>NW_001884565.1:150920-558457 GCF_000146915.1 Parastagonospora nodorum SN15 | reverse complement strand
AGCCAGTCTGAGTATCCTCAGGCGGTTAGATGATCTGGAACCGTTCATACGCGGCCGAGACAGCGGCGGCGATGTTGTGCATGAAATCGCCAAATCAGTACTGCACCAAGACCAGCTTGAGCGCTCGAGGCTAAGTCCTTGTTCGATCAACGATATCCTCGAGTGGAACCCATTGATGCGCTTACGCGGACGACGACAATCGATCGCGCATGCCTTTCCCTGTACGTCTACCGATTTCACGCAAGCGGCTAGTACTCCTCCGATATCAGGTAGTGATGAGCTAGTGCCTCTTCATACACAAGCTCTGCTCGACAACTTCTTCAATTACGTTCATGTTAAGAATCCTGTTCTGGACGAGCTTTCCACTCGACAAATCGTTTCACGCATGTGTATACATGGTCTCGACTGGTCACCTGAAGCATGCCTTACATTGTTAATATTTGCACTCGGCACTATCGCGACACCATTCTCAGACTGCGGATATGTTGGCCGGGACAGCGACATGTATCGAACAGCCGAGTCCTTCTTCTGGGCTGCGAGGAGACGACTTGGCATGCTTTTAGGATCTTCCAGTCTGATTGAGGCTCAATGTATGCTCCTGGCTGGTGTTTATGCCATGTGCACTTTCCAAAGATTATCCGCGTGGCGATTCTTCATGCAATCACTGGCGTGCTGTCAAACCTTTGAGTCTCTCAAAGCATTTCGACATGACTACGGTGATCGACTCACTGAAGCACCCCAAAAGTCTGTTTCGTCTGCCTCTGAACAGGCCATCTACTGGTCAGCCTGGAAGTCCGAGCGAGAGACTCATTATGATCTGGATCTGCCAGGCTATCTCTTCTCCGACATTGACATGACTGGATACCCGCCGTTCTTTCCCGACGCCACCAGGAGATGGAGGGCGAATCTTGGACGCCGCATCCTCAGAGACTGAACGTCGCAAGGAGGCGTCGTGGTACTTCTATCTATCGGAGATCTCCTTGCTACGACTGAGGCGACGCATGGCCAACGAGATCAAGAATTTCGAGCCGGGAAACAACAGCGTTTCGCTCCCAAACCTTGCAACAATGATCAACGAGCACGAGCAACAAGTTCTTGCTTGGGTACATGCATTACCGCAGAGTATGTCATTAGAAGCGCCTCCTGAAGAAGATGAGGTGTGTCGCTTTGTCCTAAGAGGGCATTTGATCAATGTTTATGAGATGCTTTACTGGCCTTTCCCGGACTGTGGCTATACACAATCCGCTTACTCACGATCCCACACAACCGTTATTGAGTTTGCAACAAAAGGACTGCAGAAGCATGTGGATCGAATCATTACTAATCGTCCTGGATTTCAACACCGACACCATGGTACTTTTGGAATGATTGTCAGTTGTACGCGAAGCGCACTCATCTTGCTTGCGGCAGGCCAAGCATTCGCAAGCGCGGCCGCTGCCTCTAGGCAAGTGCCGTGCTCAATGCCGATAGGATGGGAAGCTGCTGTTCAGGAGGTCGTTCAGTTGAACGCCTCATGGGAGTATGAAGCGCCCGACTTATCTCGCATGGTGCTGATATTGAACGACTTGTGGTATCACTGGACACGAGCATCACAGCATCAGCTTGCCTGATCCAAAGACCAAATCTATGAATCTAATCTGCTTTCGATACCTATCGGTTTCCAAACCCTTGCCGATACCAAGTGTCCAAGCTGGGGTACAAGCACCGAGGGTACCACCGATGTGGAGGCGGCCCGTTTCGTGCAAGCCGAGTCGATTCATGGCGACGCTAGAAAACAGGTCTACATTATTCATGCTGCTCTATTTAACTAGTTCTTTTACTATTTCTTTACGTACGCAGATGCAGAGTTTTCTTTGCCTTGCTAGGCATATACTGCATTTGCACTCCTTGTAATATCGATACTAAGATATCGAATGGTTTCTCATGTATAGACTCTTCAATCCGTTTGTGACCTACTACATTCCGGATACTATTTCGATTAGAGCATTGCCTGCATGGCCTCTTGGTTTCAGTGGTTTGTAATTGGACGCCATCAACTCTCACGAGCGCACATATTTTTGGCGACAAGCTTTTCGATATTGCAAAATAGGTTTTGGTGAGATACAGATGCGCTGAAAGCAAGAGACAGGAGACATGAAAAGATCGGTTACTAGCTTCGTTCTCGAGAAGGAGTTCTCCTCATGGTACGGACGAGAATGCATTTTAGTATGAAAAAAAGATGAGACATTTGTGAGAGGTCATGAGAGGCAGAACGTGTGCGGGTTTTATACAGTCATCGGAACTGAGCACTTGCTGGTCATTATCAACACGTCATTTTACCACTTTAACTATGGCTGTGGAGTTGCTTTTATTCAACAGTTATAATATGAATCGCATTCTGGAGAAATCCGCTTTGTTCATAATTCCATCTTCCGCGTTTGTTTTTCGAGTACATGAACCATCCTCGGTAAATTTTGAGGTGTGGTGGCACACATGAGCAAGTACATGTGACTTTTGGAGAACGCAAGAGTCCAAGGAAGAGACATGTCATCATTTTGCGCTGGTTTCGAGGCTCCAGACGCAGCTGACGTGTAGTCCCAATATCAGATTTTTATCCAGAAACATGGGGAGAGCGTGATTGATAAGTTGTAGAAGGCAAGGCAAGGAGGCTTTACACACACATTTCTTCGGTCTCGGACCAAAATCACATGTCGGTCTCAATTTGGGATTTGACGACGTCCACAAGGACATGTCCACTGTCTACCCTCGATTTCGGTATGTATCCGCGCAACTCATATGCATTGCGAGTTCGACTTAAAACAGATTCAGTCGTTCTATGGAAGACTGTGGGTGCTTGAATGCTATCTGACTAAGTTAGTCCGCTTCTGCAGCGAAAAGAAGCAGATGACCAAGTTTTGTGCTGCTTTTTGGAACATGTGAAAGAAATTGTGGCTCTCGTCCTATTCTTGTGTCTCATTTTTTGGGGACATTCATGGAGGTAAAATAATTGGAAAATGAAACATGAAATGTATTCAGCTGTCTCAATGAGAAACATGACACGAGCAGACATATACAACTTAGATAGAGAGTGCTTGCAGGTCACAAAATCGGATTTGGGTGCTCTGGGGTCAGATCTCAAAATGCAGATGTGTTGGGAGCTCAGAGAAGAGCGGAACAGGATTTAAAATTTCCGTTAACACAATCACATTTCGAACGAAAAAAAGAAGCGATGAATCGCGCTGAAGATTCAGACCATCGAATGTATTTGAGACGAAACGTGAAAGCCTCCAGACCATGCCGTTAGCCTTACCTTAGATTTGGCATGCGCTCCTCGCCTCATTCCTGTGCGTGAATGCTTCACTCAAGATTATGTGATAACGAAGAAGCACGCGAGTTATATCAAAACGACACATTTGTCGATGTTGTACAATCTTGTTTACTCGGAACTGTCTAGCGATTCGTAGCATGTATCGAAGTAGGCAGCATTTTGCTAATGATTCCTCACTTTCGGAAACACTATGTATTGTACGCCTTCTTCATTTGTAGTATCATCGAGACTGATTGAGCATTGCGCATCCTGTGGAGAACTGTGAAATTTGAATATTACGTTGGCGGATATGGCTAAGGCAATAACATGAATCGTTCCAAAAAAGAAATTGAGATTGCAATTGATAAATTTGGAGCCTGTCCACAAACAACATACGCAGGCGGCCACGATTTTTAAAGCACACATAAAACGCATGTGCATACATAGGAGCTTGAATAACGAAGGAGAAGTCAGGTGTATTCATATCGTCTTAAACATCGTCCAAAGTTTTGGCAATTGGCCGAACAAGGAATGCAGAACATCTCATATGTTCTTGATGCTTCCTCCAAGTATAAAGTTTACCCATTCTTCCATCTCTCTCTCTTCCTCCTCCCCACAAAGTATTCTTCCCTATCTTCGACCAAAATCTGAGTTCGCCAAGTATATGCCTTGTGCAAGCCGCTCGCTACTCTGAAAACAAAAGGTTGTTCACTCCAATACTATGTTCTGTACTTCTCCCGGCCTCAAAAAGAAAACGAAGATACTACCATTCATGTCCGCACCAAAATCGAGAACCTGGCATGACGTGTTCCCGCTCTTGGTCTGCGGATTCATGTCCGTTCCTGTGCGGTCCAGAGTGAAACAGCAGAGCCAAGCAGTCGATAGAGTGTTTCTGAGCGATTTCGAAATTTACCACAGGACTACGCATGCTCCCTTGTCTTCACGCCATTTTCTTACAAATCTCACCAAGTATCTGAAACCGCCAAACGAAAGCCATCGAAGCTGTGACTGGACGGCCTCCAAACCTGGTGCGTATATTCTCGCCACGTCCTTGTTGCATCAAAACACTCAAAAACCGTTTATGCTCAAATATGTGGAGGAATCATGTTGAGTGCCTGAGCTGCTCGCGCTAAAACGTCAAGAGACACAAGACCTGTCAGATTCTGGCTGGCAGATCGAGACTGAACCAAACCATGTTCATGTCCTGCTGCTGGGTATTAAATAGCACCAACCGGGGATTTGTTATGGGCAGCGTCGACTCTGCAAACACAAAACACACCGGACAACGGTACATGATCGCTCGATCGCGCTACACACTTCACTATAAAACCTCAGTGCAACTTCTCCTCTCCGTACCTTGTCGATCCCATTAAAAAAAAAGTGCGAATCGAAAGCGATAAGAACTCGAGATATGTTGTTCAAAAGGAAACCAAAACCAATTTATGTTGCAAAGAGAAGAATCGAAGCATTACCAACACGTCTTCATGTGTGAGGTCTCCCAGGTCACTTCTACTTCTCCTCCTCGCAGCTCCTTCTCTACAATCAAAATCTATCCCAAAAACAACAACTAGCGCATCCATGTCCACCAAAAACCAGCTTCAACATACTCCATGTTACGCTGTGGGATTTATGCCGTGTATGAAAAACTTACCAAGGTCTATGTATGTGCGAAGTACCAAACCCTATCACACGTCTCTGTATATGACTTGTCTGCCAGCAAGGTGTCTACTAAAACCCTGACACCAAATGCGTCATGAGCAGAAGGAAGGCGGAGAAAGGCACCAACGCCGATGAGCGTGATGTCAAAGCAAAACATGGTCGCGACATGTACATATATGAAAAGCTATCACGAGGAATTTGATGCGAGGAGTGCTTCAGCGTGCAAGAAGTTTGCTTTTCGACAGACTTGGTGATGATTGAGTCACGTCCAGCTTCTGTTTTCAATGGACTCAGTCGGTTGTGTTGACAGTGTGCGGGAATGCATCTTCTACATGTTTTACATCAGCCTGTCGTGCTCACGACGTCGCTAGAAGGTACCGCAACGGTTTATACGCGCTCTCTAGCATGATCATGCTGTACGTTATCCTGTCTGAAGAAACAAGTCAAGCTACACGGCCTTCGTCTCAGCTATTCCGCGAGAGCTTCAATGCCCGAGAACAAGCACGCCATATAGCATCGCTTCCACATGTCGGAGACCTGCAACCAGTCAAAAGACCCTCGAAGTTGAGTTGTTGTACAGTATGGGGCCGGGGCAAGGTCTACCCTAAGCGCGAAGGATTCAGGCAAGTAAGACGTCAGAACAGTCAAGGCCGACCAGGCCAACTGCACTGTGAGTTGTCGAGTTAGCATATGTTGGTGGTCGATGTTGTATGGACACACCAACATCCCCAGCGCTTCCATGCCTCACCGGTAAGCTGCACTGCATCAGGCCATCTGCGCTGGTCATATATTTCCTGCACCTCGCAGACTCCAGAGCAACTGCACGCAATCCGCTGGCGGCCCCGTGGGCCCCATTCACCGATGTCCGTCACACAAGCGAGGACCGCATCTCCTGCTACAGTTAGGCAACATCTTACCCGACAGTTCTAACTCTACCGTGCCACGGCGCTGCATGTCTTTCCTCACCGATCGCGAGCAAGGCCCACGCTACTCGCAAACCCGGCACTACGGCAGCTGGAAAAGTTTCCAGCGCTCGTGATGTGCCGTATACCAGTGGACGGTGTCGCCGCAGTGTAGCCGAAAGCCTGGACGTAAGGGCAAGCGGTGGCGTTTCTTGGTGCTGCGAATCGACTTCGTGGGAAGAGGTGCTGAGGAGCTGGACGGGTTTTTTGAGTTCGCGTTCGCCACAAAGATGCTGGAAAGTGTGGTATCGTCAAGACTGCTGGTTGCATCCGCAGAACTTAGTCGTTCCCGAGTACCGCGTTATCCGCTGGGGTTGCAATTCCAAGTCCGGGTGGAGGGCCTTGAATCTGAAGTTGCGCCCGCATGGCGGGGTTCTTGCGTGCACCTTGCTCGTTATTGGTCTCAATTCCGAGCGGATGCAAGGCACCATGACGCCCCGTCGAGCCTTCGATCGTCCGCCCACCCTGAAGATCAGTGACGCGCATGCGCTAGGCTATGGTGCAGCATCGAGAATACACCATGTAGACGCTGTGTACCACGCTGCGCGAATAACAGAGAGCATGCATTCCGCGCTCTGCAGAAGTTGGCGGCCTACCGAGCCTGCAAATGATGAATGCTGGAATGTTATGTGCGATTAAGCTTCTCACTTTGGGTGTCACGAAACGTGGTGTCAGCGATAACCAGTTTCAGCAGCTTATCTTGCCCTTGCTGTCTGACCCGAGCTGAGGTCATGCCACTCGCTTGCGTCGCCATGCAATTCATGCGTGTCGTCGTGTCGAGTCCTCGATGGAATGCTCGCGCGAACAGCACGCCAGCTAGTGCTGAGGGGCTTCGTGAGCTCCCGTTAGACGAACGAGGAAACGAGCCAACGGGGGAAGGATAGGCTCGATAAGGCAACGAACGGGCACCCCGTGTGGAATAGTGGAGAGTGTGAAAGTCTATCGTGAGGTGGCGTATCATCGATGGCTGGCCTAGCCAGCTATGACAGCCGTCACACCTCAGCTACCGTACGCTTGAACGTGAAAGTCGGACTGCATATGCCGGCGCGCAATCGCCAATGAGGCCATTGAAGACAAAGGAGACGAAGACCAGGTACCGCAACAGTTCGTTCTTACTTGGTCACAAACTAGTAGTGCTTCGAACTCGGACAGTCATCTTAGACGCGAGCCGGACAGATTCAGAGGCTCATTGCAACTAAAGAAATGTCCCGAGGTTTTGACCTTATACGGCCTTGGCTGTCGCTCTGTTCTTAGCAAGTAGCTAATTATAAGAAGAGACTCGACTTGATCGGGCATCGGATGCGAAGTCTGCACAAAATAAGTTCACCCCTCTTAGGTCAGCACGATCTCGCAAAGCTAAAAAGCAAGAGCTCGCTGCGGTGGAATTGTGGTATAAGCAAGGTCAGTGCATAGAAGACGCGCGTGTGCCAGCACATCAAACCTGGTTCAGCTGTGCTCGCTCATGCGCTCTGACCTGCCGGTGTGGGCAGCATACTCCGTTTCATGCTTGATAGGTGTGAGTGGGATTGCGAGATGCCAGTGGTCGGAGAAATCGCGCTCATCAGGACCAAGCGAACGGATGGCGGCGGAAGCGAGGCAGCGCAGTTCGCTGGAGAGCATCGCGAATGGCCCACGGCAGATGACATTTAACATTGTTGGGAGAGCAGGCGAACCGTTCAGCTGCATTCAGGAACTGGAGGCACTGCGGTTGCCGTTCGCAACCATGGGTGTAGCCACCGGTGGATGAATGCGTGCGGCGAAACATGGATACCATGCCGATGTGGAGATGCAGAAATCTATGGAGACATTTGTTTTGAATGTCGCGTGGCACTTTCGCAGGGTAAGCTATGCGGGCAAGGCTGTGATCATGACGATTTGCAAAACAAAAAAGAGGACCATGCTCGAATGAAAGCCGTTCACGAATTGGGAGCAACGACATGGTCGTGATCGGAAATGGACGGGCCAGTGTGGCTGTACGCGTCTTATTGGATATATCGGCCACAGTGGCTGATTGCCAATTACCCCATCCAGCCTCCCTCCACGGAGATTGGCAATGAGTTGGCGTCTTGGAAGATGTTCTCACGAGATTGCACATCTCCCAATATGCACAGCCGTTTCGACAGATCTTGCAGTTGCCCCTGGAGAACCTGGAGCCGGATGACGCTGCATGGGCCGTGCGAATGACGACTTTGTTTTTTGACACTTTGACACGTAACGCCGACCGGTGCCAGAGCGATGGAGTATGCGATGCGCTACGGGCGCACAGAAGCCAGTGATGCTCTACGGAGTGCTTGCGCTTGTGTGGAGACAAGAATCGAAATGCGGTGGCTGTGCTAATAATGTTGTGAAAGTTTGGTCGCGGTGGCTCTGGGCCGACCCATGGCGTCCAGGGCCTTTGTTTCTGCCGATGCATGCAGCGATATCGTTGTTGCACTTGCATTCACGTACAGCTCAAAGCAAGAACATGCTTTCTCTCAGCGTCCCTCCGCAACGTGGAACCGCGGAAGGGACGACGGACGAACTATCGTGGCTCCAACTTTACCAGAGAAGCTGTCGCACGCGCCTTTGACTCCACCACACTGGATGCCTTGGCCGAGTGCGCGCGCTGGATGCGTGTGACGTCTCGCGATGGTTGTTTTCGTACTCGGTGCATCTTCGTCAAAATTCTCGGAGCCCGGCATCGTCCCTGCAGAGGTGCAAAAAAAAGAATTGAAAGCGGAGATGACAAAATGAGACTGGATGATTAGGGCGATAGCGCCGAATGGTCCCTGAAGATCATGTGCGAAGCATCGGAGCTGCAGACCTTAGAACTAGGATGCCATGACGTCTGCCTTGAAGTGGTTATGTTTTACGATAGTGGCCTCTCGCCCAGACATTGTGCATTTGGCGATAGAAAGTAGAGCCGAACATGTCCTGACGGCACACAGCGTGGCCACAGTGCACCTCGCCGTCGTCATAACGCAGACTAGGGGATACAATGACATGCAGTGAGATCAAGGTGTTGATCAATCTACTATCGTGAGAAGATGTGGGTGGCAGTAGAATGGAAAGTGCACACGACCTACTGGGACGAAAAGACGAGTTGCAGCGGAGGTGGTACAGACGCTAAAGACAGGCCCGTTGGCATGTTGAGACACAGACGGTGTTGAATGTCATGCACGTTGGGAGGCCAGATCATGGCCCTTCTGTAATGCAATCGAAGCCCTACACAGCATACTGCAGGAGCATGTGGCTGCACCGTTATCTCGACTACACACCAATGATGCAGCAATTATTGACACACCTTCTCTTGGGTCTTTGTCGCCAACTCGTGATGAAGACCACACCCAACTCTGATGCTCGCAGGATGTGTGCGACCTCAGCAAACTCAATACCTCGAAGCGACGAGCAATCATTGCTGCTTCTGTCCCGCTTCTCCGCATTTCGTCTATCATAACCTATTTATGGGTGGCGAGGACGAGCTTCGATGTGTTGATGCAAAGGGAAAGGCTCCAAAACTTGCCCCTGCATAGCTAGTGCGAGGTCGTCCATTCGTCGCCTAGAGCGGATATCAAATTGGCCTTGGCGGAATGCTCATCCGGGCTTTGCATGGCCCCGCCCGCGAACGGTACGGTGAAACACGTCGCGCACATCTTCATCCTCGAGACCGAAGAGTCGGGCGGAGTAGGTGCGTCGATAGCTGAGTGCCGGGCCCAAGAGTTGACAAGCGCGGCTTTCCGCCAACGGCACCGATTAAACAGTTCCTGAGTGGCAGCGGGTGTTGGATTAACCGCCAGGAACACATGCAGAGGGGTAGCCGGTCTGCGGCAGATAGCCAAGAGGATCTGAGAGATAGCAGCGAAGAGGCATATCTCGTGCATGAAGCGCCAGCGAGTGAGAAGGCAGAACGGCGCGCAAGGAGGAGAGGCTTCCGTAAGCCGTCTCGCTAGTGGTGATGCAGACCGGCTGCCGTCCAGGCCTCGAGTTCGCACCAAGAGAGCCGCTCGCGGCGGACAAAGAAGAATACGACGTACGCCTGGGCGGTTCCAAGCTGGTGCGTAGTCGTTGGAGGTGCAGCGCCATAAGAAGCCACCGCGAATGCCGACGCCAGGTCTGCAGCGATAGCGCCGAGGAGCACTCGAGACCATGTGCCTAGTACCTACACATGATGGTTGCGCAGAAATGCAGGTGCCTTGGAAGTGGGAAGTGCTGTGGATAGTCATCTGGTGCAGGCCCTGGCAAATTGGCGGGCAGCCTCGTGATGGCCTGGCAGGGGAGGTTCAGGAACAGCCGCACCCAAGATTGCACAGCTCGCCTCGCGACAGCGGTTCGCGAATGTGACATTCTGTCGCATGCGGCCGCAAATGCTCAATCTCAGGAATCCTCGCCCGTACACAGTCGAGCTGCAGCGAGCCCTGGTTGACGGTGGGTCTGAGGGCGAAATGAGGATTAGAGGAGCGTACGCCATGGTGACCGGGGTCGCTGGTGAGCAGGGATGCTCCTTTCCTACGCTATCGCACGGACTGGCGCGCCTTCCCTCGTACCTCCCGCCGTGCAAAAGCGTTCTGCTCGCTCTTCCGTCCAGGTGCGCCTATTCCATCCACCACGACCACATCTCGTCCCCGCCGCCCTTCCTCCCGACCCTCCTCCACCTCTCTGGAGCCCATTGTCGCACTCACCAAACTGAGTCGATCGTGTGGCATCTGTCCGCTCATTTCCCATTTCCCCCGTCATTCCTTAATCTTGGGTGTACTGGCTTCACTCAACCCGCACGCCCACGCCAGCCTACCATCGCATCCATCCGCTACTAGCCTCCACCCACCGTACGCACTCGCCTCCATATAATCGCCTGCCGTCGACCCTCCGCCTGCGTGCTGACACTATATCGCGCAGCAGTAGTAGCCTCCGTCGCCCTCTTTGTACTTTGAAAGCGCTTGTTTCGTCTCACTTCCGCTGTACACCGATCCGTAGCACCTCGACTCCCGCCCAGCCAACCACTGGACGCCTCTCCGATCCGGCTACTGGTCCCTGGAACGCACGTCGCCAGTCTCGCTCTGCCGACCAAGCACTTGCTGTGCGTCTGTTGATCGTGCCATCCCTAATTTCGTCAAGCCTGTCGGCCGCAGATCGCTGTGTCCCCAAGGGCAGCTAATCTCTCGCAATGGCCCAAATTGCTCTGCTACGACACCAGGCAACACAGTCGCAGTCTGCTGGCATAGGCTCACCGCTCTACCAGCGCCGACAGCCTTCAAACGCCGGCCCCATTGAGCTCATCCCCAACCCAGAGTTCTCGTTTCCTATGCGAGGACCAGACACGTCTTCTTCAGAGCCCACGCCAACGAGCTCGCGGCCAATGTCTCTGCAGGCATATCCGACCGGCCGTCGAGGCTCCATGCCTCACCAGCGCCAGAAGTCCGTCAGCGCTCTGCCAGCTTTCTCCTTCAACCCGTCCGGCACACCTCAGCCAACCACTAGCACATCACCACCGCATTCGCCATCTACAACACCCGCAACACCCGCAAAGCCAATTGTGGGCGGTCACAGGCGAGGTGGCAGCGAGTTCATTGGCGGCGATGCTCGACCTGGAGGCATGTCACTGATGAGCAGCAGTCCGACCAAGGGCGACGGTTTTCTGCCTGCACCAAACGCTGTACTACGGCCTGGTCCACCAGCGGGTCGCCGCGGCCACGCCCACCGTCGCTCAGGTGCCATCTCCTCCCACGACCTTACCTCGATGATGAACCCACCAGCGCCCTCGCGTGCAGACAGCGCACCTTCGACGCCCTCGGAAGGCAATGACTTCGTATTCGGACACTCCTTCAACAGATCGATATCACAGCCGTCACTCCGCACCAGCAACAACACAGAAGAGGACGCTGCACGCCCACCTTCGAGAGCCCGTGTCGGATTCTCTGATAGGGTCGAGTACATCCGCCCGCTCTCAACCATTTCTTCAGAAACAGAGACTTCCATGTCTACATTCCGTGGTCACTCGGCGACCAATAGCCTTTCGTCCATCGTGGGCGGCAGCAACTCGAGTCCGCAACCATCACGCATGGGACGTCCGTCGCTCAGCACAGTCGAAGACGAAGGACGACCCAGCACTGCTGGTGCTATCCTGGACAACTTCATGAGCAGCCCACTTTCAGGCCAGCCGTCCGATCGCAAGAGGCCCATGTCTGCTGTCTCGCCAACGTCTCCCACCACCAACATGACCTCGGCCCGTGTACCTACCAAGCGACGTGGCTTCTTCCGGCTCGAGTCCAAGCGCAGCGACAATTCGTTCCGCACACTTCCCACCAGCAAATCCGATCCTTCGCTTTCGCGCTCGATGGAGGTTGGGCTAGCCTCACCCAGCGTTGACGACGAAGAGTCTATGGAAGAGGCAGAGAAGTCCAAGGTCTCGACACGCAAGTCCAGTCGCAGGCCTCGCAAAGTCAAGTCTTGGGCAAATTCCATCATCCCACGGAAGGGTAAGCACAGCAAGAAGTCCAAAGCCAAGTCGTTGGTACCTCCTGCGGAATTGAGTCCTGATCTGGACGACACGGACGCATCGGAAGACATGGATTTCGAGCCAAACTTCGACGAGGATACTACCGTTACCATTGTGTCTCCCACGGAATCGGCGACTCCTCTACCGAAAATCGACACGGACTATGCGTCTTGGCAGCCACGACAGCTGCAGCGAGTCGATTCCGACATTATGAGTCCGATCATCGATTTGGACGCGGCCCTTGGACCATTCAACACTCCAAATGGTTCGAGCCCGAGATCGCAGCAGCATGGATTTTCAGCCCACAGACGCGCAATGCACAGCGCAAGTGGCATTGTGATGAAACACCGCAGGACTGAGAGCGCGCCTGAGCTCGTCCCTTTCGAGCGGTCGTCTGCTGTCGCCTCCACTTCCCCGATGGCTGATGTCTTCGAAGAGGAGGAACCCGAAGAGGACCCGACTGCGGTTCGAAAAGGTTCAGACCCGAACTCGATTCCCGAGGAGCCTACAGACATCGAAGAGCCTAAGATTCAGGTCGTTGAAGTGGATGAAAAGCACGAGGGCGCGACAATCAACTGGAACTTCAACAACGGTGGTCTTGGTATTGAAAATGACCGAGAGACCGTGTCTGAGGAACCGTTGTCCCCCCGAGCGGTTCCCCAGGGTCTGGTAGACGAGGAAATTGCGCTGGACAACTCTCCTGTAGAGGTTGTTGAGGATCACGAAGAGCCCCGAACATCATCACTCAGCCCACGATTCCGATTCGACTGTGACCCCACAGCTATCGGCTGATGAATCCAAGGAGCACGCGCCTGTCATGAACATGGCTCTCCCACTACCTCAGCAGACTCTGATGACTCCCGACACTTTTACATCCTCATTTTCATCGCCAGACTACCGATCTAGCCAGGTGTCTTTCGAAACCCCCAGGGTTGGCACCGCTGCTTCTTCGATGACGATGCCTTCACCGCGTTTTGGCGAACCTGGACCCGAGCTTCGCATTTCCGTGGATGATGTGCCTTCATTGACCTCATCAAGATCAACTATGACAAGCGCTATGCAGAATCCTTACTCGCTCCCCAGTCCTCGCCGACTAGGTGATCGCTCAGCTTCACTGTGCTCCGACCCTAGCGATCTAGAGATTCGTCGCCGCAAGCGTTCCAGCATTGCCAGTCTTTCTCGGCTCATCAACAGCTCTTCTTACGGCGAGAAGAGCAAGCTGTCTATTGAGCAGCGCCCTCAGTCCGAATGTCTGGAGCAGCCGAAAGACAAGAAGAAGAACAAACGACTCAGCAAGCTCAAGTTCTGGAAGAGCAGGGACTCGTCCCCATCACCAGCTTAGTTTGCTCAGACCAAACCCACCCGTACACTTTACGCACCCTAATACGACCAACTACTTGCGCATTTAGCGATCGTATGTTGATGCACGACATTATGGTCTTCCCAATCCTCACACATCTGGCATGAACATGGAGTTTACAGCGAGGCTATGAATGTTTTAATGGCGCAACATCCGCGATGCATATTTTGGAACGCGAACCGGATTTTCTTTACTCTCATTGAATCTACATTTCCCTTGTGTATCCCTCAGGGCATTAGGAGGACGAGTATCTACGGGATTCTGATTTGCCTTGCATATTGCATGAAGCGAGTGGGACAAATCTGGGATACTTTGACTGATCCTCTTTTGCGTGGCGGCACACATACGCCCTCTC
Source organism: Parastagonospora nodorum SN15 (assembly GCF_000146915.1). Taxonomy (NCBI): domain Eukaryota; kingdom Fungi; phylum Ascomycota; class Dothideomycetes; order Pleosporales; family Phaeosphaeriaceae; genus Parastagonospora; species Parastagonospora nodorum. The sequence goes on along the minus strand of NW_001884565.1, from coordinate 544,363 downwards.
TCGTTTATCAGCAGATCCATCCATGGACTCTGCCTTGGTTACGGCCATTGCTTTACTAGCTGAACATTACAGCAACCCCCGTCTCCTACAACCTCTACTGCAGAGGCTAGCGTACACGCATAGTACGGCTGTTTGTGGCACGCAAGTAAAAAATCTCTCTGGTATCTAGCACCAAGAGCTTGCGATTAGATAGTCGAGTTTCAGCTTATCGCAGCTGCAATCTCTTGAACAATGAAGATCTACAATCATACATATCATCTTTTGGGCGCGAGTCGTGATAGTCATCCCTGCCCTGCCGTCATGCCCAATCTCACCCATATGCCAACGTTCGGCTTCTCTCCTTCCCGTCCTCGTCAATCTTGGTTCAATCCGGCAGAATGTCATCATACACGCTGCTCTACCCTTGCACTTGAAATCTAACCTGCCTTCTCTCGACGCTCACCCCATGCAAACCTGGCGTACCTCGTGCCACCAACTTGAAACTCGGTACTCCCACTCCAACTAATCAAAGGACCATGGTTCATTACACAACGGCCATTCCAATCGGCGGCTGAAGTAAGCGCGACGGTTACATGACATATGCAGGTGCGGGAACGAGTCAGGTTTGCGCGCGTTTCGGATTGAGGGCGGAGATGGAGATGCGCGGGGGCACGAGTCGAGGGTGTGGATGAGGGGGTGGGATGGGGTGGGGTTGGGCGGTTGGGTTGCTGTGGTGATGGGACGGGCGGTGTTGGGTTGGGTTGGGTTGTCAAGAGAGGGAGGGGGGATTGGATGGGGAAGGTGAGAAAGGTAGGTTGGTGTAGTGCGTGCTAGTCTAAGTTGAGATGGTAGGCTAAGTACATATATTATAGCCAAGTTTCCAGAGGTAGAAACGTGAGGAATTCCTGCGTTTTCGAGAGCTGTCTACGTACGGTGGATGTAAACGGGTATTTTGGATGCGGAATCTAATTTGGTTACACTATGCCAGACGTGTTATCACCAGGCTCTCAGCGCATGCTAAGCCACTATGTGTTCCCCAGCAGGAACCTCATTTGACATGAAGTACGGATTCTGGAAGAGTTCGAAACGACTCGATTTGACTTTCAGACGCGCACTAGTATAGGAACAGGACTAGTGTGGTGTGCTAGCGTGGTATGCGGGGAGCAAGTTGGCATCACCGAGAGAGCTCTCGCGACCCCACAGCACAGCTACACAGCTTCACGCGACACTACCTCAGCTCAAAACAACAATTGAATCTACGTGAACATGGCCGACGAAGATAAGGAAAAAGCAGAGAAGGTCGCTGCCGCAAAGAAGCGTGTATGTAATCCTCCTGGTGCCGCGTGAGCTTGCCATGGAGGCTTGACAAGCAGTACTGCTTAGCACGTGCTGCTGCTACAGTCTTCCAAGGTGTCAGGAGTATCTACCGAACTCTGAACTAACAACACACCTCTAGTACGAGCAATTGAAGAAGCAGAAAGCGAAGAAGGCCGGTGGCTCCAAGAAGAAGGACGAGAAGACGGAAGCTCCCGCCGAAGCTGAAGCCTCCACCGCTCCCGAGACGACTGAAGAGAAGCCCGAAGAAACCGCTCCCGAACCCGTTGAAGCTACAAGCGCATCTCCAGGACCCGTCGAAGACGACGATGAACCCGCCGAGCTAGCTGCCCCCAAGGCATCCCATGGTCGCAAGCCATCTATTGCGGTCGAATCGCGCCAGCGTTCCGAATCATTCTACAGAGCGGGGGCTGTTGGCACACCTACATCGCCAGGTGCTGGAACACCTGGAGGCGGAATCACAAGCGAGGTGTACAGGGAGCAAGCGCAGAGGATTGAGGAGTTGGAAAGGGAGAACAAGAGGCTGGCAAGCGAAGTCGAAGAGAATCAGACCAGATGGAAGAAGGGCGAAGAGGAGCTTGAGGAGCTGAGAGAGGGTCGGGGAGATGTTGCGCTTGCGGTTGAGAAAGGCAAGGAGGCGGATAAGCTGGTAGGAAGACGTACTTTGCTGTTAGGGGACGAAGCTAATGCACCATACAGAAAGCCGAAGTCGAATCGCTCAGGAGGCAACTATCGCAAGCCCAGTCGCAAAGCGCGAAAAACAAAAGCCGCGCTGCGACTGCCTCACCAAGTCAATCTTCGTCTATTGACGACTTGAACGCGCAAGTCGCATCGAAATCTGCTACGATCGAATCGCTGGAGCTTGAGATTTCAAACCTCAATAAGCAACTATCGGAACAGACGGCCAAGAGCAACGAACTGCAATCCAAAATCTCGAGCCTCGAATCCTCGCTACAGAAAGCTGAGCAAGACGCAAGCTCGACCAAGACCGAGCTTTCAGACCTCAAGGCGAATCTGGACAAAGCAAGTGAACAAGCGGACAAGGAGGGGTCAGATCGCGATACTGCACAGACCCGCGTTGCACAATTAGAGGCTGAGCTTGGTGCTGCGAACCGCAAGGCCTCGGATTCAATCTCGCGCGCTGAGTTGCTAGAGAAGAAGATCGAGACACTCACTCAGATCCACCGCGACAATGACGCCCGCAACCAGACGCGTGTTCAAGAGCACAAAAAAGTCGAGCGCGAAGCCGCCGAACTCCGCACACGCATCGCCGGTCTCAGCAACGAGAACGCGCGCCTCCGCGAAGCCGAACAACGCCGCCGCAAGGCCGACCTGGGCAATATCGAAGACTCAAGCGTACAAGAGCTCCTCGACGAAGAACGCGACAAACTCCTCGCCCAGCTCCGCTCCCTCGAGGAAGAAAACTTCGAGCTGCGCCGCGGCGTGTGGCGCGACAAGCGCACTGCCATGCAACCCTCCATCGAAGGAGACTCTGCCTTTGACGACATCGATCTGTCAAACCCCTCATCCCATCTCCTGCGCAATCAACCCCCGCCCCGCCACAGCTCGTTCCAAGACGTCATTCAGTCTGGTATCTCGGCATTCACGGGCCAGACGTCACATCGACGCAGCGACGCGGCGAGTAATGCTAAGCCGAGACAGGAGAGTCTGGGCAGCTTGGACGAGTTTGAAATTGATGAGGATGCGTTTCGACAGGCGCAGGAGGAGGAGGGTAAGAGGAGGCTTGAGAGGGTTAGGGAGGTTAAGAGGGGGCTGCCTGGATTTAAGGGGTGGAGAGCGGATTTCGTGGACATTCGAGTTGGGATGGGTGGGGTTTTTGATATTTAGGTAGATGGTGAGAGGAAGAAGTGATTGAATGGTATTGATGAGCAAAAGGTGTGTTAGTGGAGTGAGAATTGTATGTGGATGTGTGAAGAATTGGAGCTGAAATAGACAAATGGTCAATATTCGGTTGCCACAAATGGCTGGTGTTTGGCTTCACTGATGTTGTCTAGCAACAGCGTCTACTGAAAGTCTAGCTAGACGACTACAATCATCTCAGCATGTAACTTCTTGCCGCTCCCTACTAGCTGTCTCGCCTCATCATTCTATATTCGAAATAGCAAAAGTATGCACCGCTTTCACACGTCAAACTTCTGGCAAAATCGACTTTTGTAATATGCGAGTTGTCGCCTGAGGTACGCAACATGGGGTACATACATCTCTCAGACTCATCTGTACGAGCGCGTCCAGTAATGCCTCAAGTAAATAAAAGCCTCCGTTCGCACTCGCGGATTTACTTCGTGCTGATCCTTGAGATGCTGATCTGCTTTTTCGAACCTTTGTTCAGAGACTACAAGTGTTTCGTTCCTGGACAGACCTGCACATCTGAGTGATATGCTACCCGCCATGTCGTGCCGGTGTACACATTCGATGCTTCGTGAGACTCTTCCAAAACACCGTTTTCGTGGCTGATTGGAGGCGCCAGAAGTTCTACAGGACGCCCATCTTGTCAATTCCATCCGCGAAGAAGTGTTCGGTTGCAACGAGTCGCAGTTGAGCAGCTGGTGTGTCAGTCCATCAATCTGATCAAAGGTTCTATCGATAAGACCGAGGTGGGTATTAGGTAACGTCGCTTTTTATTTTATTTTCTGAATCAGAGCGCTCTTCCTCGCTCTTCAACTTGAAACGACTGCTTCACTCTTATGCCTCCCCCATCCCTATCAATCGACTCTACATCTATCTCGCTGGCATCATCATTCACAGTTTCGCGCAACGCCGAAGCATCAGCGCGATGTTGCAACCCCAATGGCCGAAGACACAGTTCGCTGGTATCATCGTCTAGCTGATCAAACCCATCATCGCGCACCCCCTTCGACTCCTTTGACCCTGCGGATTTAGACTGCGACTTCGCGGGTCTCTCGCCCGATCCGTACGGTGTTTGGACGGAGTGACCGAGCAGTGGGCGCATTAGAGGAACGCAGGCGAGGACGCAGGCGATGCAGGGTTCTAGGCCGCTGAAGATGTTGGCTTTGGGGATCGTGAAGGTGATGTCGGCGAAGTCCATGCTGGAGAGGACGGAGATGCGGAGCGCGCTGATGACGCAAGTGCTGTTCTCAGTCAGACCTGAGGACATGGTGAAAGTTTGATACCGACTTACAAAATACCCAAGCCAAAAACAGCAACAAGGGTCAGTTTCTTGTACGTTGCCATCTGCAATTGGTACACCGGCTGCATGGGCATAAGAAGCACCATTACGTCGGTGACCAGGTTGATGATGCCGGTAATCGTAAACGAAGTGACCTGATCACCACATTTTCCATCGGGAATCGTCTTGTCCCAATTGAACGCGAAAGGCTGGCAGATCAGACAGCCAACAAGGATAGTTCCGATTGTCCAGGCGACGATGATGGCCATGGTCACGTACGAGCTCCATGCAAGCCATCGATACGGGAAAATGTGGAGATACAGACACAGAATCGATATCTTGGTACAGCTCAAACTCAAAACCCAGGTGAACTGCAGAGGTATGATGAGTTGCGATAGCTTGATTACGGGTGCAGGGCCATATTGCTGTATGACATCCAGAACATGACCGTAGCCTATGCCAGCTTGGAAGACGCCTGTAATACTAATTGATTGCAGACCAACGGCAAAGATCTAGCTTTGTTTAGTGGTGCTGACAGTCGCTAGTTGCGGGTGGCTTACACAGGCAGCGATGATGAAGTAGTCACTGGGCATCCATTTCTTGTGCGCGATCTGATGAGCAACCAAGCGCAAGCAGACCGCGATGAATGCGAGTATGGCGAAGGTAAAAGCCACAGCCAGCACTGCCTTCTGGTCGTATGTCTGGATGGGGAAGTTGGCCATCTCGGCACGCTGGAAAAGAAACGGATCCAAAAACCAAACTAAAGAGCGTACGGCTTAGAACTTATCATTCGTAAGGTCTGCCGTACCTGCAATGGCACAGACTCGCTTATAGCAACAGACGAGTTGACTGGTAGAAGATCGTTTCGTGTACAAAGGGATACGTTAAAACATCTGAACGCGGAAGGAATCTCCCGATCTTCTGGAGAAATCTCTGGCGATGTGCTCCTTGGCTCACCCTTCAGGCACCCAACAAAACGCCTGATACGGGGTTGTGATTCAGCAACCCGCTTCCCCTCATCGAGCCTGTACCTTGCATTCGGTCGCGGACCAGCCAGTTGCAGACGATCACAGGCCGATCTGCTTGATCTCGGTCGATATTTCACATCATGTCTTCTCAAAACGGGCCGGTACGGGACCCTGCCGCCTCCGTTGCCTAAAGCCAGAGCGAACGGACCATGAGCTTGCCAGAATCAGCCAAAGGATTTGGAACTGCAGCTCTGGGGTCAGAGCAACACAAGTTCCCGGACTTTGCTCACTCTGTCTCCTTGTGCTTGGGCGCGCAGCGGGAACTTCTAGAACCGTTGCGTGTTGCGCAATATAACGGCTTTCTCGGATGCTATGCGTGCTTTCCATGCGTCCAGGGCTTTCCCGGCTCTCGATCACGTTCATTCATGACCTCGGGAAGTCTACCGAGCAACCGAGTAGACGGTTGCGAGAATGCGCCGATATCACACTGCACGTTAGCTGCCGCTGTCACACCAGACGAGGAGGCCACCTTGGCAAGACGCTAGCAGGGGAAAGACATTCGTAAGCCTAATGATTGGTTCCTCGCACGACTGAAGTGGGTCAGCCAAGTTGGCACGGCCTTCGGCAAGTTTTTCTATCCGGACCGCCATTGATTTAGGAAGTTGGTTAACAACTCCTTTCAAGTTTTGCGAAGATGAGGTTCACCAAGTGTGCCGCCCAGAAATTGCCCTCGGAATTATGAGAGGCTGAGAATGCGCGAGAAAAGTGTTTCGATCGCTCGACAAGCATCGCTGAGACACCTAACCTGTTGCTACCGAAAGCCGTTTTTCCCACCTTATTCAGGACGAGGCTTACGGAGGATGACCCTGAGTAATGCCGTGCTTGGTATTCGTCCTTAGAGTCTCTAAAGTGAATGCGCCTCCCGCAGTCTTCCTGGGGAGCTTCACCAGCCATGTCTAGCACTACAGTGACCATCGCTCTGGCCGTGGGCGCAATAACGGCGCTATATCTTTACATCACAAATTCCAGCCGCAAAGATGCCACCGAGAAACCTCTTCTGAAACTTCCCCTCATAGGCGATATCCACAGCTCTCCAATCGAGAAGCCCCTGGTCAATTGGAGCGCATGGTCCAAAGAACATGGGCCGATTACAGTGCCCAAGCTCTTTGGCATTGTACCTATCGTCGTGCTCAATTCGTATGAAGCTGTCACTGAACTCTTCAGTCGGCGTAGTCAATGGTACAGCAACCGGCCAGCCTCTGTGAGCATGGAAATGATCACAGGGGCTGAGCCAGGTCGTTCACGGTTTACGCTGATGCATGACTATGACGACCATCTCAAGCTGCATCACCGCATTCTGGCTCCAAGTCTTGGCGCGCCTGCTGCCAGCCAGTATCAACCGCTCATGGAACTCGAGGCAAAGCAACTGCTCTTCGATCTCGTCTCAGCCTTAAGCAAATCAACAGATGGATCCACAATCTCTACAAAGACTGTATACCCTCTTCTCGAGCGAACTCAATCCAGCGTCATCCTCGCCCTCCACTATGGCATCCGGATTCCCAAATTCGAAGAACCAATCCTCCATGAAGTAATCCACATCCAAGAAAAAGTCACACATCTAGCCGCAAACCCTCAACTCCCAGATATGATGCCTTTCCTCCGCCACCTCCCCTCCTTCATTTCTCCCTGGCAGCGCTACGCCGACAAGCTATACGCCTCGCAAGTCGATCTCTACATGCGCCTCTTACGCCACGGCCAAGAAGCCCCCGGCTGGAACGCCACAAAACAAGCCTTCGTAACCGCAAAGAAATACGCTCCTGAAGACGCCCCAGTATCCGATCTCGACCTCGCCTTCACGCTCGCAACGTCCATCCAAGGCGGGATGGAAACCTCACCACGCCAAATCCTCTGGCTGTTCGTCGCGGCGCTGCAGAATCCCGGATTCATGGCGCGCGCGCACGAAGAGCTGGATAAGGTCGTTGGTCGCGAGCGTCTGCCGAGTTTCGCAGACCGCAACGGCCTTGCTTACGTCGATGCCGTTGCACACGAAGTTTTCCGCTGGCGGCCTATTTCGCCTGGCTCGATTCCACGTCGCGCAGACCGGGCGGATGAATTTGGCGGCGTAAAGATCGCCAAGGGAGTTACTATCATGGCGAATGCATGGGCGATTGGGCGCGATGAGAAAGTGTTTGATCCGTCGTTTGGCGATGCGCAGGATTTTGTGCCTGAGCGGTGGCTGCGTGATGGGAAGGTTCGTGGTGATCTGCCGCTGCCGGTGTTTGGGCAGGGCAGGAGGATATGTCAGGGAAAGCGGGTGGCTACTGATGGGACGTTTATGAACATTGCACATTTGCTTTGGGCGTTTGATGTGGAGGCTATCGAGAGTGAAGAGGTGGATCCGTGGGCGATGGTGGTGGCGGGCTTCATGACTGAGCCTAGGCCGTTCAAGTTTCGTTTGAAGCCTAGGGGAGATTGGGTACTTGATGTGGTGAGGAGGGAGTGGGAAAGCACTGAGAAGAGTCTAGACAGAGTAATGGGTGTTGCTAATGATGTCGAGAAGTAGTATTAGTTTATGATTTCCAACCAGTTTCATGATGGTAGACCCTATTAGATAGCCGAAAAGAGGACAATAGCTCGCCTAAAGTGACCAGGGTTTAACGGTGATTGAGTTCCGTTAAACCCTGGTCACCCAGCCTTGCGAAGTTTCCGCGTCATTCTCGCTAGACATTCACTATGCCACTTTACGAATGCGAGGTAATGGTTCGTATCAGCATAGCAGACTCGGTTTCGACCAGATGCTATCCTCTGCGACAAAATTCAGCATCCCTTTCATAATCTGACCTCTCACTGACTTTCTTGCAGTGGGTCCTGAAATTATTCCCAGAGAATCACCACCAAAGAATGACACTAGCACACCCAGGGAACAGTACTGCTAATGGAGCGACATTCTCAGAGTCTTGAAGTCCAACAAGCCTGTAAACCACAGCATTCGCACTCATTTTGCCTCAACGATTGCTAATAATCGCACAACGACGATCCGGACTATGTTGGCTGTGGACCCATTCGTCTTGTACAAGGCTGAAGAAAACTTCCTCCAAGACCAATACCAGATATGCGGAAATCAATTTCGGCTCAACTTAGAACTTGTAGTACTTCAGACCAAACAAAACTAGTCTTCCATAGGATTGAATTCCTTGGAAAGACTAAGTTCTACGAGGATCGCTTTTCTCTATAGATCGTGCTGGAATCTGATTGAACACAGCAGCACGAAAACTTATGATGCGCCGATGCCTAGGTGCAGCTCATTCATCTAAGGCAGAAACTCAGTAGCGTAACACAGCCTTGTCCAGACTCGTCCACAGCCTGATAACCCTCTGTATACGCGCATCCTAAACTGATCGCAATGATGAAAACCAAGACTTGACTCATTACAGCTGGTCAATTCATTGCTTCACCCGTTACCCATGCTATAGTGGAGAAGTCGTTGCTTCACCCAATGACGAGCATTACTACATTGCGCTCGGAACGCTAGGCTCCATGCAGTCGCCTTCCTTAATCTGCACGGCGCCCCATGTGGTATGGCGTATTTCATGATATGTGGTTGAGTGTGTGATTGAGTGTGGGGTTGAGTGTAGGGTTGAGTGTAGGGTTGAGTCTGTGGTTTGAAGAGGGCTGAGTACTGCAGGTGCTTCCACGACCAATAAAGTGTGACTTGGTTGTTGCCCCAGGGCTCATGCAGCCAGCAACAACCGTGCGCCATACTGAGATATGTTGCCATAAGTTTTCACTTCTTTCCGCTTTTTTTCTTCAGTCATTTGCAAAGAGTAGCAACCGTCAATCATACTCACTGCACAATAGGCGCACACAACTTCTCAGCCTTGTATTCCAGTAAAACACGATTATTCGTAGTCCTTCACCACCTCCAGCATCCTACCTCCCAACACTCGAGCCTTCCAGGATGTGGGCCAGATCTGACGTCCTCCAGCTCCTCCAGCTGTTGACCATGATTGTTCTTGCTATGGTACAAGCTGCATGGTGTCTTCTTATTCACCAAGGTGAGACTTTTTTTCAACTTGATACATCCCCGTACTAACATGCCTAACAGTGAATATGCGCTGGTACGCAGCGTTGACCAGGCCAATCGAAAAGGAATTTGATGTTGCGGCGACGACTGTGGAGGTACCAAAGATCTTCAAGGAAATCGACGTTCCGGTTTGACATGAGAGTGATATGTTTAGGTGTAAAGATACAAGCCAGGTCCAGAGCATCGTCGGTAGCAATGAATTTTACATGAGATCGTAGGATAGTATGTAATATTTCGATCACTTGGTTGATACACACCAAATCATACCCAGCAGCAACTTTATTCGTCATCCGACGCTTACGTATGATAGTGGAGTGTCAAAGCAAGGCTGAACTTGCCCTTAACATACTACGCGGTAGCGCACTGCATGACGCATGATACCTTGCCGGATCTAGTGGGACGCATCGAAGCTTTGTCACTCGTGCGGATCTCTCTATTCACTTTCCTAGCCTCTAGTTTTCACTCGCTCATTCTGCACTAATTCCGATGAGTACTTATGCTACATAACTCCTTTTGCGCTTGCAGTTAGCAGTGAATAGGGTAGCTCTAGATGAGGTACAATCGTGACTTGGGCGCGATTTCTGAATTGGTCTTTATACTGGCAGGCTAGATGATAGCCTTAGATCTTCGCTATCATGACTAGGTGCCAGCACCGTTACACGTTTTCTGTTGGTTGAGCGCGCACCGCGAGTGATGACATGCATATTTCGAGGTAGGGTTGCTACAACCGGTGAGAGTTGCCGCCAAGCATCACCGCCTCCCGTGGCTCAGTACGTTCCCAACTGATTATTGGCCAGAGGCGACTTCACGCGACGGGTCATTAGATCAAGGCGTTTTCATCGACGTTTTCACTGGCCAGAGGCAATTCTGTGTAACGCAGGTGTTTTCACTGAAGGAGGGGATGGTTAACCGATGTCATGCAATTACGACGCCAACAGCACTGAATGCAAAAGTATTATATCCTGCTCTTGCTATAAGTATTCCCTCGTGAGCAGTATATATTGTCCATATTCAGAGCACAGTAGCATTCCACAATCATTAGTAGTCTTTTACCATATCCTACCTCTCAACACTCGAGGGTCTCAAGATGTGGAATAAATCCGACGTCCTCCAACTCCTTCAACTCTTGACCATGGTTATGCTCGCCATGATACATGCTGGTTGGTGTCTGCTCATTCACCAAGGTAGCAATTGTCTTTCCCCATCTCCCGTGTATCCATACTGAAATACATCCTAGTCAACATGCGCCGCTATGCAAAGTGGCACGAGCCAGCCCAAGTCGAGGACAGCCCCATGCCGATGAAGCCTATCGAGGAAGGGATAGTAATAAAGGAACTCGACATGTCTGTTTGACATCAGGGTTGACGCCGCATGATTCCCGGCTGTATTGCAGATACCAACCAAGACACGGAGTGACAGGCGTTCGAAGAAAAGCATGGGTCGTACTGCTGTACTGGATTTGAGCGACGAAGCAGAAGATCCAAATGGAGAACTAGACGTGGTAGTAAAACAATTACCATTCATACACCATCCATACCTAACATTCCATCATCCCTCATCACATCATCACCTTCCCTCCCCATCCCTACCCAACCAAAAACACATAAGCAAAACAAAATAGTACGAAAACAGGGGGTATCTCAAGCATGACTCAGTAAGCCAACGGACGTAAAACGCGTCGCTCCCACCGACCGTAACGCCCTGATCATGGCCGTCTTTCATGCTCAAGAGCTCTAGGAGATTGGTGTTTGTTTGAACAGCGCGGAAATAGGACAAGTGTAGAAAAACAGACCGTAGAACGCCTCTAAATGCTCCGTCATCATGGGGTGTCGAGCTGCCTGGCCAGGCAGACGAAAGGAGGATCACAACTCCATGCGATCCATCACACCCTCGCTCATCGTGCGGACTCGGCTCTTGCCTCTCTCGCGGTCGACGAGAATCTCAACATCGCTGTCGTCGTCGGATTCGTAGTAGTCGGCATCGGTGCTCATTTCTCTAACGGGGACCCAGACGTTTTGGTCCGCGTCGACGACGTCACCGGGATGGTCAATGACCATGTTATCCAGTTCATCGGAGTCGCCGTATGCTTCGAGGCCTTTCTTCGCACGGTCGCCAAGCCAGTACTCCGCACGTTTCCTGGATCCCGCGTTGGCACTCGATTCGAATTTCGTTTGCTTGAACTTCGACATGAGCGACATGGCAACGCTGGGGCTGTCTGAAAGGGCCGAGATACCTCGGAGGTAGAAGTAGCATACGCGTTTGCGGTCCTTGTTGTAGAGAAAGAAGTGGTGGCTCCAGATTGCGCCGTCATCGGCAAAGGGGTCATCTGACGGCTCCCATGCGTAGTATTCGCAGTTGGCCATGTCCATTTCGCTGTCCAGTAGCTGCCAAGATCGAGGGCTCCAAATCGGCGAGCCAAGAGGTGTGACTGCGCCGATAGGCAGGCCTGCGGAGTAGACTTGTGGTCTTAAATAGTACATTGTCTGATCGATCCTGTGCTTGAAGCTATTTTGCGACTCGCGGCGGAACTCATCGGGATTCAGGGTGTTTGCAAAGTCGTAGTCGATGTGTGTTGCATTGAGGGTTGCGATGAGGTATGCGAACGTATGTCGATTCGACGACTCACTGAAACTCCCAAATGGCGTGTCCCTTGCAACATCGAGTTCATCTGCAAATTGCGCGGCTGACTGTGCCGAGTGATCCGCGACAAATGCGAGCAGGTCCTTGTGTCGCTCCTCGAGCGTCTTCTCGATGCGCTTGTACAATTTCTTGTCGCTGCCAGCTGCTTTTACAGTCCATAAATCGCATCCACCAATGATGGCAGTATCTTGGGTATCGAAGTTGAGGGCGAGGTTGACCTCGTGGAGGGCGCACAAGTCGAGGTACTGCGGGTCCACGTTAGCTACATCATCATCGCCTGACCGCCTTATCGCGACCTGCACGTACCTTCATTGCGCCGGAGTCGATATGTTTCGGTCTGAATAAATCTGAGTATTCCTGTCGCGTCTGGCTCCTGATACCGAATATGCGGTGATCGTTTCAGCAAGCCGATGCTGCTGGGGGTAGGCTCCTTTGTTGTGTGGGGAATGGCCTGCGCGAGCCGATACAACCAATATACACAACTCTAGGCTGGCTGCAGAGAGAGATGGATACTGCTGCACGGCCAGACAGCTGTCTAGCAGGCAAAGTACATATAGATCGGTATGGTGCGAGTGGTGTGAGGTGTCCTGGCGCTGTCGTAACGTTGGCTGCGGAGAAGGGTGAGCGACTTGGCGGGCTGCGGAGCTAAGTCAGCGGCATGCGGTGGATGCGACTGCCTGATTGGTCGCGTCTGAACCGACATGATGACCACCCTCGACCAACGACATGTGTCGACAAGTCCGAATGGGGAGTCGGCCAGGCTTGAGTGGTGTTGCGCCCTGCTGTTAGTGATATACGACAATGCGGAGTAGGCGTGTGGGTGTGGGACGTCATGTCCGATTCCGCCCGAGCACATGATGACACAGTACAGGCTGCCTGGCAATAAACTACAATGTAGTTCGGCAACGATTCATTTGGGAAATGCATGCTTTGGTTCTGGTAGAAGGATCAATGTGTGATCCGAACCTGGTTGCTGTCACAGTGCGGAATATGATGTACGCCTGAGCAGGATCTATGCCTAGAATCTTGGTTCTGTTAGATGTACTGACAAAAGAAAGGACGATCAAGATGGATAGGGTGACAGTCTCGATGCATGATATTGTGATCACGTTCGAGCCTCATAGACCGCTTGTGTCAAACCTAGTTGGACTGGGCAGAGCCCGCCAACCTGAGATGATGATTCGTAGTATAGAGTACAGCTATCGCCATCTGCACTACAAGGCAAGATGGCAGATAGTGCGTTCTCCAGTGGCTATGCCACATTGCGTCGTCCGGATCTGTTCCGCTGATCGACGCCTGTCCATGAAAAGTGTTTTAGCATATTTTGCCCGAACAGCATGAAACCTGGTATACCATTGCCAACCCGAGGGCCGGCCCTTGAACTCCATGACGCCCTGCCATATCCCTCCTTTACATGATGCCGCTGTCTTTAAGGCGGCCTTTGAAGTCTTCTGCCATCTGCATTCCGTGTCAGACTCAGTCAAGGGCGGATCTAGGAAATCGCGGATGGTCGCAGTGGAGGCCAGGACGGGTGTGAGATGTGTGATATGCGCTTGGTATAGACGGGCTACATGATCTTGGTGACGATGTCGTCCTCGGCCTGGCCAGGGAAAGTGCGCGTCAGCCAGATGGTGCCGGGACGAAGCGACTGTTGGCGGTATACTAGGCCTCACTCACCTCCATGTCCTCAAGGCTGTCTTGCTGGCCTATACAGCGGAGCACGTTCTTTTTGCTACTCTCTTGCATTTCGCCCGCCAACAGAAGCTCATCGAGGATGAAGTATGCCTTCTGGAAGTTGAAGATAATGTCGAGTTCGCACACGTTCCCGTAGTATTTGTCCATCTGCTCGACATAGCGATGGACGATTTCGAGCGTGATCAGCTCATTGTCGGTCGCGTCGCATCCGGCGATGAAGAAGAGTGAGGCATAGCGGCGGTAGACGACCTTGGTGTCTGTGAAAACATGTGAGCCTAGCGAGGCACTATCCCTGCTGGACCCACTGACCTTTATACTCTAGGAAGTTGCACATGCGCGTGCGGCGGGCGAGGACGAGCTGCGAGACGTCTTTGACAATCTTGGCCTTGTCTTTGGGCGCGAGGGTGGTGAACCATTTGGCTAGGCGCTACGGGCTTCAGCAAAGGCAATGGGGGATCCAGGGTGAGGTACCGACCACTTTGCCCTGCCGCGAGAGCAGGATGAGGTATCTGGTGTTGTTAGTAGTCGATTATGTGACATGGCAAGTAGCAGTATGCTGCACTCACTTTATCGTCATGGTGGCTGGGGAGAAGAGGTGTAGGTGTGATCTGGGAGATTATGTGATTATGTCGGATCGGCAATGTCCACCCCGCGAGTTTGAAAGGACGTCAATGCGCCCTCATCGACACCCCGCTAACCCGCGAATACATACGGCTGGATCTCACGTTGTTCTTTCCAGACATTTCCCGGAACTTTGAGCCATATTTACAGCATTTCCACAGCCCTGTGATCGCTCTTTCCGCACTGCAAGACGCTAGCTGCCACTTCATCGGCCCCACTAGAGTCTGGCTGACAAACATCTGATCTTCGACAAATTGTCGCATCGTGCCTGCCTCAACCATACACCAACTTCCAAATACTAGATCCAGGGGAATACACTCATAGATACGCGGTCTTACTAACAATCACAACTTTCACCGTCGCCATGAAGCTCATACTCTCCACCTCGTATGCCAGTCGCAACCCATACCAAGCGCATTACTAACACTGCCAGGAATATCATGTCCGGAAGCCCGTCCGTGATACGGCGCCCCTTCTTCGAAAAGTCCAATACTGAACTCACCTCTTCCCTGCGCGCGAACTTCACTGCTCACCAGCAGTCGGCTGGCAAAGACTCCGCAAAGTCCAGCTACAAGTCATGGACAACGCAAAACGATTCGGCACTTTCCGTACCTACACACACGCCCTCACCCCTTACCGAACCTCGCGAATCATATGACATCACTGTCAAGCTGTTCTACCTGCCGAACATACCCACGGATAGGCGATGCGCCCAGACACGGGAGGCAATCGAGCTGGTCTTGAAGGAACTTGGCGCCTCGTCGATAGATCTGCTTATCGTAAGCTTCCCAGGCATATCATTCGACGCCGACGATGAGGATTCGGACTTTGAAGACCCGCCGTCAGCACCGCAGTCGACTTCAGACAACGACGGAGGCTGCTTGGACGCAGATGTTCCACCAGAGGACATCGAAACAATGATTACCACATGGAGGACATTGGAGACTCTTCAAGAAGAGGGTCTGGTATCGAAACTCGGCATAGCAGAATTCGGCGTGACGCGACTCAGCAAGTTTTTGGAGCACACAAAGATCAAGCCAAGCGTCAACCAGATCAACGTACGCGACTGCTGTGTAGTGCCGAAGCCCCTCATCATATACGCAAAGCAGCAGAAGATTGAGCTTCTCACCCACAACGACTGCACAAACATACTACCACGAGGAACGCTGCGACAAATACTCGGAGCCGGAGACAATGGCTCCGGTGTGTTGGCAGGAGAAGGGAACGAAGAAGGACTGAAGGGTGACGTTGAGCCTCAGTGGGTCGTCAAATACACTGCTGTGGTCAAAGACAGAGGAGTTGTGGAAAACAAGGGATACTTTGCCGTTGCTGAATTGAAAGAGTAGGAAAGGCGCACACGACAGTTCACATTGCATGTTCAGCGCACCATCAATGGCAATTTAGCTTGATTCAAGTACCAGCCTGCAGCAAATTGCCACCTTTACCCATCCATGAATAACGGCCTCCTGCATCCAAACTCGGCCCTCCGACTTCTTCTTTCCAAGAATTACTCTAACCGTATGTCTCCATCTTCCGGCTCCGCAATCTGGGACGTCGGCCGACAGGACTCGGCGGATCACTATGCTGCAGCGACCACTTCTTGGCTTCCCCAATGTCCATCGTCGAATTAGTGACAATTGCACCAGAGTTGGTGCGCTTGATTTTCGACATTGCGCGTCTCATGAAAGCTCGCGGTCGAACCGGCATCGAGTTTGTCCTCGTTGTCATCGGCTTGCGTAGGGAGTTGGCCCGGTTGATCATGTTCTCAGGGGCCGGACTCTTCATTCTTGGTGGCGAATATGGCTTTCCCATGGAAGACCTTTTCCTCCCCTCGATTGGCTCGAGGAACGAGCACGTTACTCGGCGTTGCGGAAGTGGTGGCCTCGTGGCCGGCTTGTGAATGATGACGAGTGGGATAGTGGAAACGGTGCTGTTGGACATCCTGTTCTATAAGGCAGGCCTACTGCTGTTCTTGGTGGTTGGCTGAGTTGTTCGTTGTGTTGGCGAAATAGTTTGCTGAGCTGTGTTTTAAGGAGGAAGACGTTGGACTCGAGGATGTATATGGCTAGGAACAGTGATGGCTGCACCTGGTGATAGCGCCAGTATGATCAAGAGCGGGCGATGAATAAGACGGAGTTGAATGATAGAGGACGAAGAGCTTGACTTATGAAGGGCCTGCTTTGGTGCTGCATCATTCATTTGCTACTCGTCAAGCATCAGGAAAACTTGGTGATGCGTCAGATGATCACAGTATCACAACCATCGAGTCCTGTTTAGCGCATTCGAGTAATGCATACTAGACCGGTGCATGACCAGTTTTCAACACCCCGGCATTTTGACAATATGGAAGCGCCGCTCATTTCCTTGAGTAATACAATCTTGCGATAACAGCTCTGCCACAATCGATCAGCCTACCCCCAACCCTCACCAACTCACTTTGTGATATGGGAAGTCTTTACAGGAGTCATACAATATGAAGCAGCGCATATCAAGAAGATAGACACGCTTCACTATCACCTCAGTGAATCCCACACCTCAAAACCATCCTCAGCAGTCACACTACCCACCATGTACATTCTCCCTTCAAATTTCCCGCTCACTATATGCCGCCCGTGCCTCTCACCTCCTACCTCCACCGCAATCCAACCCCGTTTACCTACAAACGCCAACACACCCCAGCAAACATTACCACTACATACAAATGCCACGCTCACGCCCACCCCAACTCCCCACCTTCCACGAAACCCATCCCTCATCTTCAACACACCACCATGCGCCGAGCAGCATCCTATCACCGCCGCGCCCCCAGCGCCTACGACAGACTCACAGCAACAGCATCGACTGGACCCAGATCCCCAACGCCCACGAAGCTTCTGCTAGCAATTGCAGCGAGTGTTGGAATTGCGGGAGTGCTTTGGGGGGCTGATGTACTTCGCCATCCCTTTTCGTCCCCTTCCCACCTTCTTTACTAATAGGCGTATATAGTGCTTATACGAATGTCAAGACTGCTTGTTGCCCAACTAGCGCCACCAACGCACTTCTACAGCCTATCTCAGCGCTGTTCTGGGGCTCCGTCGCATACGTGAATGCGGGGATTTTTTTCGCTGTGTTCTGGGCGAGTACGGTGTATATGCCGTTTCATTACTGGTTGATGGAGGGGTGGGCGGGGGAGAGTGGTGTGGGAATAAGTTTATGGAGTGTAGGGCTTGGGATTAGGGAGAGAGGGAGAGAGGGAGGGAGATGGACTATGATAGAATTTGCTACGTGAAAGCGAGATGAAACGAGTAACGAAATAAACGGAAGTAGACTCGACGTGCCCATTTTTGATACCTTTTGTGAGTGCAAACCTTCTTCTACAGCATTCAGTGATGAATACAGGCTTTTATACTGCAAATGTCATCTCCCTAACCCGCCTCCGTGTATCGGTGGGGTGATTGCTCGTAGCGTTGCCTTACAAACGAAGTCACCACGACCCTTCACTGTATTTCGTTCGTTCCGCAGACCTACATCAACCCCCCTTATCCCCTTCTCAAGTCCAGCACCACCAAGGCGTTCCCATCAACCCGCAGGCATGTCAGCCACCACACCCCCCAAGAAAACTGTGCGCCTCGCACTTGACGACGACGAGCCAAGGACGCCGACGCCGACGCCCAAGAAGACTGTCAGATTCGCACTCGAGAATGACGTAGTTGTTGAGGCACCAACTTCAAGTCTCGACGGTGCCGTGGAGGCATCGACTGCAACACTCAACGCAGACCCAACCCTCTCCACCGCCTCCCAAACCTCCTCTCGGGTACAAACAACCAGTCCACATGCAGCACGCTCTCCCCTATCGAAATACGCACGTGGTCGGAGGAAGTGTCATCGCGCGTACCTCTAGAGGAAACACCCACAACCTTCTCACCCGAAACTCCGACGCTCCATCGTTCATACTCAGACGATGAGGGCGAGAAAGACGCCGCGGGACGGGTGGTGGAAGCTAGCCACGAGCCGTGCGAGAAGTGTGGGGGGAAAGTCGTTTGGGCGACGATGGGGGAGTGGTTGATGATTTGTGGGGAATGTCAGGAGCCGCAGTGAGGGAGGGAGATGGGGGACGGATAGGTATTGGAAGGGACATGGAAGAGAAGGAGAGAAATTGACGATGTGTAGCTATTTGGGCTTGTGCTTGTGATGAATTCGGGGTTGGTGTCAGTATAGAGGATGTGTAGCTCTGATTACGCAGTGTGACAAATTGAATTTACTGTTTGGAAAGACCATTGCACAACCTTCTATGCAAATATTAGCTGTCGGTGGAAGCAGCACCGGGCAGTTCTACCTGAAGTATGCAAACTCGGTGTACGCTTTCAAAGTGAACAGACTCCAATTCAACTGCTACCCAATCATCCGAACATAACGTCCTGCAGCATGCGTCAAAGTGCAGGCAAATGTGTCTTGCAGAACAGGGTGAAACAACTTGGGCTCCGTGGAACGAGGGTCGGCATACTGCTTATAGCACAGCCGCAGTCTGGATGTGTATTACCCACATGTTTTCCATGCGAGCATCACGCAGGAATGCTCTAGGCACTTTCACTGTGGATTCCGCGGCCGCTGCCGTCTTTCAAGTCCGTCGCCCAAACATGCCGAACAGTAGTTCTGTTGCCTAGAACCTTGCCTCGCGTATACTGGTGTTCCGTCTCTTCTGCATCGTCATAGTGCCGTTTGCGCAAAACTGCTCCGCCGCGCCATTGCATGCACAGCATGCCGCATGTCACACACGCATGCCTGAACGGTGAGGTTCATCGGATAATGTTCGGGGCCTATCAGTGAGATCTCAACCATTGTGGCGCAATAACAGTGGGCGGTGCAGTAGCCATCTTGAAGGTTTTGCTAGACATGCATCCCAACAAGCTATTCGGTGGTCAATTGCCGAAGTTAAGTTTGCCATCATCCAGTCCAGGCATGGAATGGTGGATACCTCTACGGGGCAAAAGTCCGGGGCGAGCAACACCAGGTGATTCCCGTGAACGTGGATACGTACCGCTGCCGATGAAAATCGGACTTTGAAAAAGCTAGACGCGGTTTCTTGACTTCTGGTGGGCCTGGGTCCTTAATATCGCAAAGAGCCGTCGACGAGCTCATGCATTCTCATTCCAGCATAGGTCAAACCTCCCGCGAATGGAAAGCCCGGAGATAAAGAGTAGGGTTCAGGGTCCGTGAAGGCCAGCTGCAGGGCTGGATCCACTAAACCAGGATACTCCCTTGAGGCGTGAGACAGCTGATCGATTGACAAGGAGCTAGTACTTTGACATGTAGCGGGATTCATTGTGGATTTTGCTGCATGTCTCTGGACCAAACACGAGGCTTTTGAATCAGCGCCACCCCTACGCCCGACTAACGAGAGAGTCCATCCCTTCTAAACGAGAGTGGATCCTGCAGGTTGATGGATTGCTGAGGATTCGAAGAGCAGCTTCTATGCGGTTGCGTCGGAAGCGCCAGAGTGGTCGGCCGAGAACAAGCCGATGACCGTGGAGCCGCAGGTTACCGTTACAAGCGTTGTGGATAGACTGTACGGTTAAGTTCCACATCATTGACTTGGCTCCACGGAAGGCCGCAGTCTACTCACCTCACCAGCCCACATTCAATCTTAGTGAAGGAGCATGGAGTTTGGGATCCATATGATATGTGAAGGATGCCCTGCACGTCAACAAGGGTGAGTAAATCGCGCCTGCATGGGAAACCGCTCATCGTACCCAGGGCCAACGACGAGGACGGAACAGCTGCAGATGACGTGTGAAAGCGTACAAAGACTGCATCCGCCGATATTCTGTCGCGATGTATGATAGGCTGGGTGATGCAGCCAGTATACGTACCAGTACACGTGAGTCTTCTTTAGCTCCACCCTAGGGTCACAGATCGGGGAAGCGCCTTGGCGTCCAGCGTCTATGAAAGAGGATGGATGCAGGTGTCAGCAAAATTGCGTTGCGCGGTGCTGTTCGTAAAGTATATGCAAATCGAGGTGCGGCCGTACCTTGAGATCTTACATCTAGATCCCGGGCAAATTGGGTGTTACTTTGCGGGCACAGGCTCGTGCCCAAAGAACATTGAAATTTGCGGTCTTTTCCGTGTTATACGAAAGCACGCAGCAATACGCACGCCATCTCAGATGTCGAGCAGGTTGCTGTGAAACCCACAAGTGTGTGTATGCGAACCACATTACCCCGTGGGCCCTCGTAGGTAAGGCACTCGCAGTCTCTCACAGTCGAGAAAATTTCGGGCAAGTGCTGCCCTCAGTTTCTTCTCGGGTATAACGGCCTGACGATGGGTCAAAACACCATGCGGTGTTGTGGAGTGAACTGTAAGACAGTGTACCTGTATGGGTCGCGCCGGGACTTCCCTGTCGAGCTAGCGTAGTGAATCGGGCGGCTTTGCTTGAAGCGACCGGTAAGCTCAGAAGCTGGTCGTTGAGACTCTGCATGTGCCTCCCGAGTTGAACTTCGGGAGGCATCTTGCTTGCGGCTTATGGAGAACATCCGAGTCGAACCCGACGCGTCATGCACCATGCGCTGGACGCAATGTTCGTAACATATCCGATGCATGCGTGCATCATATCTTTAGCCCTTTGGGTTACATTCGACGTGCAGGAACCATTAGCGAAATGCACAGCCGCCAGACCAGCACTGGAGCTTCTAGGTGTGCTAAAGATCATCCGGACTACCTTGGACCGATGGCGAACGGGTACTGTGGCGGTGGTCCTGTGTGAAAATGCCTGCAAAATCTGTGCATTGAACCGTGCAGATGGGAATTGAAAGCTGTCTGTGTATGGTTCGCGTACAATTTCGTTGAGATCAACAAGAAGGCAGGTATTTGGCGAGCGATCGCCTTTGTCGGCTAATGGTTCTGTGGTGACAAGGGCGGGTTTGTGCAGTTCCAGATCGCATTTCATTGCAACGGCCCATTAAAATGAGGCTTGTTCCATCCTAAGCCACTTCAACTCCAGACGATTCGCAGCGCCTCGAGACAAAACTTTTCGGCCGTTCGGTGATTCTTCTAGCATCCTTCCAATTGACGTCAATGGCTGCGATTGCGTACCGGACATGTATAGCTTCATGTAAGTGTAGCATGTCGATCCTCCACGAGCTCGACGGGTGGTGGATCGTTTGTCGCCACAAGAATCTACGTCACCAATACAGGCGTCTAGACGTTTTGGAGCCAATGAGACTTGCTGCGAGGACCCTGCCGAGCCTCGCTGTTGCGCTGCAGGGCCAGCTTGTCAGTACCAGAAGCTGGAACCGAAGAAAGGATGGCGACGTGCTAACACGCAGTCGCTTCTCGAGATTATCTGTCGCCATACGTAATGCGCCCATACCCTCCAGCAACGGCGAGCGTTGAATGGCTGGACTGGCCCTAGCCTGGAGGGCGGGAAGCTGGAAGTGCCTGCATCGCGCCCTAGAAGGTCAGGTGTTGGGTGCTGCGAAAGCGAAACGGCCGTATCGGCCTATTGGAGATTCAGGGAATTAGGCACGAACTACGCAGATTCATCCCGCAGCTGCTGTGACTGAGGCATGGCCCTGCGCAACACTTTTGCTCGTCGTTGTGACAAATGTGTTCGCATCGCAGCTGCATAAGCGCCCCAAGCAGTTGGCGGTTCACGGCTTCGGGTACATCAGTTTCGAAGTTGTAGGGCGAGCGAAAGTGGCAATGATTAGCGGTTGAGTGTGTGCAAGGGGAGTGCAAGCCGCTGTGGATGATGCCAAGTGAGCCGCTAAGATTTAGCTTCTCGAAAAAAAGTCTGGGGAAAACGTCTGTGCACGAGGTCACCCCATCATGGGTGGCACGGCTCACGGCTTATCCAGATATTCATGGCCAGCTTCCCCAGATTTTTTTTCCAACACAGACGCCTGCTGACAGGGCGAGTACTCAAGTGATGCCAGTCGAACCAAAATGCGCATTATGTGCTCGATGCGCTTGTGTTCACAACCGCCGTACCTGACTTGTCTCTGGGGTATCTCCCTAGTGGGTTCCGCGTCATGGCTGCTCGGCGCGACGTACTGCAAACTTCTCGATACAGTTTAATTCCTCAGACAGCAAATTGTCCGATCGCGAAGACAAGCGAGCCATGCCATGAAGAGTCTCTGCAAATTGTAACGAACAGCTCAGGAACATGCTCTTGATTTCGCGGGGCCCTCTCAATGGTGGTCATGCCCGTCGCTGTTTAATATGCGGCCCTGCAGCGACTGAAGCAGGCAATCTATTCCACCGAGGCGAGATGAGTTTGAACTCGTCCAGAGCACGATATTGAACTGGGAATTGAGTGTAAAAGGTCTCCCCATTCATAGGACCGGTTAGCATAGCGATAGAGATGACCTGTACGATAAAGGTCAATCGTGTTGCAAACGAGCACTGCTAGAGCTTTTGGGCATGGGCCGAGGCCTGCTCTGTGCCCCGGAAGAGGCCAAGCGGTTGAAGAAAGCAACGCAAATCGCGTCGTCTGCTAGGGTTCAAGCTTTGCCGCAAATCCCGGAGCAGAAGACCGCTGCTGATCGAAGAGTTGTCCGTGAGCATCGTTGCCGCCTTCAGAGTCGGAATCATGTCGGCCTTGGGGCCAGCGAAGGGCCCTGTACGGACTGCCCCTGCAATGGTAAACGTCGACTAAAGCACGCCAACCCTCTTTTGTGGAAATAGGCCCACTCCAATGCTGCACAGAGGCGCTGCCGCTCAAGACTGGGGTCTAGCTTCTGGAGCGTTGTGTCATGCTGGCCGGGGGATCTGCTTACACTGGGTTGTGGACGACTGCCTTTGCTTCCGCTCCCATCGTCACAGCTCGCAGCTCACAGCTCGTGCAAACTTCGCCGTACTTCTTCTCGTCTTTCGTTGTGAGACAATTTCTCGTACACGTAACTTGCGGTTGTGGTAGACAGCATCGCACTTTAACGCTCGGAGCGCCTTACCAAAGTTGACACGGCCCTCCTGCCATTGCACCAATCGCTGCAGCGCTGTTGGAGAGCTCGCCTTCGGACGCTGTGCCTGTACGCTGTATTCTAGCCCTTCTAGCTACAGCAAAGCATCCGAGCAGCTTCTGCCGGCGCCCATCTCAGGCGCTGATGACAAACGACCGGGCAAGGCTGGACTTGGATACTTACTCAAGCCCCATTGCTCCAGGCGTTCGCGGGTGCTAGGCTTAACAACATTGGGACCTACAGCCACCATTACGACCCGGAACCTTCGCCATCATTAGGGCGCACTGAACTTAGTCAAGTCCCCTTCCGCTATTCGGTCCTCTGCCTGGTCAGCCGAGCCCACACCCATGGTGCTTGCGGCGGCTCTGTGAACTTCCCGTCCTCGCGAGCTTCCTGCATGCGTTGAAACCACCATCCGTCATTCAACTCTCCTCGACTCGATACACCTAGTTGCGCGCCTTCACAATAGCTTGGAACACTCCCACTGCCACCACCACCACCACCACCTCGCATTGTATCGAATAACAGGCTAAACGCCGGTCCTCGGAGTTATCGTTCCTTGCTAGGCATTCTGCATCGCCTGCTCAGCCTTTGGAAGCTTTCTCGAGGTAATTCTTCTTGAGTCCTGTCCTTCTGGTGTGCCTGCTGACGTGTGTGTGTGATGGCAGTGCTGTCGTCTTTATACGTCCTTTGTTGACTCGGCGAGCTTGCGGCACCAGCGAGCTACAAGCAGCTCCACCCTGCCGTTACAGAAAGAGTGCTAGCACCCGCATTCTGGGGTACGTCTGGGGCACCCTCTGTCAAGTCGTGGATTCTGCGTCGACTCTTTGCAGTGTCATTGTGTTGTGCGGGGTCGGAATTGTGGTAGCACCAGATCAACGCCCACCATGTCTTCACAACCAGATATCGCGAAGCTCGCGCGCACCGCGAGCATCCCCAGCGACGACTCGGCCAGCGCGGGGAGCAGCAACAGTGAGTAGCAGCGACACATGAGGACTGCATTGGCTGACCACACCATCAATTGCAGCGTCTGTGCAAACAGCGAAGCCTGCAGCCTCGCCCCCGGCCGCGACCTTTCCCCCTCCAAAAACCGACAAGCCACGGCCGCACATCTGCACAACATGCACGCGGTCGTTCGCGCGGCTGGAGCATCTGAAGCGACACGAGCGCTCGCATACCAAAGAGAAGCCGTTCGAGTGCCCGCAGTGCCAGCGGTGTTTTGCGCGGCGTGACCTGCTGCTGCGACACCAACAGAAGCTGCACCAGCAGGGCGCGACTTCCTCACGACCCCGCAATGCCCGCAGGGAAAGCACCACCGGCTTGCCGCCCAACCCTTCGGGGCGTGTCCGCAAGAACTCGGTGTCGAGCAACGTGAGCGGGCTGGGCGGTCCTCCCATGAGACCGCGCGCCAACACCATCGGCCACATCGACCTGTCTGCCCTGAACAGCTTCACAGCAGCACACAGCGCGTCACTATCGAGAGGCAACGGCGGCCATTCTGGGCATTCACACCATGCGAGCTTGTCCGGCATCGGAGGGCTCGGCCAGTTCGACTACAGGGGCATGTCAACCGCCATAGGCAACCATGGACACGGCTTGCCGCGACTCGACACCCACCTCGGCTTCGGCATGGGCGGTGGCGGTCTTCGCACTGCTCCCATACAAGCGACAGGGACCGACGACATGGCGCTCAATGACTTCTTTGGTGGGCCCTCTGGCTCGACAATCAACCCCAACCAGCTTCACCATTTCAACGGCGCTATGGGCACCCCGCACTCGCCGTTCCGCCAGTTCGCCAACCCATTTGCGGGAAATAATCCCATTGAAGAGGACGATTTTGCCACGTGGAGTGCAGGCCTGGATAGCAACATGGGCTTTTCTGGGCCTGTCGACTCGGCCATCGACCACTCGTCCCCTTCAGCCATTAGTTCCGCCAGCCAGGGTGCCTTCAATGAAGTCATGCTAGACGGTTCAGGCCAGCCCACTTCAGGAGCCATGTGGCACAACCCGCTTGCAACTCATCCCGGTGTGAACCCGACATCTTACTCGCTCGATGCCATGACCCCCATTTTCACAGAGCTAATGGCGAACAATGTTGGTCCCTTTGACATGGGAGAGCACATGGGGCAAAACGGCTTTTACAACCTTTCTTCGCCGCCCCCACTGACGACCATGAGCCCATCGGCAGGCATACCTGGTATGCCGAACCAGTACTTCCAAGCTCCCATGACATTCAATTCTGATACGGGCAGCATCTCCTCAGCCTCCCACAATGGCAGTGCAAGACATAGCTCCGTCACATCGGTTTCCACAGAGTCTATCACGGATGCCACAAGACAAGCACTGGTCTACAACTTATCCCAGGCTCTAGGACTGGGCCACCCACAGAGGAAATTTTCGCAGCCTTCGATCAGCTCTCCTTTATCCCCCGCTTCCAATGGGAAACAGCAGCCTCAAACCGCGTCGCTACCCAGCACCATGGATATCCAGCGTTATGTGAATGCTTACATCCAGTGGTTTCATCCCCACCTACCGTTTTTGCACATTCCCACCTTATCTTTTGATACTCCCGCCTACACCTTCAATCTCCGGACGCCTGGTGGCATCAATCATGACAGCATGGTCGGTGGTGGTGGCTGTCTTATTCTTGCCATGGCAGCTATTGGTGCCTTGTATGAGTTCGAGCACCCCGTTGCCAAAGAACTATTTGAGGCTGCAAAGAAGATGATTCTTTACTACCTCGACGAGCGTCGCCGAGCTGGTCTCTCCGCTGTAGTGAACGGCCCCACCGCTGCAAATGACCACGCCAACAAGCCTCCATTATGGCTCGTTCAGGCTATGCTTCTTAATCTGATCTTCGGTCACAATTGCGGCGATCGTCAAGCTGCTGAATCCGCGAGTACCCATTGTGCCGCACTTGTGAGCCTGGCAAAGGCATCAGGGTTGGACAAGCCTTACAACCCGCAAAGCGCCTCTCGAAGCCCGTCTAGTCACCCGGTTGGTGACGACACAGAAATGATCGATGATACAGGTCTCCATTCGAGCCCCGACAGGGAGACTGCTGACGAACACACTCAGTGGATACAATGGAAGATGATCGAAGAACGCAAACGCACATACTTTGCTGTATTTGCCATGTCCAGCCTACTTGTCTCGGCTTACGCGCATGCTCCACGTATATTAAACTCTGAAATCCGCCTAGACCTTCCATGTGAGGAAGATCTGTGGTCAGTAGACAACCCGCAGGCGTGGGTGGCAATGGGCGGTCCTATGATTGCTCAAACCCGTGGGCTGTCGTTCCATGCCGCAATGTCATATCTGCTCGAAGCCAGCACCCGCCATGCAGCGGAGCGTGCGAACAAGTCTTATAATCAGACCTTTGGTGGCAACCAACCGACTAATGACGCTCCGGCAAGCGAGATTCGGCCCAGTACCTTTGGCTGCTATGTCTTGATCAACTCTCTACATGTGTATATCTGGGAGACAAGGCAAAGACACACAGGACGGGTTTGGTTCTCCCATGAAACCGAAGCGATGCATTCGCAAGTCGAACCCGCTTTGAAAGCATGGCAAGCAGCCTGGCGAGCCAACCCCAACCACAGTATCGAGCGCCCCAGTCCTTTTGGTCCCCTTTCAGCAGACTGCATACCACTTCTGGATCTCGCCTACGTGAGGCTATTCGTGAACCTTGGACGAGCTAAGGAGCTTTTGTGGCAAAGAGATTTTGAAGGCATGGCTAACGAATTTGCGCGAGGCGTAGACATTGTAGCTCAAGCTGGCTCGCCTGAGAGAACGTTACCTTTGGATGGTACCAAATCCATCTCACCAGAGCAGCTGAACTCGCGCGACATGGATGGAGCTGGTCCAAACCAGTCCACCAAACGCGAGCGGCATCTCCGCAAAGCCGCCTTTTATGCGGCCGACTCATTGTCAATGGCTGACAAGCTTGGTGCTACCTACACCGACTTTACTGCAAGGGAACTACCCAACTCCTCGGCTCTGTGTACTTTTGATTGTGCGCAAGTTTTGGCAGAGTGGGTTGCGACTGTTCAAGACCGCGTGGGACGATTCCTGGGGGTGTTGGGTAAAGATGATATCGACTATTCTGCGGTTCCTGCTATCATGCTTCTCGAAGAAGAGGACACCAAGTTGCTGCAGAAAGTCGCAGACATCCTCCACAATGCCGAGATGAAGCTGGCTTACGACATCTCTTCGAATGCTCTACCAATGCTTGGTGGTCTCTCGAACCTAGGCCCATGTGGATACGGCACAAAACTACTGATGGTGACCGCTTACATGCTTTCTAAAGCGGCTGTCTGGCCAGGTATGTTTCATAAATATACCACCACAAAATTGAAATGCTAATGTGCAGCCAGGTACCCACGTCCAAGTACGCGCACTGGAAGCCCATGCCAACCACATCAACCAACGCGCAGAGAATTCACTGAATCCTTCGTAAATACACACTTTTCACACATTGTACAAAATTTCGGTCCGCACTTAACACAGTATCATCATCACTGTGGAGAATGCATAGAGCATTTGCTGGCTTCCCACCATCAAGACGCAAATGGCTACATCTTACACCTGCTTCACAACTTAAACACACCAATCCGAGGATTCGATCACACCTTAAGTCGAACCTTTCCGTTGTACATCTTCAATCCCCCGACACAATTCGCGGCCGCTTGAATTGTTGATCCATCTTCTCACCACTTTTTCGATTCAGCAAAGTATACACGGACCAAAATCACCACCGTACTAGTCGCTTTAAAATCAACTTCTGCGTGTTTTTCTTTTTGTCTGCGGCGCCCGGATGGCGTACCAGTCGGATTCAGTAAGGCGTTGATTGTTTGTGCTTTTCTACTTGTTCGACGACTCTGTATCAAATGTGTCTTGGAGACAAGTAATGACTGCAAAAAAGGGACGATGGGTTGGATGGGATGCTAGTACGATGTCACGAATCAGCTTTCTTGTCTCGTTGTACTCAATTTTTCTAGCAATTTGTCGGCAGGCAGACATTTTGGGAGAGAAAATGAGATCGTTCCATCTATCTACTTGACTCGTTGGAAAATGTAACTGGCCTTTATTCACAATATTGCTAACATTCCTTTTTCTGCTCCTCACGGTCTATTTCCTGCTAACCTGACGAAATACACATTCAACATAACTCGCATTATACGTCTCGGAACATAGGTACTGCACTCCATTCCACTACGCCAGCACCACCCCACTACCAAGGGCTGAATCCAACAGCAAAAGCACACCCAAACTCTATTTTGATCTCCGGCCACTACCCTCCCCCACAATCCGGGCCAGTATTCGGCCCTACTCCCCTCCGCGCCACGCTATTCGTCACCACGCATGTCAGCGTCGCTGCCACGCGGTCGAGATGCGTGTGACCACACAGCCAAGAAGAGCCGCTTTGGAAGATGGGCAGAGGCCGGGGATATGTCCGCCGGGGGTGTAAGTGGGTGGTTTGTGGTGTACTAGAGGGAGTGTTTCGGAGGATGCCGAAGGGTCCGCGGAGGGAGGATGGAGAGAGGGAGGCTCTGCAGAAGGTTTGCTGGGGTTGGTGGATGGGTGAGACGATGGAGGGGGGTGATGTATGAGGCGGTGTATGATGATGAGTAAGTTTGAAGCGGGTCTGTTGCAGTGTTGCGGAAAGTGGCGGTAGTATTTGTGTAATGCATGCATGCATGGATTTGCTGCAATGGCTCGTTGGGCTTGGGGTGCATGCCATAGTCCACTCTTCCTGATCAGGCGCCGCAAATTTGGTCATCAGACAGGCTTCGGGTAGTACGATAGTTTGAGTGGCTTTTTTTTGATTGTATGTGTGATGTGTGAAAGTCTAGTACGATCAATGTTAACTTACTGCAGCATTTATTCATTCGCGTATTGGATTTTGAAACTTATGGGATTGGGCGTTTGTAGCCTTTCACGCCAACACCAGGCTCTTAGATTGATTTGGAGTATATTTAGTTCTCGATGAAATGTATTTTCTGCGTTGTTTTGGTAATGGGAATAGTAAGAATTTGTGAATAGTTCAATCTGTTAGAAGTGTGGACTTGGTATGGCTCAGTGAACCGATTAGGGTGTGCCTTTACTGTAAGTAGGCAATGGCAGAATCGCGGTTCGTGATTTTGTGCTATCGAAATTTGATCATGGTACTTTTATCTCTACCACGTGGTGAGATATCCGCAAAGAATTGAAGGCAAAGATCCGAGGGCGGCGCCTGAGAGCTATGCACCATCATAATCCATTGAATCTTCTACTAACGAACGGGGAAAGCTTTGAGAAAATTCGAGCATCTTATCAAGCTCAGGCTGAATGTGAGAAAGATATTGTGTAAGAAGAGGTAGGGTATGTGGACAAGGTAGGAGATATTTGGAAGAAGGAGCTAGCTCTAGTGCGATGCGTTGATTGGACGCGCATGGGCCTTGTCTAGCTCCATCGTCAATCAGGGACCATCACTCCTACTCTGCGCAGAGCTCAATCGGATGAGCGAGGACATTCCTTGCCGTTGGGTCTAGAGCCTTGAATCTATCGCTAAGTTAAAACACAATGTCGCGACCTGCTACGCGGAAGGCAGCGCCGAAAGGCGAATACATCGAGACGGTGAGCTCCTTCGCCTTCCATCAACTCCAAGAGTCCTAGACGTGATGTGCAACTAAGTTCTGACACTATAAGCAACTTTCGGTCTTTTTGATAGGATTACAAACTTTACTGACATAGAGATAACAGGATTCGGGAAATAAAGTCTCGAGGCGTTCAGCGATTACTGGCACGGCAAACATCACGCTAGGTGGCCGCACAGTTATCATGGCAGATGTGCAGTTACGCGGTGACTTACATCCAACGCGTTCTACACCATCGCAGTCAGGGAAAGAGGTCACACCGACCAGCATCAGCATAGGCCGATGTACAGTCATCTCAACCGGAAGCGTCATAAAACCACCGTGCCGAATCAGCAGAGGACAGGTGCACTACTATCCCATGAAGATTGGGGATAATGTTTTCGTTGGTGCGTGATATGCGACTGTTTCTTTCGCCAGACATTGATTGAGACATACTCACATTACTAGGGCCCGGCTGCACAATCCAAGCCATCTCGATATCGTCACATGTGCACATTGGCGAGAAAGTCACCATCAACCAGTTTGCCATCATCAAGGAGAACGTCAAGATCTTGCCAAACACTGTTATACCGGCAAACATGGTCATCGCATCCGGATCTGTGGTCGGTGGACGTCCTGCAAGAGTAATCGGTGAAGTCGGTGAAGGCTGGGGCGTCAGTGGTGGTGGTGGTACTGGAGGTGGACTTGGAGCAGGCGGAGGAGGTGAAGAGAAATGGGTCGAAGGCGGTGATTTACGAGAGCTGGTGAGAAGCATCAAGTAGAATGGCTGATGTTGGAATGAACTAGACCGACACCTGGGAATCACACCCCACACATACTGGATGTTCTTCGGGACGCACCTACTCGATCTGCAAATTAGCTTTCTCCCAAAGTGTGACACACCAACCGTTCTCGAAATAGATGACAACATTTCCAACACTCATGGCTCGTCGCGATCGTCCCGAACCACCATTGTCGGACACATCAATCCGCTCGTTAATCTTCTCAAGATGGTCGCCGAGGATCGCGCCGTCGGCTTGAATCGATGTGCGCGGGCATTCGCAATCCTTTCCGCACACGTCGTGGCCTCTCGATTTACATCGAACGTACCGAGGGCCATGTTTCGAACTTTAATCCCTGGCCACGATTCCAGAAGCACGTCAAAACATCAAACAACTTACAAATCGCCGAACTGCTTAGCTTCGGCAGTTTGACAACCTGTTTCGAACCTTATTCATGTGTGATACAGGTACGCGCATATCTACACGATGCAATGCAAAGTCGCGACCGGCTGCACAATTTCATCTACTTGTTTTCTGGCTTACCTTGCTTCACATCAATTCATATGCATGGATGAACCTGGGTGTTGGAAGCGTGTATGCGCGACGCATGGGTGCGTGTAGATCCTTCATATGGAAGATGTGTACGCGGCAGGTTGAACTGCCGCATCTCATGATCGGCACGCGCACTTCGAGATTCAGGACAGATCGAAATGGCTCAAAAGCCCCATCGGAAGTACCCGCACCCACACGTGGCAGGCACCCGGATAGACTTTGTCCTGCGTTTCATGAGGGTGGTCTTGGAACAGGGCTGACCTTCTGCTGCTCGTCACCCAGATAGTGAGGATTTGTCTCCAGTGAATATCACGGCTCGTGAGAAGAACATCATGCGGTGGACGGCTTTGCTTCGATTGACTGGTCGCGGGGCATATGCAGAGATGTCAAAGGTTGATCTTATAGTCATTGATACATGTTCATATTTACAGTGAAGATAATGCTAAACGAATGTCGTGTCCATGCCCTTTTTCCTATCCAAGTCCAAAGTTTTCAGCTCAAAGTCAAACTTGTGGTAAATGCCCCGATTGTCCCATGAGTCTGGCGTTTCATCTTTATCGTTATATGTCGTGGATCTCGCGTCAGAGTAGATGTGTGCTCGATGACCGGCAGATCCGAAAGTCGGTGGTCGTTTGCTATCCGAGTTGTCGCCCGCAGCTACTGATGGTAGCTTTTTCGAGGTCAAGGAAGTGTGCATGTCGCGAAGTAGGGGTCGCAGGACGGGTATGCATTGCACGATAATGGTGCCGACGATCTCGGACGAGTACCAGATGTTCGAGTGGGCATTGCGCCAGAAGTACCAAGCGTCTTTGACGTTTCCTTCATCTTTCCAGTTCGTGCGGACTGCGGACACAATGGCGACGACCATTCCCTGTCAAAGGTCAGTTGATCAGTCGTAGTGTAGCTGTGACAGTAAACTTACGAGACTCATAGTGATGCAGAGCCCAATCTTCTCGGCCTTGCGCATATCCAAGTTCCATGTCAATACCCAGGGGAACGCAGCGAGCACAAAGTCCATGATGATGTTGTACACTATCCAAAGTCTTAGCAGATGCCACGGGCTGTGCCTGAGTTCTGAAGCTTACCATTGCCACCTTCTTTAAAGCTGTCCCGGAATTTGGGCTCCAAGCAAAAGTCGAGTCGCCATTCAACGTCGTAATTCTTTTTTCCACACACTTTCCCCCATTGCATGATGACTTTCACGATCATGTAGGCGTTCATTGATACGATACAGAACCATAGGATCCATTGGTACCCTTGATGGGCCCAATTCTTGGTCAACTTGAGCAGAGTGACAGCAAAGGCGGTTTTGCTAAGGGCCTGGTTGATGAGCGTCCCGCAAGAAGTAATAGTGATGAGAATGTGCATGCGATTATCCCAGGTATCGGTCACATAACCAGTTGCAAACTCGAGTGATATGAGGCTGTTGTTGACGGCTAAGAGCGTCTACACGTTGTTAGTCGATGTTCGTAGTGTGTGACTAAGACAATAGGGTTCGAGCGCATACCCAAGAAGCGAGAAGTATATAATCATCGTACCATAGCCCGTGGCGTCGAGTGATCTTGATCCAGATTCGTAGTGCGAGAAAGAGAGATGCGCCGGCGAAAAGCGTCCACAAGCCGATATTCAGTTGAACTGTAGGGTCCACGTAATCATGCGGGGAACCGGAGCCATTATGTTTGCGCGGGAATATCATCTTGCCATCATGAGGCGTAAGGAAAAGGTCTCCAAATGGACTGAGGCGATGTCGAAAGAATGTACAGGTTCAACCAGACCGAAACTGGATGCACCGAGGGAGTGAACAGAGGTTTATGATTGAGAAATGGATACAACGATCAAGCCTTGCGGGGCCGGTTTGGCTATTGGGAAGGGCCCACCCAGACAGCCGCCCTCCATCACCGACATGTGCTGTTCCAGACCTGGGCATGATGGAGAACCCGTCCCTACCAGGTATTGGTGGAAGTCTGAAACGGCCGCTTACAGCCACACAACCACATTCAGTACAGCTGGCAGCACTAGCCGGGATTCGAATATATATTCCTGGGGAAAATCATGGGTTTCTAAACTACTTCGAGACATGGTGGATGGACCACCCAAGGACTCGGGTCCCGTTGTCATTTCAAACAGAAACGCAGAAGGCCCGGACAGTCGCAGTGC
Source organism: Parastagonospora nodorum SN15 (assembly GCF_000146915.1). Lineage (NCBI taxonomy): Eukaryota > Fungi > Ascomycota > Dothideomycetes > Pleosporales > Phaeosphaeriaceae > Parastagonospora > Parastagonospora nodorum. The sequence goes on along the minus strand of NW_001884565.1, from coordinate 510,849 downwards.
TCCACGCTGTCGAGTCGTGACAGATGCACCGACTCACAAGCAGATCCCGATCCAAATTCTCCTTCAAACGTGGAAGTTCGGACTTTCGTTTTCGAAATGCAACCGGAATCCAGCGGGTGCAGATCGAGAAAAGTACTGGCGGGAAAACTGCGGAACAGATGCCATTATAGTAACCTCGCTTCGGCACCCAAGATGCATAGATGCCCTGGTCCTGGTAGGCCCGAGATTAGAGTGAGGCAAAGATTTGCTCTATGTCCAGTTGATGGTGCGGAGAAGCCGCAAGGAATTTGGCAAGCACCAGCGCAATGACCGAGTCGGCCACCTGGGTTGATGCCGTCTCTCACTGGGACATGCAACGATGGTGGCGTGGCAGGGAGAACGGAAGTGAACATGGCGTTTCAAGGGCGGAGCGGCGCTAGGGGCACGGTCCCCTCACAATACGATGAACGATCTCAAGGCTTTCGGCCTCGGTGGGAATATGGCAAATTCCAGACACGATCGCGAACCCGCCTGGATCAGATCAATCATGCGAACTAGGTGTCTTAGATGTAGCGAGTATATAGTCTGTCATGCGCAGCTTGGAGTTCGCCGACAATATGAGCAGGATTTCTCAAGTGTTCAGCACAGATCAGATGAGCACACGTGGGCAGAGACCGGAAGTCCAAACATCAAGGCTCGGTACGTGTCTACCTGGCACGGAAAATTGTGCTCGTGCGAACTGGCGATCGCACAACAGCCCTTCTTCGCTCGGCAGCTGTCCGGCTTTGTCAAGACGTCGCTTAGACCACTCACTCGTGCTTCTGAACATCTCTATGGCCAACTCCAAAGATATCCAAAAGTATCCGGTAGTGAGTGCTCATAGAGGAAGGAGCTTGTGAGGGGAGATAAGGTGGTTGGGTGGCACGGTGATGTATTCGACTGCACATCCGCATAGCCGCCCAAGGCAGCAGAGCTGTGCAGTGAAGATACATGTGATGAAGAATGTGATAGCTCAACTCTCTCTACAACTCTTCCTACAACTTTCGCACGTAACGGTGACTTGCTGTACCTGCATTGAGCTTCGGTACTGATCTTGGCATTCAGCGGCCGCAATGTCGCATGTTTTGTTTTGTTGGGAAAGCAATATATCCTCGTCTATAGTTGCCTTCTCTTATTCACCCTCCGCACACCACGTCATTCAATGGACCTTGGCCCATAGATTCCATTTATTTTCCCTTTGCCAAATCTACAATCCTCCTCAGTCCAGACCGATCTTTTTCGCCAATCTTCTTAAGTTCACGCGAGGAAGGATATCCCTTCCGGCTTTTTCTCCGCGAGGCGTGAGGTTCACTCTCTCCCACAGCAGCCAATCTTCAAGTTCTGATCCAGCAAAGTTCATCACTCTCATACACTCTCAGCTCCTCTCAGCTCAAAGCAACTACAATGTAAAGTCTGCTGGTCGTCATGCACTGTCTCAAGTCGCGGTTCTAGATGTAGTCTTCGTGAGCGCGAACGTCTCGAACTGGCCCCACGGTCATTAAACCAATACATAGACAGTGAGCGATTGCTCCCGTTCCATATTACTCTATCATCGAAGGTCGGGTCTTAACAGTCGAAGTGTCTCGCCGTGGAGGACACATGGGAGGACTGCGACATCAATAAAGCCAGAATGGTGTACAACCGTGTGGATTATGCTGATGCAATAGTCACCACACATGAAAGGGATCTGCAAAGATCATGATTGTAATGTAGGCTGCGTGTTGAATGTACCTGACGCCACTGAGCTAGAGTTCTAACATGCTATGATTGCAATAGGTAACCTAAATGTCTGGCGCCACGTGGGTGGTATTTCGGCGGTAAGCGTTCAAGCTCCAGAACCATTCCAACTTCTGCCGAATCACCTCGTCGGTGAACCCTTGGGGAGTAATATCCTTTGGTCTGAAAACTGGCTCCATTGGATCAATGAAGACGGTTGTCTCATCGTAGCCCCACTTGGCCAGATTTGTGACATTGAACGCGACCAGCATGCTGTATAGTGTGAGCCTCAAAGTAAGAAGAAACCAGCTGGGAGTGCAACTCACTCGTCATCCTCATGCACCAGATTGTGGCAATGAAACATGCTATTTGGTCAGTCAGTGTAAAAACCTTAAGTTTTTAGCTGTTACGCACTACACTCCGGGCCACGGTGCGTATTTCGCAGCGACACGGATGGTTTCCCCTGGTGCGAGCCATACCACGTCTTTCAACCCTGCTGCCTCGTACGGAAGCACCTTCCCCCTTCCGCCGCTCCGAGAAAGGACCTGGAAATCCACGAGATGGATATGAATTGGATGAACGCCTGTGATATTGCTGTCCCCGTTCCCGTTTTTTAGCTCCCACGTTTCATCTGTGCCGAGTGTGGGCCTTGTCAATATCCTGTGCTCAATATCGGCCCAACCGACCCCATTAACAACCCAGTGCTCGCCGATGCGCTCAAAGTCGAAGCTTCTGGAAATGTTTGCTTCTTTGGGCGGCGCTGTAACTCGAAGCGTTGAAGGGACATCACCGTTGTTGCAGTCGTCACTTAAAGTATCGCCCACGATGAAGCGCATTACTAAGTCCGTGGCAGCAAAGTCTGGGTTTCCGATCACTCCGCGAGCGTTCTTCATCGTGATGTTTTTGCCTTTGTGATTCGCAAAGTCGACGATAATCTCGTAGCGTTCGCCCATTGAGAACGCGAGCGTGTTCGCTTTCACAGGATGCGCAAATAGGCCTCAACACTTGATCAGCATCAAGCAACCGGCGCTTCAACCAAGGGGAAATATCGGCATACCGCAGTCTGAAGCAACAACATCGAAGTCCAGCCGGCTGTCACTTAGGTCATCTTGAAGTGAAATAGTGAACACTGAGGCTTGATGAGCAGGAGTCGCAGTCTGGCCGAGGTTGCTTACTCCGACTCAGAGCACCGTTGAGTAGACGGAAACGATACTTCCGTGGTTCGACTTTTAAATGTGGCCAAGGTTGTCCGTTCCTATTTTAGGTTAACTAGCACATTGTCGTACGAGACGGGAGCCTTACACTTGTATCACGTCTCCTGGAAGGCCATAGTTTCCGTTCGAGTTGTAAACCAGCGTGCCATTGGTGCTATATTGCTTAGCAGATAGCGCAAGCGGAACATCGTATTTGCCAGTTGGTAGCTTAAGTGCCTGCTCCTCGTCATCGGTGAGGAAGTAGAAGCCCTCCAATCCGAGGTATACGTTCATGCCAGTAGCATACTCTGTGTGATCCTGGGAAGTCAATATAAGCCAGGCCAAAACGTCTTTTCTAACTGAGATACTGACATGATACCAGATCGTGCGAGCATCTTGTGCGTTCGGATAATGACAGTCTTTGTATTGACCAGGCAGCGCGTAGTCTGCAGCCCAGCCATCAAATGGTGCGCGATTATACTGCCCATGAACATGAGTGGACACGTTCGTTGGACCGTGATTAGAGAATCTGACAACACTTTCTGTGGAGGGTAAGAAGGTGGCAGTCCAGAAGGGCAAAGCTTACCTCGACCCTTGCGCATCACGAACGTTGGACCGGGTTGTAGTCCATCATAACCGATCAGCTGGGTTGATGGAAGACCAGGGTAGATCTGCTTCTCCAGTCTTCTCACGTCAATCTCATAGTAGTCTAAAACCGCTCCGCTGGTGCTGTTGGTATAGGTACTAAGCTTCTATCAGCTTCGATGGTTCGCCCCGGATGTGTTCCACTGACAACTTCGGCTGTTTGACGGGTGGTATTGGGAGCGCATATTCGAAGAACCATTTGTATTCCGGGCTTAGCCATGGCAGTGGTGCGGACGACTTGATGTCGGCCGACGTTGACATCCTTGTGTAAGATCCGCTGTTTTGTATGGTATTATTGTTCAAGTCGAGTATGAAAGAGCATTGAGCAAGAGTACACAGACCCAGCAAGAAATTCAGCGACAGTAAGAATATCGAGAGCATAGCGACGGAGGCGTTACCCAAGCGAATGATAGTGGGGGTATGAGCGTGGCATGGGGCCTCATATATAGATCGTCACAACTTTTCCGCAGGCCTGATCATTACAAATGGTCATGAGGTGGAGATTCCACATCTTCGGAGACGTGACTGAGCGCGTAGGAGTATTAAAAGCTTTCCCAACAAGGGAAATGTTTGTCGTGGTGCAAAACCCAAGGATCAGGTATCTGGTGTATCCAGACTTGATATATGTAATCTCGGCTGGGTCCACTGGCAAGGATCTGTATGCATGTTTCGCAATTCTCGTCATCAGCCCACTTCGTGATGGCTGATCGGCAGTGTCTAGCTTTTCTCAAGGTTGTACTAGGCACGTGGACGCGGTGGTAGTCTATCATAATAGAGAGCTGCATGATATGTGCAGTAAAACGTCAGAAGGCGACGGCGTTAGTTGAGAGAAAAAACCATGTCGCAACCGTGATTGAAGAAAAGAGGAACCTCGTGATATGACAGTGTGTGAGCGCTTTCAAGCGTAACTCGGCACATAGGCGATCTGGTCAGGTCTTTGCCGCTCCTTGCTTCCGACACTTCTCATCAACACCGCAGAGCGCTTGCTGACATAGCAAAAGTAGTTAAGTAATGTTGCAACGCATACTTCCTTGGGGATTATCTCTATAGCCTTTGTGCTCTCGCGTGGTTTGGAACAACATTTCACGAGCGGGTTTGGCTCAGGTTACGTCGCATCACGTTTTCGTATGACCATCTGGTTGCGCGTCGCATGCGATGTTGTGGCATCTGACAGCTGCTGCTCACAGCAAAGAGTTTCATTTGAGAGAGCCCGAGCACCAATGAACACTACAGGTATTGCAAAATGCGGTTGACGTTCACCAGAAACAGTAATTCGAGCACTGTCCTACCTGCGGCGCTTTCAGACGCAGAAGAAGCAAGGGTAGATGCATCTCGACCCACCGTGTCGCCCTCGGAAACATCGATCGGAAACATCGATCGGAATTTGTGTAACAGTGCACGATCTGTTGTACTCTTCGAAGATTGTTGCTTCTTCTACTTGGACTGATATTTGATCATGGAGACCCACCATTTGTACGAAATTATAGCAATGACGCAATGCGTTTTCGTCTAGATGCCAAATCTCGATCGCTTCTCCACCTTCTCACCGACTTTACTTATCATACAGACTTCGTTGGGTATTGCCCAGATGAATTGTCTGCCTGAATTGAAGCCCTTCTACAGCTGGTCTTGCCACTTCGTGCCGAGTCGCCTCCTTCTCACCTGCAGTGTCCTCGCCCACATTCGCTGCACTACCTTCGATCGATACTTCAGCTGTTGCCACTCCCTTGCCATGGGTGGCAATGCCCTAGCCAGCCCCTGCAGTCCCTTCGAGTTCAAGTATCGTCATGTTTGCGCCTACCAATGACTTCGTCGTCTCTATCTTGTAGTCTCGTTGGATCTTCTCGATTTCCTTCGTCTTTGCCTTCAGGAATACCTCACGCAGCGCGACACTCTCCTTCTTCTTATGCTTCCATTCCGGGCGGAAAGTTTTCTCGAAGTCTTGCATCATCATCACTTGGGCAATGCTCAACGATAGCGCCGTGGTAATATTTACTAGACGCGGGCTTGCAGCCTTGATATTCTTCATTTGCAAATGATTGATGGGAAGGGCATCCATTTTGGCGGTCGTGTTGTCTTTGATTGCCTGGAACTGAGCGGCAGATTCTTTGGCGGCCTTGATCGTTTTTGCGATAACGTTGTACATTGTGACTACATCGTCGGGACTGAGATGTCTTGGTCGGTAATTCAATCGCGTTTTGCTTAAATACGGGCTAACTTGTCTTCTGTTGGATTTTCTTCGGGTATTGCATCCTTACACGGCTTCTCTTCAGGCAATTCTTCTTTGTTTGGCTCCTCGCTATCTGGTACTCTGCTAGGCGACTCCTTGTTGGGCCGTTTCCTCGCTGGATGGCTCTTCAGTGGACGGCTCCTTATTGGATGATTTGTCGTCGTATGCCTTCTGGTCGAACGTCTTGTCTCCAGGAGGGCTTGGCCATGTTTGCAGTCTCGGACCAGAAAGCTTGTTCGTGTCCCAGAAAAACGACAAGTCGAAAAGCTGGAATCCGTCTCCTGTATTTTGTAAGCCTGCTCGGGTTTGCTTCATCACGTCATCAGAAATTCGTGCCGCAAAGTTTGCCAATCGGTTTTCTCAAGCATGATGATCTAGACACGGTTAAGATTCCTCTCATCCAGACGGTCTTTAGTTGATGACTCTGCGGCAGCCTGCCCATTATATCTCATCGCCAGCGCCTTTTGCTCTCTACTATCACGTTTTGAATAAATGCGCGGGACCATGTAGATACGATCATAAAACCCTAAATGGATTTATATATTACGTGTCCCTCAAAGTGCTTTCCCAACACTGACCAAGGACACTTACTTGACCGGGAAAGACACCAAAATCGAGACGAGCACATGACAACCTGAACGTAAATTACTCACCCGTCTCAATAATACCGCCACTACTACATACACCACCTGAATTCCACTTACCCCCGCCTAGCTAGAACCTCCAATATCATCCCAACCCAAACCTTCCATTTCCCACAGACTACTCCTCTCCATCCCCAAACCTTGTATACCTCCCCAACGCCCTAATCCTCTCCCTCGGGCCATCTTCCTCCCACTCCCCACGATTCGCATCCCAATATGCCTCGGGCACATGTCTCAGATTCTCCTCCGTCAGACGCCCTCTCCTGCCCCCGTTGTTGAAGCTATCCCAGTACGCAGCGTCGGGCGCGCCGTACCGGTAGTCGCCCGGGTCGGCGGCGTTGCTGCCGTAGTCGGAGTCGGGGCCGAGGTCGTCCATGTTGTCGGGGAGAGAATCGGGGTGTATGAAGCCGCGGGGGCGGTGGCCGGGCGCGGAGTAAGATTCGTAGCGACCGGGTTGGGGACGGCGGGGTGGAGCGCGGCGGGGAAGGTGGGCGTAGTGGGAGTCGTAGAGGGAGTCTTCGTCGTCCTCGTATTCTGAGGCGGCGTAGCGATCGCCCATACCGCCCATGCCCATACTAGGGCGCATGCTTCCTCCCATGCCGCCATAGCGATTTCCATATCCTCCACCCCCCATGCCGCCGCCCATACCGCCATATCCTCCACCTACACCGCCGCCCATTCCGCCATAGCCTCCGCCCATGCTAGGTCTCATACCGCCATATCCCCCGCCTATACCTCCCATACCACCATACGGATTTCCATAGCCACCGCCGTAGCCACCGTAGTAAGACATTACCGGTCGAAGGTCAGTTGTGTTCTGTTGCAGTGAGTGTGCTTATATGTTGATACTTGGAGTTGTTTGAAAGTGAGTGTGAGGATTGTGTAGAGAAGAAGAAGGCAATGGTAGAGGGGAATTTGTACTCGATGATGAGTGAAGTTGGACAGCAAAGCGGATGTCGAATTGCAAAGACGTGGCGGAACATGAAGGTTAGCATAGGTGGATGAGCTAGATCTAGAAGTTGCGTTTATTTCGCTGTTGAGAGATACAAGTGCAAAGTGTCGTTTATTCGTAAGTTATCAATGGAAGAGGGTATTACCTTACTCACATGACATTCTGTGCTGTATGGCCTCGTACTCGCCAGCACGAAGCCTCATGGACACATTCGTTATACGAACTTATATCACAGCTCTCTTCTCTTTCTCTCCCCATCACTATCTACCGGCGTCCCTGCTCCCCTCTTCAAATCCACAAACTCGTCATCCGTCTCTTTGGCCTCAGAATCCGCCTGTTCCTCCTTTTCCCTCGCTTCCGCCTCTTTCTGCATCGCCTCATCCACCTCCTGCCTCTCCACGATCTCCGCCTCTTCACCGACCTCGCCCACAAGCGGGCCCTCGCTCTCCTCATACCATTCATTTTCCGCCCACTCGATGATCTTCTCCTTCGCCGTTTCGCTCAGCGTGTAATACCCCGGATTATTCTTCGGTTCGAACATGTTCATATGCGCCCACGTCTCCGCCGTCCCTTTATCGTTCGGCGCCGGCATGAAGAAATTCCTCAACTCGCCTTTCGGCAGATTACAAAACGTGCGGTCTTTCCCCGCAACCTTGCCCGTCCAGGACTCCTTGGACGTTTGCTGCTGCTGATTGACCGCGCGGCCGAGCGTCGTGTACATGTTTGTGAAGCCGAAGTCTGAGGTGCTGGTGAGCTTGGCGACTTTTGCGAGGCGCTTTTGCATTTCTTCGGGGCGCGCAAGGGCGCCGATGAATTCGAGATGCGAGGTTGCCCAGTTGAGGCCTTCGGAGATTTGGTCGCGCTTCATGTAGGCTGCTGCTCCGCCGGCGGCGATGGCGCCTGCTGCACCGGCGAACATGGCGACACGGCCGTAGCGCTGCCATAGTGGCGCTGATGCGGCGTCTGCGTTCGCGTCGCTGACGGACTGAGCTGGTGGCGCTGGTAGCATTTTGCTTGCATCCACTGCCCCTGGCGTTGTGTCCTTGTTGCCCCAGCCAAAGGCGCTGGCGAGGTTCGAGTATGCTGAGTAGGCCGAGTTGGCTGTTTGCCAGTGCTTCTCAGCGCCATGTGCTACTACTCCTGGCGCAATACCAAGATATGGCGTGTCAAACGCCAGTATGCCCTGGATATATGGGAACATAAGCGTGCTGTGGTCTGGCAGCATCGTCGAACCAATCTGCGAGTTCTTGAGCGAATGCAGAGGTTGGTCGCCGGTTATAGAGAGAAGTGTCTCAGCCGCAACAATGCCTCCCATAGAATGACCAACGAGGATCGTATGTACGGAGGGCTCTACAGTCGGCGAAGGTGTGGAATTCGCGACCTCGAGGTCGATGACTTTGTTGGTGAGCCATTCCTTGAACCGCGAGACACATTCAGTCAGATCGCCTCGCGTCTCGTACTTCGGATATGTAATCGTGAGGACGGTGACTTTCGGAAGCGCATGTTGGAGGATCGCCTTGAGGTGTGACGGGAAGGTGCCTGGACGTCTTTCTTAGCTACATGTTTCTGCACAACCGACCTGAGACATACCGAATGTATCGTCCCCGCCCTGTAGATTATTGTTAGCATCATCGTCCCCCAAATCTGCCGCGGACCTCGAAGCTATGCGCGCGCCTCGAGCTGAAGCCAGCGCCAATCGCAAAATGACGTAGCCGCTGTCGCGTGTCGCACAGATTCCCCACGTACCTTGAAGCCATGAATAAAACACAGCACAATCGTTTTCCTCATGGTGGCCAAGCGCGCCTACACTCCAGCATGTTGGAATGTGCAGAAGTCCGCGCTGACGACGAGTGGTAGTACGCAGCGGGAGCGGGATTACGTCTGGGGTGCAACTGCCTTCGCTTAGCAAGACCAGGGTTTAGAGGAATGCGGGACCAAGTCACGCTCCAACAGTTTGATGTTTGCAAATTGTTCGTTCATTATTTTTACGCTTCGTGTTTGTATCTGTACAATTGGCTGTGACTGTACTCTTCATTCCTCCTGCTTCGTTTTGTACAACCGCTAGTCCTCAGCACTTATTGCTGCTCTCATATGGGTATAATACATATCCTCCGAAGGAAACTTTCCTCCAACGCCATGTCGTGATGCTGATAAACAAATGAAAGAAGGTGGATCGTTCTATGCGCATGCGACGAACAGTAGCGCGGTGCCGACGAATGATGCCAGCATGACATCTATCGTTGTCCGTGAAGAATCGCCCGTCGATTGGACGTCAAACGGTGATCCACCTCCGGAGTCCTGGTTCGACAGCTGTAGCTGGTTCGGCCGCCCTGCACCAGTCGACGAAGCTGGTGATTGAGCGTCACCCGTCGGTGACGAACCAGCGACCGAAGTTGGGCTTGGGTCCACAACCAGGCCTGTCGATGAGGATGTTGACGACTGCGCCGCTGAAGACTGTGTATCCAATGTAGAGGAAGTTGTGTCCGAAGATGAGGAGGGCGCGGGAGTAGCCGATGTCGATGCCCTTGAAGTCGCAGCTTGTGTGCTCTGCGCCGCTGTTGTAGTCCTCGCTGCGGTTGTGGAACTCGATGCGGCGTCTTCGTTTTTAGGGCACAGCGACTTGATGCCAATGCCGGACTGGAAGACGCCAATGATGCTCGATTGGTCTACTCTGACGCCACTACATGACCTCTGCACCAGCTGTGTAATCTCTTGTAGTCCTCGGATGCATGCGGCGCTGCAGACGACATCTCCGCCAAAGTCGCTCGCCTGGCAGCCCTTGATGAGGGTGTTGTATGCGGACTCGCACTGTGTGTTGCCGATGTTGTTGATGCGCGGCGTAAAGCTGGAGAGGGAGACGGTCGCCGAAGTTCCTGAGATGAGGAGCGCGACGCCGAATGCGATGGCTCGTAGTGAGGTATGCATGACGATATGTGAGAAGGCTCTCTTGTCCTTCGATGACAGATAGGTATGTGTGCCCTGAGGCTTTCTTCTTCGATCGTGAACAAGTGTTGCTCAAGGGTGGGCCTCGATGTCAACGATTGGAGATGGTCAAGGAATGTCTGACCCCGTATCGAGTTCGGGCGCTGGCTATGAGACGCAGGACGTTTGAATGGAGAATGATGTAATGGCGCTGGTTGTGAGACGTCACTTGTTTGTGCGTGTGAAGTTTCGGAATGCTGCGCTGCCGGTGCATACACAAATCCAATGTGATGGTCCGTTTATGCTGCGCGTTGCCGTGGGTACCAGCTCTTTTTCTGCTCTATCAACTGGAGTGAAAACGGAACCCCGCGTTTCCAACGGTGGTGTCGCACTTTCGGTGGAGTATAAGACAGAGTATAAGACAGAGATTGATACGAAGTCTAATGTCGCAGACACAATGACGGCTATACTTTCTCTTCTGCAACTTGGCCAATTGCTCTTCCAGTGATCACCTGCTGTACACGCAACAACTACTCTATATGCTGCAAGGCAAAAAAGTATATGAGACAACGAAGGACAGATTTCGGCGCCGGGCCTGCAAGGAAGGTTATGCGGAACGAACGGAAGGGACGCGAAGAGAGATGTCTAAAAAGAACGCGCAGCGTAAGAAAAGAAACGAACTCGATAAGAAAGAGGAAAGGGAGGATGTTGGTGATAGTCGTGATATTCAGTCGCTCATTGCCACATCGAAGGCTCACAAAAAACCGTAACAGGCATTCCAGACAGGATCAGGCATGTCTTAAGGCAGATCCCGGGCTTACCACCCCTCATCCGCATTGCTGCCCAGCCAGTCGCATGCCCATTCTTCCGAAAGGATGCAGAGAGTCGCTGTTCGTGTAGCAAGTGGACCGAAGATGTTGAAGCTGAAACACGGACAGCTCCGTCTCGTCATGGGCCGACCAGGGCGTGCTGGCCGCGCATTGGTCCGCTGCGCGCCACCCGTTGCAGAGACGATCCCTGAGACAGGCACGCGCTTCAGCTGAGGTCGGACAACATGTTTAGAGAACTGTGGTGGTCGCGCGCGTAGCTGCTATTCGCAGACGGCGTTTATGAGGAGGCGGGGCTGGGCTTTCGGCCGTCGCAAAGGACCGGCCTTATCGACGAAGCCCGCTGTCAGCGGCTCTCACGTGAATCGCGCTGCACTTTGGTTAGACGGCATCTGCCATAAGGTTTGACGATGGTATGCTCAAGACACCATTTCTAGCAGCGACCTTGATGAATATTCAAGCTGATGTAACGCACCTGCACCAGATCCATCGTTCATCCCCGCCCACAAACCCAGCAGCCCGAGTTCATCCATTGCATGAACATAATTGTTTCAATCGAACCACCATGCCTCCAGCTTGACAGAACTACCAATCTGACACACCCCGATCTCAAGTTCCCGCCTAATCCTTCACATTAACACTGATAAACCTCACCCTTCCGCTTTCCATATGCCTGACAGCGTCCTCCACTTTATGTAGCGGTAATTTCTCAATCATGCATTTGACGGCTTGATGCTCGGATGCAATCGCCTCTTCAATGTCGAGCGCCTGGCCACCGGGCCAGCCATGGACCGAGGCGCCCTTCATGATCGGCGGGACGTTGTTGAGAGGCACTTCACCGACGGCTAATCACCTCACCAGTATGGGATCTCAAGAGATATATGCATGATGCGGAATTGCAAGGACCTACCAGCAAGCATTAGTAGTTTACCCAAAGGATCCAAACCATTACCAAGCGGTCCTATGACATCCGCATTCGGCGCTGCGACGACGATCAGACATGATCACGGCAAGGTGGTGGTTGGGGATGGGATACCACTTTGTTCGGGGTGTGAAAGGTGGATGGACGAGGATGAAGGTAAGCAGAACTTTGCGGAAGACGTAGTATGGATTCAAGTCCTATTTTCGCACTCCAGACTCTTCAAGATGGACCACAATTAGACGTTTGCTGTCGACGTCAACCATACCAATTTCTATACTACCGCCCCGGCGCTTTGATTCACCTTTCAATGCTTCCTTTGAGAATTCTGTATGCTGCTCGGCTTTTCGACTATATCTGGATAGCTCTCAGAAATCTTGACGCCGACATGCTAACTACGCGCGTGCTTGAAGCAGACAGATCCACAACACGAGTGCGCTTGCAGAGAGGCGAACGCGCTTGGGGGGATTGCGTCCGCGCGACGGTGTCGTAGAACCGGGAGGAACCCGTGATCTTCTGAATCGCTGATCGGACAGCTAGGTAAAGAGAGATGCAACTCGGGGTATCATTTGCCTATTCCTCTGGCCTCTCACCAACGTCCGCATCTCACCAAGCATCAAAATTGCTAAACCCGCTCGATTTAATCTTCTTCTTCGCCGGCGCAACATCCTCCTCTTCATCCACATATCCTACAATCTCGTCGTCTCCCATATCCTGGACCTCTTGCTTGGCTGCTTGCAGGTATTTACCTACACCGAGGCCGTCCCCGCTGCTGTTATCCACTGTGCCGTCGGCGCGTATACGCTTGCCAGTCCAAGTAGTTTTGTCGTCTGCTGTGCCGCCTTGTCGCTTGATTTCTTCTGCTTCGACGTCCTTTGCTTCTTTGTCTTTGCGCTCTTTCTGCCATTCTTCAAAGGGATCGACGAAGACTACGATGTCTTGGATTTCGATGTCGTCGACGGGCTTGTCTTTCTCGCCGACCTCCGTGAGCTCCATTGCTTTCAGGGTTGTGTCTAGTCCTCCGACGACTTTTGCGAAGATGGTGTGTTTACGGTCGAGATGCGGGACTGCGCGGTATGTGATGAAGAATTGTGACGTGTTTGTGTTTTTGCCCTTGTTCGCCATGCTGAGTACACCTCTCTGGCTGTGTCGTTCGGGTCCGTCGAATTCGTCGTTGAATGGCTTGCCCCATATACTCTGTCCGCCTCTACCTGTGCCTGTCGGATCACCACCTTGTATCATAAAGCCCTTGATGTTCCTGTGAAACACCGTATTTCTGTAGTACCCTTTTTGTGCCAGCTTGACAAAGTTCCAGACTGCGCGCGGTGCGAATTCGGGGAGGAGCTCGATGTTGAGGTCGCCGAGATTGGTGGAAATGCGAGCGTAGCCCTTGATCTTGACGCGCTTGGGCTTGAGCATGTAGTCTTCGTCGGAAAGGATAGCGAGGGCATTCGATGTGTGCGGAGTGACACCTGTCGACGTGAAGGATGCGGCGGCCTTGCCAGAAGTGTATACCGCGGCATTATAGGCGGGCTTCTTGGGCTCGTTGGACGCGCCTGCTGTCTTGCCATTTTTTGTCGTGGAAGTGAGGGCCTTGGAGGACTGAGCACCCTGTGCTTTGGCTTGTCGGTCTGCGCGCGCCTTCGCGACGGCCTCTTTCGCCTTCAGAATCTTGGCCGCGTTGCCCAGCGCCTCCTTGTTGACGCTGCTCTCCGAGTCTGGCATCACTGTGTCTCCCTCCTTGACATGCTTGAACGAGCCAAAGTCTCGTGACTCGATGTTTTGCGGGTCTTGCAGTGTGATGATGTCTTTCCGAGTGAAGGCTTCATCGCTGACCAGGTCCTGCCAATTCTTCGCCTTGATGTTCAATCTTTCGATCGTGTCCCATGCAAAGACGTTGCCGCTCTTCTTCAGCGCAACAATATGCGTGTTGTCGGTGAAGACCTTGTATGTGACCGGGTCGACATATTCGTTGTCCTCGTTCTTGGTGAAGTTCAAGGTAATAAGGTCGTCGCGCTTCAAGCTCGATCCGTCTATAGGGCTTGTGCCGGGGTGTTTCGAGAGCCAGGTGAGTATGTGCGTAAGATCGAAGATGGTGCCCGATTCGGTGCAGACAGGGTCGGTGAAGGGTTGGAGCGAGACGGCGCAGTAGTTGAAGGGCAGGCGCTTGAAGGTCGATGAAAGGCCAGTCGCAGAGTTCCGAGTCGAAGTGTTTGCGCCGCGCGCGCTGCCGAAAGCGTCGGATGAAGACCACTCGGAATGTGTGATGTACAGCTTATCGGTTCCCTTTCCCATGTTTTCGAGTGTTGCTAATTAAAGAACCAGTAGTGGTGAGGGTTGCGCCAGCGAAACCAAAAAGTTTCGAGATGACTTCAGCGCGCCAAGCCATGACGCGCTTCGGAATAGCTTCCTAACGCGTTCCACTACCACTCCGACATCTGTCTCTCACTTGAGCGATCACGTTACCTACGCGGCCAATCTTGACTTGGGCGCGACCTTTCGGGCCTCAAGCAGAGCACGCGACAGCCATCTCGGCACAAATGGGACGATGCAGCTGCCCTACGGCCAACACAAATGCTGCGAATACATTCCTCCGTGCATGAATGGTCCGGGACTTTACACCGTAGGTCTGGCCAATAGTCGCTGGACCTAGGAACACGTGTGAAAGTGACGCAGACGATGCTCGTGCTCCAAAGCCGCCTCACCCACGTCTTGCGTGGCATGATGAGTTGTTGATGTGTCAATCCACGTGGGTATTGTCATGCTACTGTACTACCACCTATGAGCTCTCTCACATGTCCATGTCCATTTCATCATAGTCCTCTTCGTCCTCGCCCCTATCCTTGTATTCATCCTCTCTACTATCATCAGAGTCAGAGTCTCCAGAGTCGGACATTGACATGACTCCGTCAGACTCAGGCTCCGTGTTCTTCTTTCTGTACACCAATCCGCGATCGCTTCTCAAGTAGTCATCCTTCCATTTCAGCAATCCGTCCACTCCCACAAAGTAGAGATAGCCGATCTCCTCTCCTACTTTTCTTGCTTGTCGGTCCTGGATTTTCTGCTCTTCCATCTTCCAGATGTGCTCCAGATGACCCTCGTCGACGTCTATCTCATCGGACCGTTCCGAGTATGACAAAGAGCTCCGTGGCGGTCTTGGGCGTGGAGTATTCCCCCTGGCTCGCCGGGCAGCCATTCGCGCTTCCTCTTCCGCTTGCTGATAATACTGCCGAGTGAGGTGAGCGGAGATTGGAGAGTCCCAAAAGTCTGGCTCGAAATGGAATCCTTCTCCCAACCCATGCTTTCGGCGAATTGCTGTCTCGGTGCGATACCTGAATTCCCAAATCTCCCTGTGGGCCTCCGACGCAGTCATGGCTCTGCGAAAATTGCGGGCCATCCCGCGCAGAACGGAAGTACCCTGTGTCTTGCATACGTTCTGGCGCGCTTGCCGAACAGGTCGCAAGGGCGTTCGGGGTACCAGGATGTCATCAACGACGAGTCCACCCGGCCGCTCCCACCAAGCAGTGTCTTTTGCTGTCTGTGGCACAGATACCTGCGTTGGATATGTGGCTATCATGGTTTCACAAACGGTACAGTCAGCCGGCTCCTGGAAAGTGGTTGTTGCCTGGAGGCGCTGTGACCCGGCTCTTTGATGCATCTCGTTCCAGGTTTGCTCTCGCTCTTCACGCAACTGGTCCCTGCTTCGAATCTTTGCTTGTCGTTGTTTTGCGATGTCGTATCGCAGCTTTGCTCTTTGCCAGCGTCGGTCGCGCATGGAATCCGAAGGTGAAGGCCCTCCTTCTGCGATGAGCCCTTTTAGCGCCACATTCATGTAGGACTTAGCACGCGAGGTGAGACAAGCCGGACACAAAGGCGTATGTTCAGAAGCAGAAGGGTGGATAATATGGCCGCACTTCGTTGCCTGGCGCCTCGGGTGGCTGTAGTAAGTTTGGTTGCCCTGCAGTGGTCGTTCGGATCGCATATCTGGAAAAGCTAAATATTGGTCGAGCATCATGGGCATTTTCAAGGTGACGAATTTCTGGTTGATCGATGTGGGAGTCGGCGTTCGTGGAAAAGCTCGGGCGCATGGTGAGTTTGGGTCGCGTGCTGTGAGTGTACCACAGTTCGCGAATACGGACAAAAGTGTGACAGCGCAGCCTTGTGTTGGTAGTGAGTGTGAATGAAGCGAGACGCGCAAGCCGGGCAATGTGAGGTATTTGAATGCACAGTACTGTTTTGAACATGTCGGCTAACGCGTCACAGCTTGCTTCTGATTGGCATATCTAGTAGAAAGTCACACGAGCAGTCGTGGCCATCATGGCCGTGCACCGCCCGCTTGTGAATAGTTGCATTTGCTGACTGAGAACGTGGGGGTTGGCATATCTTACGAATACCACCCTTGTACCTCGCACTCACGATGTGAGTATCTTGAAGAGACGCTGGTATGCTCCTAACATCATGCCATCTGATTGTTGCTGCACCCGTCGGCGTAACAACATGAAAGTTCACCTTCACCTGCTCGAGCAAACGCTCGGTGGCGCCAGCGCGCCACCATTCAATACATGCTGCCTTTACCTTGACAACATCTTGTCGCCTCCTGACAGCGGCACCGTATTCAACCTTCGTCTACCGACCAAAGGCATGTCCATACCTCACCATGGTCACCTGCTTCCGACTCAAAAGCGCTGACATTCCTTTCCGAGGTAGCAGTATTGCATCTCCGATAATCGCAATTCATATCCGTATTCACGCTTGAACGAGTCTCACGAAACCTACTCTTTCCATCCAATAGCGACTCGAGGTGAAGTACGACCGTAATTCACTGTCGCATTCACGTGATGCACGGGCCTTCTAGGACATACTGAACAATTGTTTTCCTCCGCACAAAAGCTCATAGCACACCCACAGTCCCTCTTATTACAACAACTGGATTTTATCACGAGATGGAGCGTCCGGACAAGAGAGAGCGCAGGATCTCCTTCAACCCGGAGGCGGTTGCCTTTAGCCCAACGACAGCTTCCGCTAGAGCAGCAGGAGTGTTTTCCGTGCCGTCTAAGCATGATGAGATGGTACAAATGGGCTTGGAAGGCTCAGCCATCCTGGACGGTATATTTCAAAGAGCCCTCTCAGGGTACTGTTACTAATATTGAAGCAGAAGACGCCACCTTGGAATCGGCTCAGGGCATGCCCTCGATCTCTGGCAAAGAAGGTAACTCGAGTTTTGTCACTTTATCTATAGAGAGTTTGCTGGCTCAAGGCATACCCATGGAAGCGCTGATGGGAGGCTCTAGAAGGTCAGTAGTTGCAGCTAGGCTGAGAAATATCTTCACTAACAGTAATAGAACAGCACCATGCTTCTGCACAAGGCTTCATGAATCCGTCTAACATCACACAAGGCTATTTCCAGGACGTTGCGGGTCCTAAAAACACCTGGATGCCCAACTACACGTTTCCATTGCTACCCACAGAACCTGATCGCAATCTTGTAGACATCGATGAACTGAGCGCTGGTCTCGGTTTGCCCAGTGCGAAGAAGGAGCCCAGGACCGAGGAAAATCCTGCGCGTACGCATAAAACCCGTCCTCCGCAAGGTGATCCAAATGCGCTATATGGTAAGCTCATCGACCGAGCTTTGAACAAGCCCCTGACCGCAAGTGCACTAGCACACTACATGAAGAATCAGAGTGAATCCTCGGAGGAGACAGTAAAAGCATCTCAGGACCACCACAACCCGTTCGTAGTCTACAGGACGCCCAAGCATGAGCAGCCTCCTGCATTGAAGGTTGTGCTTGCGCCTTCCAGGTTTCGGTATGCAGAAGCCACGCATGGTCACGGTGGAGGATGAGCATATTCCCACTGGTCCAACCATCATGCAGCAGAATATCGCCCAAGTCGCCCCGCCAGGATATTTCCATCAATACCCTAGCCAAGATCAGACCGGTCCCTCAAACCCACGTCACATCCGCCATGCCTCCAACCGAAAGCGCCCCCGAGGATACACGCGCACCAAGCGTACTGACCAAGGCCCAGAACCATCCGCAGCAGACATCTACCCCGACGACGCCCACTTCAAACCCAACCCGCAGCCCTTCCGACAGAACTACTTCTCCCCTCCAACATACATCCCCTCTCCCCCCGTCGTCCAGCCTGAAGACCCCGTCAGCTGGCCCACCCCTGCAGAAGTATACACGAACGAGCCCAAAGCTCCTGTCCCTATACCTGCTCATCCTCCACAGCTCTTCACACCTCGCGAAATCATCGCCTCGCCCACGCTCCACGACCGCTCCGCCGCAGACAACGACGTGCACTCGCTCCTCCATGACCTCCCCGAACCTAGCATCAAAACCCTCATCACATTGAACTCTTTCGACTTGGTTGGTGACGACCGCTCGCTCTCGCCAGACCAGCGCAGCGGAACGCGATACGGTTTGGTCGGCGGCGGCATTGCGCTTGGCGATAGCTGGGCGCCGCCGCGGAAGGAGGAGTGGGGTTCGAGTGCGAGGTATATGAATGAGCCGTTCAGAGTACGGCCGAGGGATCATGCAGGTTGGGGAGGGTGGGAGTGGGCGATTGGCAAGGGGTGGGGTAAGGAGTGATGAGGTGTGAGGGTTATCTTTACGGCTGCCAGTCGAGATGGTTGAGGAGTACGATATGGCGATCTTATTCTTCGGGCAGGACTGACGTGGCGCTTAGGATTAGCATGGGCTATTGTGGATGGGCTGTAGATGTCGTTGGTGAGGGAAGGTCATCCCTATCGAGCAGTGGAACTTTCGCTTGCTCTCATACTTCTCCTTTGCACTGCTTGTGATATGACATTCTTCTCGCTCGTTCGCATCGTAGACGATCGGTTGACTTTCATGTCATGTCGACCCATAGAGCTCAAGTAAAGGGTGAGTTTCGATGGCAAAGTTTGCTTTGATTCGAAACTGGAACTTGTGTTTACTTTTTGTAAGGTCCTCAGTCTGTGTCTATCATTCTGCATACATCTTAGATTGTCATCGACAATATGCACCTTTTGTGGTTGCATGGCATAGTGGGCACAGACACCATGTCCTACCATTGTCTCCACACCCTTTCTTTCACGGTGATTCTATTTACTTGCAGGACTGTGATTTTCTTGCTCATTTGCAATTTAGACGATCTATCTATATTTTCGGCTCGCAGAGGCTATGCGTGGAATACTTATTGGTAGCAAAGTTTGCGGTGATCCTACGAAAGAGAGTGAGTTTGCTTCTCAAAATGTCGCATATAGCTTTCTCGTCTGCCACTTTACTATCACGAACCGTGGATACTTTGTTCCGATGGCAGCTGCATTGGTAACTCAGCAGGCTCTCCAGCTTTTGCAGGTACCTACTCCATTCAAACCCTCCTATGAAGCACTTCGGTACCTTATGTTCCGTCTCATTTCCACCGGCTGCCGCCTTGACATTCCATGGCGCGATGACGAATACTACCCCAAACCGCCAAGGGTGGGAGTACGTCACAAGATGCGAGAGACGATTGATCTCGCCGCTCATAACCATAACAACAGTATACTACACCGCGTACCCGTGGCTTTGCACTCGTTGATTATCGATAATTTGAGTGGATTAAACATTCTGAATCTCAGCGCCAGTTGTCGGAAAATGAGGATTGAAATCACATCGCTCGTGCAACTACGCCAGACACCAGTAACGCAAGCTGCAAAATATGCTTTCACTAGCCAGTCATACATCATTCGCTTCGCGAAGATGGTCGAAGTCGAGCTTGCTTGGCCACTTGTCAAATCGCGCCCCACCAGGGTATTGTGTAGCTTTTGTCTCCAAGCACACAACAGAGAGGCTTTTAGTACAGCAAGTCTGAGACAGGGTCCATACGAAGGAGCTTGTAGGGGCGCTGTTGGCACCTTTCGCATCTGCCATCACAAGAGCCTCACCTTCTCTCAATTGCAGCGCCTCGTTGGAAACAATCTCCGATCATGGACTGGACACAATGACCAAGCATTCCTGTGCTCCTGCGCAGGTCATCGAATATCGCATTCAGCCTTCCAAAACCTGCAGGAAGTACCTCCTCCACATATACCCAGAAGATCGGCCACCAGAACCTTCCACCCATAGGCGATGAACATCAACTACCTACGCCCCAAAGCCATCCTTGGAGACTTCGGAGACCTTCACACTCGGTGGGGCGTCCTCATAAGCAACGAAGACTGGCCATCCGCTACCTGTGACAGCCAACACCACCATAAAAAAGAGCTCTGGACCAAGCGCCAAGTCCTCGAGACCTTGATCGGAATGAATATGTACATCTCCCCGCATCTCCGAACGTCCAGTCTCAATCTATGGCACAACAAGCCAAAACTTAACCTGGCGATACATCTAAGATATCATCTAGGTGACGTTAACGAAGTGTACAGCGCTGACAAGGAGTTTTTCGGTATGTGTGGAGAATCTGATTGTCATACGATGTTTGGACATAGCCTTGCTTCCATTTATGATGGGTGGAAGTTTCTGCCGTCACTGAGAATCTTCCAGGTTTGGCGGAGAATTGGTCGGCTGATGAATGTGAAGGAGCTGAAGTGGGTGGCGCAGCTGGAATAGCACGCAAGGGCCAGGGCGGGAGCATGTAGCTGAGCGACTTGGAGTATGAATATGAGCACGTTAGGAATAAGAAGTGATATGTCTGGCTTTGAGCGCTCTTAGGATCGGACTTGAGTAAAGTGTACATGGAGCATTGAAATTTTGCGGGATATGGGCGGTCTCGGAAGCATTCCGGATCCGCGATGTATAGCGCAATATGAACAGCCTGAGGGAAAGAACCGATATGAAAGGACCAGTGAATAAAGATAGATACAAATGCAAACCATCCTCATCACTTCAAGACCACTTAACTAACCCGTCAACATGCACCTGCAACGCAATACTATCTCCCACCAAACCCGCCCTCACCTCAACATTAATCCCCAAACTCCCATCCCCAACCACGAACAAATCACGATGCGCATCCGCCCCTCTCATCGGGTTCATAACATCCTTCGGCATTCTCCGCAACGCAGCAGCGCGCCACCCGCCGTTCAAATCATAGTCCCGCTCCGACGCCATTTCAGATATGGCTTTGCACCAGTAATGACACGTACCGCGATTGAACCCCACAGCGACGGGGAACGTCATGCTATGGGCGTATTTGTGCGATTGAATGCGCAGCAAGAAAACCAGTGTGGTTTCGAGAATGTGCGGAGTCATGGCGCATTCGTATGTCTCCCAATTCCAGCCCTCAGACGGAGCGCCGATAATGCGCACATGTGGGATGCTGTGATTCCCCATGCGGCGGCGGAATTCAAAGCGGCTGAACTCGGGCGTTGCGAAGTCTACTGGTATGGAGAGTTTTTGGCGCACGTAGATTGTGCGTGTGCGACCTGTGGGCCAGTCGTCGATGCAGACAATTGAGCCGGCGTTGACGCGTGCGTATTGCATGCCGCCGTCTAGACATTTGAGTTGGATTGCTAGGCGTTGGTTCATGGGGTTGCAGGAGCGTATGAGGGCGAGGGCGCGGCTTTTGTCGTCTGGGTTGGGGAGGAAGTCTAGCTGGATTCTCAGGCCGATTGGCGTGGAGCTGATTGGGAATGTGGAGAGCCCGCTCTCTCGCTCTACATCGCCGCAGTTGCGAAACTCGGCGGGCGATCGAGCAAGTAAGCCGCGGTAGACTGACTTGTCTGAGGTAGTAGCGCTCCACGCGAAGAGTGAGTAATCATCGGTTGTCTTGAGGATCTCTTCCTGAAGGCGGATAAATGCTTTCTCCCCTTCACCATACAGTAGTGGCATCTGTATGTCAAAGAGACACGAGCAGGCAGTAGCCGATGTCTTCCGATCGTGTCGTCTCGCGACTTGCACGCCTTGAGACATTCGTTGCGCGACAGACGCCTCTTGCACCAGATTCGGATCCTCCAAAATTGAGATTGGAATACCGGTAGCATCAGCCAATTCCTCCAAGAACTCAATCTTCTCGCCCATATATCTCCAGTCTTTCAGATAGAAGCGACAAGTACATGGTGCGAGTAGCTCTTGTAACGTCCAGCCACGTTTAGTCCAACGACACGACTTGAAGGCGGACCTTGCGAAGTCTGAAGCAGAGCTCGCCTGGTTAAATATGGGTCGCGCGATGTCGCCCAGGTATACAAGACATACTTCTGCATTCCGATACCACCGATACATCGAGTTGATGGCCTCTTGCAGCTCTGCGCTACTGGACTTATCGATGCAACATGTGTCGATCCATATCCATTCCAGCCGGAGAGCCTGAACTTCTCTAGCCGCATTGGCGATCTTCGAATACCCGGGGCGGTTCATTAAGTCTTCCTCAGTCATGCTGCCAATTGACATACCAGGATTCCAATTGCCTCGCAGCAGCATCTCCATGCTTGCAAGCATCAAACTAGACTGACTATCTTGGCTTATCAACGAGGTGGTAGATGATTCGACAGACGGCTCGTCGAACGATCTCGTCAAAGCTTTGATCCTGTTGATCCATACTAGCTCTTGATAGCTGACTTCGTCCGAGCCCCAGGTGTGGGAGAGAATGGCGTATGACGGTGTATCATTGTCTGTGAATGATCGTAGCTCAAGAGTGTTGACATCAATGAGCCGCATAACATAATGTTGGTGTTGAATCGCAAAAGACGGGAGATCGTACAAGTGGGGTGGAGACAGAACATGCAAGCCTAGGCTGCAAATGGGCTAGAGCATGCATGAAGCCATACTCTTTTCATCGACCATTTTGGACGGTGATGAAACGTATATAGATGAATGTCAAAATCTTGTACGAACTCCCGTCTATTCTTCAAGGGTCGGCAACGGCATGTTCCGAACTTCTCCATTCCTGTTGTCTCGTTTCACCTTCAAAGTATGTATCCTTGAGCCATGATGGTGATGTGATGAACGGATCTTTATCGTCGTCGTATGTCGAACAAGAAGGATCGTTCCCTGAACTAGAGCTCTCCTCTCGTTCTAGAGATAATGCAGTAGGACGTCGCCGATGTGTCTTTCGGCGAGACAAACTGGAGGACCCTGAGCTCATTGAGCTCAGCCCGACGTCTTGCCGGCTCTCTGAGCGGCTTTGTGACCGAGGAAGCTTCGTGTGTTTGCGCCAGTAGGCCAGCGCTTTCCTGACCCGTCCAAGACAACTTGTAACGTCTTGTGCGGGAACCTGAGACTATGTTAGACTAGGAAGTCCTCTCAAGTATGTTCTGCCACCATACCTCTGGCTCTGGAAGATCAAAATCGGAGCGTCTCTGAAATTGGGACGAAGACTTTCGTCCGTCCTTTGTCGCGTAACACTGCGTTGTCAACATGGCGTCGTGTATATGATATAATCTGTGATCCAAGTCTAGAATTTGAGTATGCCTCCTCATTTACTATGGGGTCTCGAAGAGATACACAGCTATTAGTACGCCATGCGGAATGTTCTAAAGCTTAGGCAAAGGCGTAATGAGCGTCATCTCGGGGATCTGCACACTGACCACATGGTGCTGCCTACTTACGGGTACGCCGTGGTGGTGATTATTTTGCACGGCCCTCACATGTTGCTGAATCCGACCGTGTGCTACTAGATGCAGCTACCGCGCATGGCAGCCAGGATGCTGCAGTGGAGTGAATGACCCTTGGTCATATTGGGCTCGCTGGGGCTACGCCACGGGGCTAAATCCATATCGAGGCAGTGATGTAGGCTGTGGTGATTGAGCATGACGCACTGAGATGCGTCGAGATCCGGGGTCGGCTCTCGGAGGAAGGTTAGGCTATCTTGCAAGTATCGGGTTTCTACACCAACGCCAAGAGGTCATATTGTTCCTTGCCAACAAACATGGTGCCTGCGAATGTTCGCTTTCGAGCTGGTGTAGCCTTGATGAGACTCGTCAGCACTAGGAATGAGGCTTCGGAGTTCTAAAGCTAGGACGAAGACCGAAATGCACGCTAAGCTCATCCTAGTCTCTGATTGGGCTATGCGCGTTCGGGCTCGTGTTGGTATATGTTTTTTGGAAGGGAATATATGTAAACGGTGAGATACTCGCCTATCCGGGTTTGAAGACTTCTTCGGATGTCTGGCTGCTTGTGGTGTGCAAGGCTCGTGCTATTGTAACATGGTTCAGTGTACTGCAAGGAGGTCACTTACTCATCGCAGTCGACCATGCGGGCCGAACATGGTCTTGTCATGACCCGTCAGTTGGAAGATGATAGGCCCTACTTACCGCTGCACAAGTTGTATATCTGGAATGGCTTGGTTCGATGAAATCGCGGTCGTGGCCGTAAGGGTGTGGTCTGCAATCTTGACACTCCAAGACATTTCCTCATGGCAGTATACACCAATCATAGATGTAACCTTAAAGCAGGTCATTCGACATGACTACATTGAGCTAAAAATGCTGCATAGGAAGTAACACAGCGTCTTCATTGTGGCCTGTTGTTTGTGATGGCGTCAACAGGAGGCAAAGGCGACCCAGTTGGGTGGTTACCATTATACTGAATATTGAAGAACAACCGGAGTCCCAGGATAAGCCATGGGCCAAGTTGCAGCCTGATCTAGGGGCACTGATAGATCAGACTCCTTGTTGAGCAGAGCCATGGTTGGTCCTGAGCTGTTGTGATGACAGGGCTGTGCCAATTGCTGATCAAGCAATCGTCCGAACTGGTCCGTTCACCGCATATGATACTATGAGTGTCCGTATATTTGGGGCTGACGTGCTTTACTTGCATCGTCGATGTCAAAGTAAGACAGCGTTCATGCTCTTGGTGTTGGCATCCTTGGGCAACGCAAAGCCACCCTAACGATCCTTCGAGAGAGAAAATAAGGCTGCAGAAGAAGGCACCTGTGCGTAAAAGGAGGCGGTCCTTCAATGCAATGCTGCAGACATTGATAATCCTTACGCCACGTAGTGTGCAGTGCCGGCACGATCCGGGGCTGGTGTGCCTGCTGAGACTTCAGTTCAGAGGGAATTTGCCTCAAGAAGTGAAACTCCCCGTCGAAGAACCAGAGTCCTGGATCGTTGCTGAGCGAAATGTGTTGGTTTGATGACAGAGCAACAAGGTTGTTGCAAAGAAGACGAAACCTTGGAGGCTAATTTAGTGTCGCGCTACCCTTTTTCATCTTCAATTTCGACGTTGAGCGGACACAAAAAAATGTTCTCAATCCTGACCATCATGAAGACATATTTGTTTATTAAGAGGAGAGATTGTGATCGTATCAGCATTGTTCATTATTTGTCAATGACGTCATGTGCAGGCATTCCAGTAATTTCTCCTGTCTACCAAACCGCACAGTACCTGGTCTTCCAGCATCACTCCTCGGTATCCAGTCTGACCGAGGCCGAACAGCAAGCCGTAATGTGCCCTTTGTGATGCACGCGTAAGCCGCCCCATTTCCAGGAGGCGTAGAGTGGGTTGCTTTTGTGGTTGAGCTTATGCCCTATTTTCGGAGTCCGACAGCGCAACCCGAACGCTAGTGCCAACCACCGCGGTAGACCATGTGTTGCGACCTGGACTGAGTCACATCGACTGCCAGCAATGCAGCCATTCTGATGTAATTCTATCTCTGATCTAGATTCCTCTGCTGAGTTGGTGGTGAGATCACGCAGTCGCGCTGCACCTACACAGCGACTGGTTAGCTTGAGGTGACACGAAGAATGACTTAGTAATTTGGACATACCGAGAAATGGTGGCCTAGAGGGTAAACATACGGAGGCCATGGTCATAATGTTCAATCTCCAACCTGCGCAAGCCACGCCGGGTCCTGGACCGACTTCATGAGACCCAATTCGCGATATGTTTCGACATATATTGGCGTCGACCCTACACCTATGAAAAGCCTCCTCGAGATTCGGACGTTTGTAGTACAGTGCCTGTGCCTGCAGTATATGCGCATGTCTGTGCCCATGTAGGGCTCAGCGAAAACGTCAGTGACATGCTCGCTTTGACCGGTAGAAGACCACAACGGAGGCTCCAACGGGGTGAAAAGAAGCCGTGCCTGGAAGTCTGCATCGTCTGTACGCATATGCGGACACACTTGCCATGCTGATTGACGGAACCCTTGCTGGAGCCTGACCCTGTGTAATCTGTTGCTCGCGTAAGTTTTTCCAAGCTTCTGAGAACAGAAGTATTGCAGTGTTGAAGAGTGAACGGCCCGGGAAAAATAGGAAGTCGTGCAGGTTGCACATTGGGGTCCATAGTAATACTCGCCGAACATGCCCACGCGATTAGGCTTCGTGAGTTGATCGCGTGTCACGGTGATGTGCCGGCATGTTCTGAAAGGGCGCGACGCTCCTTTGCAACGTCGAACATGGCCCGACTCGAGGATTTCCTTGCGGTCGAAGTGTGACCAAGGATGCGGCTCGTGACAATGGGAACAGAGAAGTTGTGGGAGAGTTGCTAAATTTCTAGCTTCAGCCTCAGCAAGCTTGGAATATGAGTCTCTTCCTAGTCGTTCTTTCAATCTCTTCTTGTCGATCCGACGTGGGGTTGCTTTGCTAGTCCGCTGTATAAAGGAAGCGAATCTTCGGCTAGACAGTTGGAAGGCCAACCTGTCAGCCCTTGATATATGCTTTGTGATATCGAGGAGAAGTTCTGGCGGCAGTTGATAAATTGGGCAGAACTCAGCATTGCAGAGCTCAAGTTCTCCAGCGCGCTCATTCGCTTCTGGTTGTCGCTCCCTCTTCTCAGGCCAAAGATAGTTCGCAATCCTTTTCCGGAGTTCAAGAGAGTGCCAAAATCGCATGATAGCCGTCTGATTTGCGTCTGACAATGTGTGCTCAGGGTACTGGTATCGAGACATTAAGAAGATGTTGACGCCCACTCAGGCAAGAGGCTGTCCAGAAGATGAGGATTATCAAAAGAGTATAGATGTAAGACAAATGTGAAATTGAAGAAGACGTGTGAAAATATGTTGCGGACAAATCTGCTTCGGGTCAGTGAATTAGTGCTGCAAGGTCCCAAAGATTGTCGTTCCGAAGACTCCAAAAGCAGTTCGCACTGTCCGGGTCTCATGATGCTTGGTATCGTGAAGCAACCAGCCCTGAGGTCATGCCATGACTTGGGATTGATTTGATAAAAACGTTTGAAGATAGACAGCCTTAGCCAACAGCTATACCAATGGTGACCCTGTATCGCGGTTGTTGGTGAACGGGCGCAAGCCATCCAGCCGCAGATACGCGGACCACAATGATCATACATGGTTCAGGCCTGGAAGAACGGACGTCTGACAGATACTCGTAGTAATATTATTAAGAGTGCAACTCTCATGTTGCTTGCGCCGGGTGCATAGTGTTGTCTCGTCTGCAACGCGATGACCGCATCGGCAAAACCCCGGCCCGTCCACGCTTGCGCCCAATGATGAACATTTACAAACTTTTGGGCCATCACCACTCGCAACAATCACGCCCGCCTACACGCCCTACCAAAACTCCCTTTAAACACCCTTACACACACACACCGCCACAATGGTCAAGCTCGAGGAAGTCATGGATGAGGAGTTCGTCCGCGAACAGGACGGCCCTCATGACGAGGACGACTGGGACACCGATTCGGGTATGACGCCGTGCATTTCGCTCTTTCCTCAGTTATACTCTATGCAGGGAGAGGGGATGATGTGCTAACAGCGAATTACAGAGTCAGATACCTCGTCCATCGCCTCTGCGCCCACCGACGAAACTCTCTACGAGCGCATCCTCGCACTACAAGACATGATCCCCGCCAGCACACGACGCAGCATCAGCTCGAAAGTAAACACCACATCGTCATGGCTCAAGTCGGGACTGTTTATGGGCGGCAAGACGCTGTGGGTAGTGAGCACGAGTGCGTTGCTGTTGGGCGTGCCATGGGCGCTGGCGTATAGTGAGGAGCAAATGATTGTGGAGCAGGAGAGGGCCGAGTTGATGGCGCAGAGGGCGCAGAATGAGGTAAGCCATGTCTTGAAGGTTGTGAAAGATGGATGCTAACGAATGCACAGTTTATGGCACCTGGTACACCGACGCCTGGACAGCCGCAGGGCGCGAAGCCAGCTTTGTAAGGCTTTTCTATACCATGACGAACGGATACACGGCGGCAATGGCGCTCAGCTTGATGCATCAGCTGTGTGGAAATGGGGAGGGGCGTTATGAAAATGACAATCATATGCATATAGCTCAACGGTCACGACCTGTACTATATTTCTCGACTCTTCAATAATGTATTGCGCATTACATCACTTTCTTGAACACTTCAGTAGATTTTGTGTATCTGACGTAGTGGAGTTGACTTTTTGTGATCGCCTGCTATGCTGTAATATATACAATTGTGCGACGATTTATCGCACCCACCTGGCGACAGTTGTACTCCGTCATGTCTACCGCAGCCGTAGTCCCATTACATGTCACCAAACAATGCGCCATTTTGCAGTCGTCCAAACGTGCTCGAGATGATATAGAGTCTAGCCCAAACGGCTGCCGGATATCGTGTGACATTGGTACGGAAAAGCGTGCGCTCGCTCGCTCAGACCCAGGAATTGTGGTAATACAGGGAAGAGAAAAGTCATGAGATTATGGTTGGTAAGAGAGGCGATTGGAGGTTTAGAAGGGGATGGCACCGGCGGACATGGCGGCGCCAGACTGCTCTTGTTGCTCCATTACTGCCTCGTCGGCTGCTTCTATCGCGACGGCAAGACCGAGCTTGGCGGTGTTCTAAGAATTCTGTTAGCGAGTGTCTTGATTCTAATCTCATTTTCGATACATACCTGCTTGTGGTCGATCTCACCAGAGTAGGTGACTCTGATAGGTGGTGCAATCAACTTCTCCAACAAGCACGAGACCTTGCCCTGGTTGTCGATTTGCGCCCTGAACGATGACGCACGGAAATCGTATTTGGCACCAATTGTGACATTGCCCTCCTTCTGTGGACCAGCCATTGGTCCTCCGGGTCCAATTCCGGCAAATGCAAGGTTGCAGTTGATGCCCGTCTCGACCTTGTCTGTGATCCTGCGCCAGTATGAGGCCTCCAACACGCCGCGGTCGGGGATGATTTGTCCGCAAGCCATCCAGTCTGCAGCCTTGTATCGTGCTGCGTAGGAGACGTTGAGCTCTGGTGGGTATGCCATGGCGGCACGGCTCCAGAAGGCGTCGATGCCGAGCGACAATTTAGGCGTGACAGCCTGAAGGTAGCTAGCCATGAGCATACCAGTTACGCCACCATCGAGTAGGGAAGGGTTCACAGCCTTGAGCGAGGCGGAGAAGTCGGCACCGGTGTAGTCGTTCTCGAGCGAGACCATGTTGCCTTGCGATGTGAGCTGCACAGCAGACTTGGTAACGAATGCAGATGTCCATCGCCAATTGAAGCGACCAGAGAATTGCAGGTCGTTGTCGAGGCTACCTTGCATAAACACCTGGCAGAGGTCAGCTTAGATGGGCGGCATTCAAGCGAGGCAACACACCCTTGGTGATCCATAGAGGACCATGTATGAGTAGGGTGGCTGCAGCTGCGATCCCATAGACAGCGAGTGCGCAACCTGGAACAGAGGAGCGGCGCTGAAGGCCTTGGTGAGCTCGGCGCGCAGGCCAGAGAAGCTCGAGTTGTTCAAGAACACATCGCGCTGCACTTCCCTCGCAATTCCCTCAACGGTGCCGGGGTTGGCCAATCCTAATAGTTCTCTCCGGTCTTGGAATGCTGTGTACACATCCAGTACCCGTGCAAAGGGACCGGTATGCGCAGTCTGTGGGGGTGTGAAGATGCTGGCGACAGCTTGCTCCTTGGTTGGGTTGACCTCCATGGCGGGCAAACAATATGGTCAGATGCTAATGTGACACTCCTCCGGCTCTGGGCA
Organism: Parastagonospora nodorum SN15; assembly: GCF_000146915.1. NCBI lineage: Eukaryota > Fungi > Ascomycota > Dothideomycetes > Pleosporales > Phaeosphaeriaceae > Parastagonospora > Parastagonospora nodorum. The sequence continues at coordinate 480,969 of NW_001884565.1, read as the reverse complement.
AAGCTGCACGGATAAAACACAAATGACGGCGAATTTGGCGGGCTTGACGAGCTTGACGTGATGCGCGATGATGCGTTGGTCTGCGTCCTGACGATACCTAAATTTCTCTGGAAGCTTGATGACATAATGCACAAGGCTAAGCCCCAAGCCGACAATTTACCGCGCGACCGACCTCAGCGATAAGATATGACGGCCATTGGGCCTTGCTTTTTGGTACGCCGGGACTTTGCTACCGCGCAATTACCTCAGGATTGTCTGCGCGTCTCCCACCTCTGTGCATACCTCCCCGCGACAGTATCCGCATCAGATCGGGCCCCTCAAACCACCCGTACACCGCTGCCCGCACCTTGTCGTTGGGCGTGCTCGGCAAACTATATCAGCGCCGCAGCCTCATCCGGAAGTGTCACGACGTTACTCAACCACTACCAGACGCCCCCAAATTGCTCTTCGCTTGACAAGCGTCTCATAGTGAACTCGCTTTCCCATTCTTCCTCTTCTTCTCTCCACATCTTTCCATAGAAACATAGACCTAATTAGCCATGGATACCCTTTTGTAAGTGCTATAATTCCCCCATCCGGCACTCAGTGAATGCTCTGTGTTCACCCATATCGTCCTCGGGCACGTGACTCACAGGTCCTAGAACAGCAGAGATATATGCCAACTCACCCCGCTTCCGGCGGCGGTCGAGCACCTTTGTTGACGCAATCCACGATCTCCCGGAGAAAGAGGAAATGGCGCCCGCTCAACTCTACAGTACAGAATCTGGTCGCCTATTTCACTCAGGACGAATTGTCATCGCAACCGTCGGATTACCAGCGCGAGGCAAGACTCACACCTCGGTCGCTGTAGCGCGCTACCTGCGCTGGCTTGGTGTCAAGACGCACGTGTTTCACCTGGGCGATTATCGTCGCGCAACTCTGGGCCCTGAGAAAGATGTGCCCGACGACTACTTCTTCCTGAACGCCTCACCACAGTCTGTCTTGCTCCGCAACAAGATCCTGAAGAAGTGCCGTGAGGACATCTACCACTTTCTCGAGCACGACAAGGGCCAAGTAGCCATCTACGACGCTGTCAATGCGATCACCCAAGGTCGTCGGTCGCTAGCCAAAGAGTTCGCGAAGAATGGTATCCAGACCGTGTTCATCGAGTCGCACTGTACAGATGAGCGCATCATCCAGGAGAACGTGCGTCGAGTGAAGATCGGCTCTCCCGACTACATTGGCTGGAAGGATGAGGATGCTGTGCAGGACTATCTCGCTCGCATCAACTCACGGATACCGCACTTTGAGACCATGGAGGAGCCCGACTTGCACTGGATCAAGATGATCAACGCCGGCGAGCGAGTCGTCGTCAATAATTGTGCATTCGGCTACTTGTCCCAACGAATCGTCTTCTATCTCCTGAACTTGCACATCAAGTCAAGACAAACGTACTTTGCTCGCGCTGGAACCACTAGCGAAGAGGACTCGTACAAGGCGGATGCCAACCTTTGTGACGATGGCCGAGACTACGCAAAGAAAATGAGCGAAGTACTGATGAAGTATCGCGAGGAAGAGAAGCAAAGGCTGGTTGATCAAGGCGCGCCAGATGCTGCCCTGAAGCCTCTGACCATCTGGACTTCAACGCGAAGGCGCACAGTGCAAACGTCCGAGTACCTCGCAAATATGGGTTACCGCGTCAGACAACGATCGCAAATGAGCCAGATGAACCCCGGTGTATGCGAGAAGATGTCGGAAGCGAAGATCCGGCAAGAGTTCCCCGAAGAGGTCAAGAAGCACGAGGCTGATCCGTACCACCACCGGTACCCAAGGGCTGAGGTGAGCTTTAAAAATTCAATTTCCCTTGCTGGAACCACTAACAGTTTGTAGTCATACCATGATCTCGCAGTGCGTATGGAGCCCATCATTCTTGAGCTTGAGCGTGAAGAGAATGATCTGCTCATTATCGCGCACGAGTCCGTGTTGCGTGTGCTTTATGGGTATTTGATGGCATGTAATGCAGCCGACATCCCGAAGCTCCAGTTCCCACGGGACGAGATAATAGAGGTTTGCACATCTGCCTCCACGCTAAGAAGGCGCGTACTAACTGTGGACCAGATCATACCTTCAAGCTACAACAACGTCGCCAAGCGGATTAAGATTCCCGGCCTCCCCCAGAGCATGGTGCCAGGAAGCCCAGAGGACATTCAGATCCCAGTACCCCCTAGTGGAGCAGTAAGTCCCATGCCGGGAATGGGAACTCCACAGACTGGTTCGGGCACAGCCACCCCACAGAACTCCTCACAGCCTCTTAATTTGAGCAAGACGCATATTAACCCGTCTGCTTGAGTAGGTGCGAGTTCGCTACCGGTACGGCGAGACCTTTGACAATGAAAGAGCCAGCCAGCAAACAGAACCTTATGCGGATATGGATTGAGGTGGGTATAAATCTTTGGGCGACGGCGTCTGGCGCTCTGCTCTTCATCTGCCTCTATGATATACACGTGTAGAGCACTACCTTATGCATGAAACGAATGATATCCTTAACTTGCTGATCCTAACTCCGTGCCCCTCGTTGCTCATGCTAATATCGACTTTGGTATAAGACGATCTTCGAAACCAAAAGTGTCAAGTTTATACAGGCTTAAGCATCGCGCAACACGTGTGCGCTAATTTAGACACTCCCCATTCACCATTACGATTTCGTAAACCTAAAAGCCCCCTGGAAATTGCATTCAGCTATTGGGCTCGAACGTGCTATAACTTCCGGTGAGTGCACTGCTCTGCAACATAAAAATTCTGGTCATTACCACTCACCTATGCTCATCACGAATATTATTCAACTACATCAAAAACTGACAGCACCCAGACGTTATGTTTTTGTCCGAAAGTCAGTCACAACACATTTGATGGCGGCGTTTTGGGGTCGGTCCTGTTTGAAACTACGCATGAGGAAATTTCGTGAGATTGGGCATACACACATCAAAAAAGCACAAGTTCAACTCATGTCCTTGTGCTTTCAAAAAAACAAGCTCAGCATAGGCAGGACTTGCTGGAATTCTCACAAGCGATCACAAATCACATGGTCCGGCTGGGGCGCTTCTAAATATAAAACCCTCACACACCTGTGGTCTTTTCTTTATACATCACACACAGTTTTTCTTTTTTTTGATTTTCCAAAACTTGTGATGTCTGAGTTCTGAATTGCGGAACTAAAAATGGGCTACACACGGACTATGCCTGCACGCCGTAACCCTTCGAGTGCAAACCGCAATGACGGCAATCAAAAGGCCTACGCTGCGTTCATATTTTCCCGCGACTCAACACCTATAGAAAATAACGGAAATTCTTTTTGCCGACTAGCCATGCTTTCTGCTTGTCTGGGCGGCAGCTAGGTATCGCCCTACTTGGAATATAAAAACCCACGAAGCAGAAGGGAAAGCATTTAGAGGCACAGCTCCCTGAACGAGCTCAAAAATCTTTCGCCGATATCTTCATGTGCTGTTCTCGAGCTGAAAAACTCCTCTACGATTGATGTTCATGAATGTCGGCAAAAGAAGTGTGAAAAATACAGATCGAAAGCGAACGATGGCGTCTCATTCCTTCAACCAAAAATGCATTGTCTCAAAAATAGTCCATGATGAATTCTACGGTGTATGCGTCGAAGTCGTATTTAATGAAAGCAAAATAGGCTGTCGCTATGACTCGTCGTGGGTGGTGTGAATATAAAAACTCTTTACCTGCCGATGGGTTTCTCTTCTTCTCATCAACACTTTTCCAGTGCTCAAGAAAAACATTGGGGCTTCTGTACATGTTTCGCTCAAAGGAACAAATCCGGTCAGGACATGTCTGAGACGAAAGAGCGTGCGCTCATAACAGAAAATATGTAGTGGGGCTCTCCGTATTGCCTAACTTGTCGGGGATGTTAATAAAAAAAAGACGAACAACTAAACGCATGTTTGGTAACCAAACAGTACGCGGAAGAGGTGTCTTGATTGCAGTCTCAAGATGTTGTCAGCCCCTTCCACGCTAGGTTTTCTTCTGGACTGATGATAGATAGCCACAGTGCTGAGTGCTCGGCTGCGATTTTAAAGTGATACATTGATTACCGATGACCTGAAGACGTCATTCTTGGCTATTTGTACACAGCGTGTCGTTTTCTCGCGTCTATGTCATTTGGAGCACTGGGCTATTAAAATTTATCCTTTGCATCTTAACTACTCCACTGGCAATGTTCTTAAAACTACATCGGTTCCAAATCGGGTTCAGTAAGGTCCCATATTTCCTGCAGCGCCGAGAAAACGGTAAGAGCTGATGAATATTTTCGCCGCTGATTTGATAAGAAGGTGTACGAAAGATGAATGACATGGCGGATAAGATCAAAGTATCATGTCAGAAGCTGCACGAAATGTTGCTTTTGGCTGATATGCCCGCGCTTCAGTTTAGAGGTTATGCTTTGGCGAGATGTTTAAAGCACAGAACAAGTAGTATATGAGATACTTCAATGCCCGCTTTTTCCTTCAATCAACAGACTCTTCCCCCAACCTCTTAAAAATGCCTGAAGAGCATTCGCCTACGTCTGGAAAGGCTGGGTTCTCCAAAACAGAAAGGGTCTTCATGTCATGAAAGTGAATCAGGACCGCTTAGGCAAGGCTCATGCATTAGTCGAGGTTTGATTACAGGTTCGTCTCGTCTCCATCTACCTAGGTATTAATGGAATACGCATGTCGTCGAAAGATCTCGCTCATGACACAACTTGTAGACATGAACATATGCCTGTTCTCCGGTATCATCTAATCCTCATTGCTCATTCCACTCTCACGAGATTCGGTCTTGTGTCAATCGCCAATTACGGCTCGTCGAACTCGAAGTGAAGCTCCTGGCTTCAGCAACAGCCTGAACACAACCACGCTAGCAATAATCGGGCCTATGCAGCTGAAAGTAACAAGTCCCAACCCGTATTCGAGGTTGCGCACAGAACAAGGCAGAATGACAGAAATCCGCGCAAATTCTTTGCGTTGTTGCCATGTATGCATGGGCTCCTGGTGGCGGCTGCACTCAAAAACACGAGCTATTTCGTACTGCCCGTTTTGCGCATGGAAGTATTTCAGGGCTTCTAGCGGATCTGCACTGTTTCAGAAAGCCTGGCAAATGCAAAAATAGAAATGCTTACACGGCAGCTAGTAAGGGTTCTGCGGCTTGGTCTGGGGAAAGCCTCCACGATATGAATGAAACGCTATCGGTACGTGGACGCAATTTCTATGGCACCCGTTTTCTTGTTGCTATCATCCTTGTTGCTACTTTCCTCGTCGACATGCTCATACTTATTCTCACAGCACCTTCATTATTACTTCTAGCAATAAATCCATCGGCAACAGAGTTGTTGATGTTGCAGTCAAGATCGTGTTGGATTTATCGGCGAAAGCTTTGGTGTTCTGCCGATCGTGCCATTGCGTTGGGCAGCCCCTAGCTTCTTCTTCAGATCTGCATGGGTGTGCTCTGCGATTTCAACCTCGCATGCTGGCCGGCTATCTCAGCAGGATATCTTGAACTTGAATAGTAGCACGGTGAGCCAAAGCAATCAGTAGCCGTACTATGACCCTTTGCAAGTGATGTGAAGTATAAGAAGGCCTCCTGATCCCACTGATATTTCCTCACCAGCTACTTCATCAATCCAACAGTCTCGATCATTCGCCCACGTAAGCAAATCCCATCGTCAAATGTTCGTAGGAAACCTTCCAAACTTGACAGCAATATTCTGAAACCAACACAGCTCCCGATCTCCGATATGAAGCTCTCCGGTATCGTAGGACTGGCAGCACTTGCCGGCATCATCGAAGCTTTGCCAACTGTGGGAAGCGGTTCTGCTTCCATCGAGGTAAGTCATCTCTCTCGACAACCGCATTGCACACATGGGGTCTATGGTAGCGTGAGCGGACTAGGTCAATCTGAAAATCGTGTCTAATCGATTTTGTAACGACTTTGGGCAATGCCAGACATCTGTCTAGCGCACAACAGTCCGTATGCAACGCATCATCTATGATACGGTCCAATCACGCTATCATGGACCCGGGGTGAACCGTACGGATCACTTGCCAATACTTTTCTGACTACATCACAGGCTCGTGACGCCCAATGTTCACCTCCCGGCGAGCACAAATGTGCATTGATGATCTGGGCTACTGTCGGAATGAATGGCCAGGGTGCCACCGTCGTGGATGGCAGCTGCAAGGACATCAGGGCAAAAGCGAAGTACGACACCGGAAAGGGCAAGGGCTTCAGTGCAGATCTTACCACGACTTACGGTCCGCACTTGTATATGGGTGCCGCGTATATTGGTGTCAATAATCTTGATGCGGTAACTTACCAGTACAAGGGACAGAGTTACACAGGGAAGGACTGTAACAAGTTGTCTCCCAACCTTTTCCAGTGCAACTTTGCCTGTTAGGGGGCTTAACGCGTGGTCATTATCTGTCTAGGAACGTTTAGGGCTTAGTGGTACTTTTGCAAAGAAGCAGCTGAAAACAAATCATATTATTCCGCAAAGTCCCTCACCGTCAGCATGTGCGGATCAAATCGAAGACATATCTTAATCACCGCCAGACTGCGATATTTGTGAGCAGAGACCATTCACGCCGCCCCAATACCCATCCATGCATCGACCGATTCTACTTCAGGCGACCATCGGCTCATACTTTCGACATTTCATCTACAGGTGCATTACATCAAAATAAGTCAGTATCGAGATAGCAAGTATTGTGCGTCTTCCGAAAGTTCGTCTCAACATTAGATCTCCTTTCATTGGACACACGTCTATCACTTGACCCCTCGATCAGAGACGAGGCAATCTCAATGACCCGCTAGTACTCATATGGTTATGACAGCTCGTCTCTAAATCTCCTAGCTTACGGCGTGTGAATACATGCTATCTTCAAGCATCTTTTGACTCTCGTGGCACACCATAAACTTTTCCGTCGTGTCTTTCTCGAAGAGTCTGCCTCCATAGCATGCCTACTTTGCGCTTGTTGTTTTATATGACCATAACTCAGAGTTGGAGGAAGAAAGCGGTTATTTTGAAGCGTCAAATATAACTTCACATGTGCAAGCTCTATGCAGGCAAATAATCTAGTGTTTCGGTTAGACTCGAAGATCCGAGGCTCAAATTGCACTTTTTGGTACTTGTGGGAGCGAGTGCTAGATAGGACTTCATGTCACCCACACCATGGCCGTTGCAACATGAGACGGAACTCGAGTCTCCAAATCTCATAAGTCCGGAAGTAATGCGAAGGTCTTGATGAGTATTTTGTTCGAATATTCGCAGAGCAAACAGAAGGACAAAGACCAAAGGCTTGCTTGTTTTGAAACACGCTTCTGCTTGTTTGGCTTTGTTTTGGAAGGGCAAGTATACCGTGGTGTCAATGGAAGAAGGTAGGGGAACATATCAAACTATTTATACCGCCAACCCTTGCGGTAGTGGACCAGAGATATGCTGCACGTTCTTTCGGCATAGTCTCTTAGTACATACCACGACAACGCAAGATCCATAGCTTTAGGTGTTTGTAGAATATGTCCAAGCACATCCAGCCTCTTCTTGTGGATTTTGATTCCCACACCATCGCACTTGATTGCGTAGATTTTGATCTTGCCCGACTGCTCTAGACATACTCACAATGATCACACGTTTTCAATTTCCACAGAGTTTGAGATCATCATATATCCTGGATGAAGCAGCGCAAGAGCAGATGAACATGAGACGATACCAAGTAATGCTTCGAGATGAGTGCGTTTACACCATACGAACATATCTGGGACGTTTTTTTTATCTAGTGCGTGCTGGACATGACGGATGTAGTCGATCATTTTTGGATGAGATCATTGCTGCATATTTCCGTTTTTAGAGATCGATTACAAGACGTGTAGTGTCGAACTGAGGATAATATGCGCAGTGTGTATTTATGCAAAATCCGCCGCAACGCTAAGCATAACGTCTGCACCAAGAGCAGTAGAAGCACAGATAACATACCTCGGTTGGATATCGGATTGCAGACATAGTATGTGGCTTCCATGTTTTTTTAACAAAGCCGCCAGATCGCGGACATGATTGAGGTCGCGAGCAACTGTAAGAATTCTTTTTTGCAGCCTTGGGAAGAAACATGGTTCTTGCATTTCGTTGTTTTGATCCACGACATCAGATCTCATTGGCAAGATTTGCAAACAGGTGGAACACTTCTGAGGGAGCGCACCATCGCTTCAGTGAGGTATGGTTTTGGTATTCAAACACAGGAAAGGGGTGCAGAAGACATATGCAAGCCCCAGCAGTATTTTTTGGAAGAGTTGGTATTATCCAGAAGCTCACAGAGAGGACGGAGAGGTGGATGTCAGAGCTCTTTCTGTTCCTTTCAAGATTTCGGACGGAGCAGAAAAGCCATATCGAATAATGCTTGGAGTTTCTTTTGCGTGCAGAAAACATGGATCCCGGTCAACAGCTTTTTTTTGGAAGAACACGACTTCTCACTCAGATAGTTTTGGACAAGAAGATGAAAGTTTGTGATACAAGAAGAGAATCGGAACAGCGCTGATAGAAGTATTTATGCACATTCCCACGAGCCAACCGGACATTATATTTGTCGAATGGTGTTTTGATACACAGCGCAGCTCCATGCGACCCCCGAACCAAACGTTTATCTTCGCACAGCAAAACCAGAGGGCAGTCATGGCAGCACGTTATACCGGTTTTGACCAGGACAGCTCCACCGATCCATTTCGTTGCTGCACAAATCCTGATCCCGGGCATGGAACTTCAGTTGGAGTTTTTTTTTGTTCTGGAGGAGTAGATATGGATGGTTCGCTCTTGTGTAACAACCAGAGCATTAGATATAGGCCGTTCTCGTATGTTTCTTGAAGAGCATGAGGCCCGCGCGTAGTATATTCGAGATCGATAGTTCTGCTCGAGAAAAGGCAGGAGAAACATGCGTATTTATCTGTGAACTTTTGGAAAGAGTCAGTTGACTGGGGGAGGCAGGAATCACTCATGGGAGCGCCTTGTTAGAGTTTTTCGGTTGAGAAAATCGAGTGAGCGACTAGGCACATGAGGTCTTCTTCGAAAGTCTTTCTCGGAACGCTCAACGCTCGAGGAAGTGCATATGAAGGTCACGTTTTTTGCTTTTTAGACAGATGCAGAGGGTCGAGAAACATTTCAAGAATGTTGAGCGTTTTGGTGACATGACTCGTCTTTGCCTTAATTTTAAAAGAAAACGGCAAAACTTGGGTGATGATAGGAGGTCAGGAGAAGCTGTAGGAAGGGTGGTATTTATACATAGACCCGAAGCTCGGAAATATGACGTGACGAGACATGAGCTTCCGACTTGACCTTTTCGACATTCCAAAATAATCATACACGAAGATTGTCACCATCCGGTTTTTCAACACTGCATCCCCTTCATTGCGTATCATCCTCTTCCTTTTAATTCTTCCCCTCATCACCTCCTCCCTTCTCACCATCTTCTCCCCCACCACTACCAAACACTTTACTTCCAAACGGCCGCGACCGCCCCGCCCTTGTCGCTGCCCCGGCCATTTTCGACACCGAGGTCGCACCACCAAGCCACGAACTGACCGTCTGGAGTAATTCCTTCTTAGCCCGCTTGTGGGGCGGTGTCGATATTCGTCGTCTACTGCTGTTCCTTTGTCGCGGCCGGATACTCGCGTACTTCTTGACGCGCAGACGCGATGCGTAGTGCCGCCTTATGCGCGCACGATTGGCAGGACGTTGTCTCAGCCTTTGGAAACGGATTTTAGGCTGTGGAGATCTGCGTGCTTTGCTTTCACCGGCATATGTCAAGTGGTGACGGATCTTGAGCTTGCTGGAGGCTTGCTGGGAAGCGTTTGTGATGTTTCTGGCAGTCTGGAGCCAAGCGCGCCTCGTGAGGTATTGCTGCACCGGGTGCTGATGTACTTGTTCACTGAGGCTCTTGCGAATCTGCTCTGAGGTCGTATTCGTGCCGGGGGCGAAGAGCACTTCGTCAAAGGCTTGTAGTTGCGCAATGTGCGCTTCCAGAAGCGGAATGTGCATATAGAAGGGGGCTCTGCCCGGCCTGTCTGCTCTTCGCTGTCGGGATCTTACCATCGTAAGAAGGCGTAGGCGCAGAGTAAGATGAATGCTGTATATTTGGAATGCATTTTTGTTCGCAGCGCGTATGATCCATTCGAGCTGGTCCAGTGCAGCCAGCGCTGTCCGCAGATCGTTTCGGAGAGCAGATGTGCTAGCATCCAAATCGTTTACTTGCCTCTCAAGACTTAAAACGACTCCAGATCCATCTAGAAGGCTTCCATCAGCCAAGTGCTTGTTTTCATCCATGGTACTCGATGTCCTGTGCAGGAACTCGGAGAAAGTAACCACACGTTGCCGTTGCCTGAGTACACCAGGTCGGTGCTTTTCTCTGGCTGTTTGCTCTTGCTGCAAGTTTGCGACAGGCTTCTCCGCAATTGAAGTTTCCATCTCGGGGCCGTTTCCATCACCAGATTTGCTAAGGAACCAGGTGAATCCGCACCTCTCCGGGCATGACAGGATAACGATGAACTGGAAGTGATTGTTCACGACGCGCTCTTGAAAGTCTTTTCCACATGCGATGTGAGATTCTGTTTAGCATGATCCGCAGCTGATGGAGAGCGAAGCCACCGTCCTCCACATCTCTTTCAGCCGCTATCAGAAGTTTGCGCAAAAGTTTCACTTGCTGGACAACTCGGCGTTTGTGATCGTGTACAGACCTCAGGACTGACTTCTGTTCTTGCGTCAACGACGTAATGGCGTTAGCGATCTGGGTGTATCGTTCGAAAATCAGTCTTGACTCAGATGTTTTCACATCAGCAATTTTGCGAATTAGAGGTGACAATTTTGGGTCCCGCTTCTCTAGGCGATACAACAATTCCTTAGATTCGTGTTGCCAGCTAAACATTAACTAACTGGAGCATCAGATATCGAGACTGCGATTTCTTGACTGTCCGAGTCTTGGCCACGTACATCATTGTTCGAGATCTCCTTATCTGCCAGCTCGACACTCCACAAACGCGAATATGGTGCATCGATTGTAGTTGTTCCAAAAGGATACAACGGATCTCTTCGGTTCTGACCACGGCGCCGAGTGAGTGTCAGGCCACCTTCGGATAGAGCACCGAAGCTGTTTCTGAACACAGCAATGTATTCGGAATCAGCTCCAACGTGCTGCCATGAACCGCCTGGAAAAGAGTCGACCGTGCTAGGGATTACACCAAGCTCCCAGCCTGGAGCTCTCTGCTTTGGTAGTGACTTCAGGTTTTCCAAGGCTTTGTCTCCGTCCACTTCACTTGCCGGAGCAGGCGCGATGAAGAATTGTATAGCGTCACCGTCGCGCACCACTGGCGTCAGGGCTGTGGAGAAATCGCCCGGACCCTCAAATCCGCTAGTTGCATCTTCCATGCGAATGGGTACTTCTTCGCTCACAGGCACTGGATCAAGCGACAATAAACCTGCCTTTTTTCCCCAGCCGCCTCCTCCACTGAGAACTCGATGCAAGCTGGCTCCCTCTGCAATTGCTGTCGACACATATGTGCTCCACTGAGGTGGGTTACTTTGCCATAGACGATCCCACAACGCTTCATGCATGTTCTTTCCTTTTTCCGATTTGAGGATGTTCTTGCCGAGGATCCGCTTCGTTTTGATGTCTTTGTTCCGTTTTTGCCTTCCACGCATGACCAAAGCCCAAGCTGTCGTTGGCTGTGCCGGCTCTCCACGTGCTTTGAAGAACCGAGGAACGACCTTCTCGAGCTCCGAAGCAGCAGTCACACTTTGCCCCTCGTCATCAATAATACGACGAATGATATTGCCCATACCTCCTTCCACTGTTCGGGGGAACGTTAGTGGTAGAAGTGGTATACTGAGTACTGAAGACATTTGGCCTGATTCAGTGCCCGACGCAGCCATTCGAATACCGTGGTGTGTCACATCCGTCCGCTCCTGCAGAGCCACAGTCTTTTCTTTGGCATCCAGTGTCCAATTCGTGTAGTACATGGTTGTAGGTGATCCGGTCTGGAACACGGTGTTCGCGAGAGGGAGTCGCCAGGTATCACTATATGGGCGTTTGGCTCCTGTGTATCCAGATAGTATGAAGTCAATAGCACCCTTGTCGGGTGATCGTGGAGCGGTTGAAGGTACCGAGGCGGAACTTGGAAGCATTACATAGGCAATCCCTTCGAACCCCGTGTCCCCTACTGGTGGCTCGGTAGAACGCTGCTTCACAACGTCTTGAAGCGTCATCCCAGACGCCATGGCCCTACCAGCAGGCAGTTTGTCAACCACAGCACATATTGCCTGTATCGTAAGGTCCTTGTGTGCGTTGCTGTACGCCCGGCGAATTGCTTTGGCGAGGAAGAATTCATCGTTGACAAGCCACGGCGCAAACGAGGGCGTGACTAGGAAAACGCAGAGGGAGTCTCGGTAGACATCAGGCCTTGGGAGCGGCTGGATGTGATTGACGATGATGTCAGGTTGCTGCTAAATTAGTCGTGACTTGAGAGTAGAACGAGTATTCAGTACTCACAGCGTGTTTCAAAGAACTGGGAATCAAGATGGCACTATTAAGGTTCCGTATTGGTGGCGATGCAGTGCTATCAGGCGTTGCAGTCTCCGCATATCCTCGCCTGGTCCCGAAGAGGGTAGATTTTGTGGACAGAGGTATGCGACATGACGTGCGAGAAGAGTGAAGGTTCCTCAGAATCTGCCATTGGGGCGTGAAACCACAAGATATTGGTCGGGGACTTGTCGACCATGATGTGACTCGAGGGTAGAGCCTCAGTCCAGACAAGCGGGAGCAATTGGATGGCATGCAAGAGTCTGGGTATGGTTGGGATATGGAAGTCAAGTATTCTGCTGGCGAGGTCTAGAGTCGCGAATAATTTTCAGGGTCCTCTGTCATGTGTTATACCTAGCCGCGCATGCTGGTGAGGTCCTGCAAGAGAAACAAGCGCCGTTCCTGGATTTGGTGTTGCGGCTGTCCATGAGGTCAACACTCGGAGCTCCCGCAGCACCTCCGCGAAACTAGTGGTCGATGAAACTTTGGGTGACTAAGCCGAGAGCCGCAACAACGGTTCAGGCAAGGGCGATGGATGACAGACAAGAAGCCACTCCTCACATCCGCCCGCAAGCACAAGAGGCCAATTGTGCTCTTTGCGTCCTCCTGCGCTGCCCATCGACCGGCTTGTTCTGCGAATCCGCGCCTGCTGAAGACACTTTTCGGGCGCCATTGCGGCCACGTCTCCCACCTCCTTGCGCCGACGCCAGGACCGCCATCCTCACCACCAGCCCGTACTTTTCCTTCTGATGCACCTTTTATAGACGGCCCAATACTGGCAACCGCGGTTCGCCTTGTTTCTTAGTCCAGCCGCCAACATGTCCCGCTCCTTCCGACGCTCCAATCCCATCACCATCGTGCTCGCTGCGATCCTGTGCATAGGCTTCTTCGTCTTCTTCTTCTCCGGCGGCGATGCGCCTGTCATCGGTAAGAAGGGCTCCGGGGAGACCGCGACGAATCCGCTATCGCCTCCGTCGCTGCCTTTCCGAAAATCGAAAGCAAATGCACCCCAAGCAGCCCCGCCCGTTGTACACTACTACATGAACAATCTGACAACTTCGAAAACCCCGATCGAGAACGAGGAAACCGTTCTGATCCTGACGCCCATGGCACGATTCTACCAAGAGTACTGGGACAACCTGGCGAAGCTCACCTACCCTCATGGCCTCATCTCCCTGGGTTTCATAATACCAAAGACGAAGGAAGGCAATGCCGCGTACGCAGCGCTGCAGACCCAAGTCGCAAAGACGCAATCGGGACCAAAGGGCAAGCGCTTTGCCGCTGTGACGATCCTCCGCCAGGATACCGAGAACCCGCTACACAGCCAGGTTGAGTCTGAGCGACACAAGATGGAGAACCAGAAATCGCGGCGCGCGGCTATGGCCAAGGCACGCAACTCGCTGCTCTTCACAACCATGGGGCCCACTACGTCCTGGGTACTCTGGATGGATGCTGACATTGTGGAGACTCCACCGTCCCTCATCCAGGATCTTGCCGAGCACGACGTCCCCATCATCGTGCCCAACTGCTTCCAGAGATACTACAACGAAGAGAAGAAGGCCAACGACATCCGCGAATACGACTTCAACAACTGGATCGACAGCCCGACTGCGCAGGAACTGGGGGCCAAAATGGGCAAGGACGACATCCTGCTCGAGGGTTATGCCGAGATGCCCACATACCGCAGCTTGATGGCGAAGATGTACGACCCTTCTGCAGACAAGATGGCGAAGACTAAGCTCGATGGCGTGGGCGGTGCAACACTGCTCGTGAAGGCTGAGGTCCACCGGGACGGCGCCATGTTCCCACCGTTCGCCTTCTATCACCTCATTGAGACGGAGGGATTCGCCAAGATGGCTGCGCGATTGAACTGGGAGAGCTGGGGTCTGCCAAACTATCTTGTAAGATCTAACCTCTCATGCAGAAGATTATAGTTACTAACCATGATGCAGGTTTTCCACTACAACGAGTGAAGCACGAAACCCAGCACGGCGATCACGAGAATCTACTTTTGAACGACGATCCGGCAGACAGTGAGTGGCGTTTCATCGGAACGGTATCATATCATATTATAAAAACGCCATTGGGCGCTATCATATCTCTTGTTATGTACACTACATAGCGCCTTTTTTGCACTTTACCATCAGTTGAACTGGCTGGCACGGTTTGCACCAGCACGGAAATTCAGGATATCCAAATAGAACTATTGTACAAGTCTGTTTCAGTCTTCATCGTGCTTTCAATACAAGTCTGTCTTGATCTCGTGAAAGTGTGGATGCGCCACCTCCGCGGGAGTCCACTCCACCCTCCACCAGGACCCTGCGACCTTTCATAGGTCAATTGCTTTCCTCCCGTCTTGCGTCAGACCCACGCGATAGCACGTACGTACCGATACTGTCGACATTGGACCTCTGATCTACAAGCGATGCACGATACCGAAGGGTTCCCTGCACTGAGCCGAGCTCCCGGGACTCGAAGTCTATCTCTCCCGGACATGCGATCCGGCGCCTCAGCTGCAGCTCTGCATGTGAATGACCAGTCGTACTCAGAAACTCCCCGCTAGAGCAAACACAAAGGTCGAAACATCACCAATTCCTCGCAATTGCCTGCAACACGAAGAGCAAGCCGGGAATCATGCAGCAAGAACCACCCCGCAAACGCACCGCCGAACACCCCCCCACATCCTCGTCGACTCCACAACTAGACTACGGCTCCATCTCGCCCGCTCGCGATCAGCCCTCCACCACCAAAGCCGCGTCCCGCGAAGCCGTCGCCGTCGAGCAGCGCGAGCACTCTCGATGGCGCGCCGTCTGGGAGCGCTACGGCAGCGTGGAGCTTGAGAACAAGGGCAGTGTAGCTCGGGATCATTTAGCTCTGGGTACCCTCCTCCCTGCCTCACACTCTGGTGTAAGTCGGAAGTTGACATGTGTGTTACAGAGCGAACCTTCCTAGCCTGGCTGCGCACATCGCTCTCCTTCGCCTCCATCGGCATCGCCATAACGCAGCTTTTCCGATTGAATACGAGCTTGGAGAAGACGCATCAACATCAACATACCTCTCCATCTTCCTCTCCCTCCACCCCTCCCTCAAACCAATATGACACGTCGCTCTCCCCACAAGCTCACCTGCGCCACTTGGGCAAACCGCTCGGCGCAACGTTCATCGGGATAAGCATCGTGATGCTGCTCATTGGATTTCACAGATACTTCGAGGCGCAGCATTATGTGATTCGCGGCAAGTTCCCTGCGAGTCGGGGCAGTATTGTGGTGGTGAGCGTGATTGCGGGCGCGTTGATTTTGAGTAGTTTGATTGTGATTTTGGTTACGGCGCCGGCGGCGTTTGAGAACTGAGAAGGTCATTTTGAAAAAGTAAGGGAGTCAGGCTATGCAGGACAAAGTGAGCATGTTGGTGGGTATCTCGGTGTGTTCATTTGTTTTTCGCTTTCCATCTATGCTGAGGTGGGTTCATCATCCCATCGAAAAGCTCGCATACTATGACGCTAGCATGGCAAACATCGTCGCGCTTCGTGCGCATAATTCGTCCATCCTCCAAATCTTCACAAATCTCGTCCTCAGTAAGGTTCCTCTTCCTTGAAATCATGCACGTCGCATCGTCTCCTACGAGGTAATCATCTCCGTCATCTCCTTGGTGCTCTTGCCGGCTCGCGAGCTCTTGATGATCTTCTGAATCATCTCCTCGACGTTGTCCCAGTCGGACGTGTCGATGGGGTGGAGGTCGGTCTTGAAGTATGATGCGATGTCGTGCAGTTGCTGCCAGCTAGCCTTGTCGTGAACAAAGGTCAAGGCGACACCGACACGTCCGAACCGACCAGTACGACCAATGCGGTGAAGGTAGGTCTCAGGGTCAGCTTCCCTGCCGTCGGCCATGGTGGGAACATCCTGTCAGCAGTTAGTATACTGACTTTTTATAAGGACCATGCGACTTACATAGTTAATTACCATAGTCACAGACTCAACGTCGATACCACGAGCAAGCACGTTGGTGGTGATCAGCACCTTTGCCTCACCACTTCGGAACTGATCGATAACGCGATCACGGTCCTGACCCTCTAGAGCACCACTTAGTTGAGCGACCTTGTGACCTTCCGCTACCATGCGCCTCTCGAGCTCCTCAGCAGTCCTTCGGGTCTGTGTCAAGTCGTCAGTACTGGTCGGCGCGCTTTCAGTGCGAGATACTCACTCTAACGAAAATGATCGACGATGCCTGTGTCATAAGACCGTAGAACTTGAGAAGAGTCGAGTATTTGTCTTGGTCCTTGTCGATATCGATGTACAGCTGTTTGATGCCCTCAATAGTGAGCTCTTCGTGCGCCAAGGTCAGCACGTTGGAGTTGGGCGCAAACTTGTTGGCATAGTTTATAACGGCTGGCGGGAATGTCGCGGAGAATAGAACGGTTTGGATGTTCTTTGGCAGAAGGCTGCGAGGATTAGCACGACGTCTCCGAGCGAGAATGCTTCACTTACGACTTGACACGAGTGCATTGGTCGCCCATGCCCTGCTGATCCAGCATGTTATCGGCCTCGTCGAGCACAAGGATCTTGATGCTGTCGGACTTGATAAGCCGGCGCTTGAGCTGCTCCTGGACAGTACCAGGTGTACCAACGAGGACGTGCGCGTCGAGCCTCTGGTTCCTCTTGGTTGGGTCTGGAATAGCAGCCATAGTCTTCAAGCCCTCCATGAACTGTCCCATGTGTGTGATGACTCCCAGGATCTGGCGAGCGAGTTCTCGGCTGGGAGCCAAAGCGATGGCCTGTGGCTCGTTTCTGCTGAGGTCGATGCGGGACAGGATGTTCAGGGAGAAGGCAGCAGTCTTGCCTGTTCCGGACTGCGACTGCGCAATCATGTTCGTGGGTGGGTTCATGAGGAGTAGAGGTAGGGCCTTCTCTTGAATTTTGGAGGGTTTCCGGAAGTTCATGTTGCGGACGCCCTTGAGCAGTTCCTCGGACCTGATCAGTCAGTCATAGTTGGGCATGGGCAAGCGATAGACTTACAGCTGAAGCTCTTCAAAAGACTGAGCCGAGTACAGAGGGTTGTTCGGGTCCGCCTGCATGTCTGCCAGCTTCACCTCGACCTTGTACTCGGTCTCGGTCAGAGGTGAGCCATTGGCGGGCTCACCGCTGCCATCGACTTGCGCCTGCGCGACTGTTGACTGCTCTGCGACCTCCTCCTTCGCAGGCTCCTTGGTGGGTTCGGTCGCTGACATGGCGAATATGCGTGTGTGTGGTGGGTACGGTGAGGTGGTGAGAGCTGAGAGCTTGTCGCGAGCTATGAAAGTGTACAGAGCGGTGTCGAACCGATGTGGGGGATGCGAGTTGTGGGGTTATAGATGTCCTCAAATCGCAATCGCGGATAAAGCCGGGTCGATTATTTGCGCCGACTTGATGAAGGTTGGCTCAAAGAAAGCGCGATTGCAGCTATCTCGTGGGAATTGTTGTTTGGTGAACAAAGCAGACTCGACGCGGAATTGTGAGTGAGAGCTCAAGCGTGTTGTACCTTTAGGCGGGGCACGCTATCCCCCATCGGGAACAGGCGTGCATGAACAGCAGTTGCGCCCGAGGTGAATGCGGCCAGCAATGACGGCCCTGCTTGATGCATCTTGTGCGCCTCGAGAAGTGAACATCGCCACTAGGAGTACATCATAATCACGCATTACGCAAGACACGGGACACGGATCAATTCCCGGATTGCCATCCCCGGCGCGCACCGCCCCAGCCCATCTGTCAGCCTTCAAGCCCCACCAATTGGGCAGCTGGGTAGTCCGCGCAGCCTCCCGCATCTCTGGACCTGTCTTCAAGACTCTTGCATCTCGCACTCGTATGTCTGGGGTGCCGATCCCCTCATACTAGCACTCGGCCCACACGCTTCACACCACCATGGAAGTCGACATCGCGCCCCAATTCGGCGCGGAATTGAAGGTAGCAGCATCCAACATGTACAGTCGAATATGAGCTGATCCGGATATCTCGCAGGATGGCTTCAAGTCTGTCAACGCCTGGGTACGCGTCCACCCCACCCTATACTTGCAGAAGCCAGATGTGGACTACTCCGCGACTCCCGAGTACTGACTGTGGAGGTTGTAGGTCTCCGGCGGCATATCCTGGCTCGACGACATACAACAGTTCTACCGTGAACGCAGCGCAATCGAGAAGGAATACTCGGCAAAGCTCAGTGCATTAGCCAAGAAGTACTACGAAAAGAAAGCACGCAAGCAGAGCAGTCTCAGTGTCGGTGATACCCCTACGGTTACCCCAGGCTCGCTCGAGAGGTACGACTGTCTTCCTCTTCACTCGCCCAACAACAAACTGACGCTGGCTGAAGTGCTTCCATGACGACATGGGGAGTCCAATTAAGCACCTTAGAATCACGAGCTACTGAGCACGAGCAGTTCGCTGGCGCTCTTGTCACGCAGCTCGCCGATCCCCTGAAGACCCTCGCGACTCGGTACGAAGAGCTGCGGAAACTACATGGCGACTATGCTGCTAAGCTAGAGAAGGAGCGGGACAGCCAATACACCGAGCTTCGCAAGCAAAAGGGGAAATATGACAGCGTTTGCCAGGAGGTAGAAAACCGCCGCAAGAAAAGCGACGGCGCATTCGACCACGGCAAAGCCAAGGCACGAAATGCTTTCGAGCAGCAGCAAATCGAGATGCGCAACGTGAAAAACACCTACCTCATAAGCATCAATGTCACAAATAAGCAGAAGGAGATGTACTACCATGAGTATGTTCCTGAGCTTCTAGATGTAAGTTGTGCCATTGACTTGGCGACGTCATGCTGACACGACCTCAGAGTCTGCAAGATCTTTCCGAGACGCGAGTTAACAAGTTGAACTCGATTTGGTTACTAGCAGCAAACATTGAAACACAAACCCTATCGCGCAGCACCGAGTACCTCAAGCACCTCTCCGCCGAGATTCCACGAAACAACCCTCTTCTCGACTCAATGATGTTCGTGCGACACAACGCAGGTGGATGGCAAGAACCTGGCGACTTCCAGTTCGAGCCCAGTCCGGTCTGGCTTGACGATGGTAATCTCGCCGTTGACGACGCTGCCACAACCTTCCTGCGAAATGTGCTCACGAAGACGAAGGCTTCTCTGGGAGAGCACCGACGCGAACTCGACAAGAAGCGTAAAGAGGTTGAAAGTGCTAAGGCTGTGCGGCGCAACATTCGCGAAGGGAAAGATAAGAGAGACGAAGTAGATGTCGTACGCGCCGTCTTCGCCATCCAAGAGGCCATGCATGAGATAGAGCGGCAAAAGGTCAGCGCTGAAGTTGAGGTCTCGACCATCACATCAGTCGTGGGCGATGTCAGTATTGGCGCAAGAAATCACAACTTCAAGTCGCAGACTTTCAAGATACCCACGAATTGCGATCTCTGTGGCGACCGGATATGGGGCCTATCTGCCAAAGGATTCGATTGCAAAGACTGTGGTTATACGTGTCACAGCAAGTGCGAGATGAAGGTTCCAGCCGACTGTCCAGGCGAACAGACCAAGGAAGAGAAGAAGAAACTAAAGGACGAACGACAAAAGGCGGCGCATACTGTGACCTCGACGAATGGAGCTGCAACCGGTTCACATGCCGAATTGCCGAAACTAGGCCGAAGTGACACCATAAACTCCATGAACACACTCAGCTCTGGCTACTCAGCTACAGCACATAGATCCGTATCCGGTATGTCACCAGCCGCCGCAGAGGATCCGCCAGCAGAAAAGAAGGCTCCTGCCCCAGCGCCAGTACCGGGCGCGAGAAGGAATCGGATGATTGCTCCTCCTCCTGCCCAGTATATCAAAGATGATGACGATATGCCACCGCCTACACCAAAGTCGAATGAAGTCAAGGGTCGGATGTTGTACGGCTATGAGGAGAATGGAGAAGGCGAGCTGACAGTGCCTGAAGGCAGGGAGGTCACGATACTAGAACCCGATGGTAGGTCCTTGAGCAACCTGTCTCCTATGTTTCAAATTCTTTTGGGCGCTTCGCTCACACGTGACTACACAGACGGCTCAGGGTGGATGAAAGTCCGCTCCGGGTCCAAAGAGGGTCTTGTCCCTACTTCGTATGTGGAGGTTCTGGCAGCAACGCCGCCGACCACCGCATCTACATTCTCGTCAAGCACTCGTCCTGATTCGACTTACTCTGCGTCTTCGGCATCGACTACAAATCTGCATGCTGCTGTCGCTGGTAAGAAGAAGGGTCCAGCTGTAGCGCCGAAACGTGGCGCAAAGAAACTAAAGTATGTCGAGGCATTGTATGACTATACAGCACAGAGTGATGCGGAACACTCCATGGCGGAAGGAGACCGCTTTGTACTTATCAACATGGAGGCGGGAGACGGATGGGCTGACGTGGAGCGAGACGGCGTCGTCAGAAGTGTACCAGCCAACTACGTGCAGCAGGTGTAGGGCACTTGCATGGCTATGATTCGGGAGTTGAGTCTGGTGTAAGGGTCTACGCATTGCATCAGAGGCGTTGTACTATTGATAGGAGAGTAGAGAGGAATTGTATATTGTTCATGCCTTCTCGTCTATCAGCTCCGTCGGTCCACGCATGTCTGAGACACCAAACACGAGGGGTATCTGCTGTAGAACGTTCTGTGCATGATATGTTCTAAAGCCCCGCGAAAATAAGGCTTGCTGGCGTCGTAGCGTGAGCAGGTGGGGTCTAGTGCCAGGGACCAACATCTCATCTCAACCACAACCCTTCCTTCTCTTCATCACACTCACCTCGTTGGCCATCGCATAGCATCAGCCGACCATCGCAGCAGCCACCGGACTGCCCGATGGAGCGACCGTTGACCCACGGCTGTACACAGCTAGCAGTGCTGCATTGAACACAGGAGGTACCACCAGTTTGGAAGCGATCATCCTTCGCTGTGCCACAGGGGGAGATTGGCAATACCGCTCGCCGCATCATCAATTACGACTCTGCCATGTTGGCCTCATTTGTCTCCTGCCATACACCTTACCACCTGCGGCGGCTGATGTTGACGCCGCGCCCTGTAAGCGCCCGCAACCCTGCGTAGATCGTATGCAGGTCGCATCAACGACGCAGCATGGATGGCAGGCATGTAAGAGCTTGGATGCAAAGCAAAGGGTAGGACGGCGTTTTCGCGTCATCTGCGCATAGTGCTATGAGATAACTATTGAGGCCCGAGACGCGCATCGAAGGAATTAAAAAAAAAACAATAAATGTTCATTTCATTCCAGGCACGAGTTCTATATAAAACACCCTTCGGATTTTCCTGCCGCTTTTCGCTTCTCTTGACCCGTGCTGCGGCCATTTTTGGAATGCTCGCGGAATGTAGGCACTTCCGCTTAGCCAGGAACTGATTGTCACACGGCAGCGGAGCGTTTCCCACGCACGGTTAACTAGGCCCGCAGACGGATGGCCGCCACTGGGATTTCATGCTGTGCCACTCGGTCAGGTACCCTTAGTGTTGAGCAACTGTGCCTCAATATGGAACCACTCGCCATGCGCCATGGATGGATGCACACAGGTGGCACAGCTTGTTGAGGGCTATTACTAGTTGCGCTGGAAGCAACAGTATCACAACCTTGAAGCAGTTCATCTCCACTTCGCCTGGGCCTTTCTGATGTCTCTCCTTATTGACCCCAAGTCATTGTAATGCAAGCGAGTCTTTCTCACAATTGTCAACTCTCGACTTTGTCACTCATTTGACATCGAATTTGTTGTGCTCACTCGGACTAGACCTTGCAGTCGCGAACGCTGCTAGTTTGGTATCATCAAGCTATTGAACTCGCCCTAGGTACGGAATTAGGACTCTGCTCGACCAAGTCCTCCTGTGGCTAGATCACCCACGGCCAATCTAGACTAAGTATGCACATTCTCCTCTTCACTGCTGCGCCTGCCCGCGCAAACACAGCTGCCGCACTGGCTGGACCCTGGCTTGGCACCACGCCATAAACACCACTTGCTCACCCATAACCTTTTCTCGTCGTGCGACTCACAGGTGAATAGTAAACACGTCGGATCCCCTGTGGCTCACGCCCTCACACTCATTTTTCACCACATCTGGAGACCGGTCTCCGCTTCACTCATTAGCTTCTATCGACCATCTTGAAGCTCCTTCCGCATTCCAACAGCACCCCGCAATCACAACAAACACGCCAAATAGTGACGACACCCGGCATCATCTCTAAGACAGCAAATCACTCAGGTAGCACCTTGTTTCAAGAAGCGAACCGGTAAGTAGCCCTACCAAGTTACCATTGTCTGGGTCACTGGCTCATTGCGATTGTGTAGAAACACTGCAAAGTAACTGGAAACAAGCAACGGTTCACCATGAGAATTGCTAGTATTGCTACTCTGGCTGCGGTCGCGGCGGTGACTGCAGCCAGTCCGCGCGTGTACGGCCACCGTCATGCGCATCAGGTTGTCAAGCGTGATGCGCGGCCCGACGCCGTGGTTTACGCGCCTGTGACGATCGAGACAGTCATCAAGTATGTGCTCGATGGCCATGACATCTCAGAGGAGGATGTGCGCGCCGGTCTAGCCAACGGTTCCCTTGAGTGGGGCGCTGACGGTAACCTGTCTACCTCAGCGAAGGCTTCTGAGCCAGTTGCTACCCCGCCACCTGCACCAGTGCCAGCGCCTCAGCCTTCATCTTTACCGGAGCCGGAGCAGAAACCTCAACCCGGGGCAGAGAAGCCCAGCCCAAGTGAAGCTGCCGCGCAGCCGGTACAGCAGCCAACGTCTACGGCCGCCTCAAAGCCGTCAGACTCGGCACCCGCGCCACAGGTTGATCCAACATCGAAGACGGCTGATGACCTGGTCGACAAGGACGGACACTGTGCTTCCTGCGACATCGAGTTTCCCAATGGCAAGTTCGATTGTTCAGAATTCCCCTATGGCTATGGCGCCATGCCCATCACCCACGAGGGCTTGGGAGGCTGGTCTGGGATTCAAAAGGCAGGCTACAGCGGTTCTGATGGTTACAACGACATTGCAACCGTTCCATCAGGTTCCTGCAAAGACGGCTCTTGCTGCACTCCTGGAAGCTTCTGCTCGTATGGCTGCCCGAACCCGTACCTCAAACTGTCTTTCCCGAAGAAGCAGGGTGTGACTGGTCAGTCTGTTGGAGGCCTCTACTGCAATGAGAAGGGCAAGTTGGAGATGGCAGACGGAAAGCTCGGTAACACACTGTGTGGCGCCAGCTCGAAGAAGATGACTGTGAAGGTGGTTAGCAAGCTGTCCAAATCGGTATCCATTTGCCGCACAGATTACCCTGGTAAGTTTTGCTAATCCACTGGGCTTATATGTCGTTTTAACTCTTCCTAGGCACTGAATCTATGACATTTCCGCTCACGCTTGGCCCCGGACAAGAAGGCTATCTTGCGAGTCCTGACCTGGGCAATTACTACATGTGGGAGGGCAAGGCGACATCCGCCCATTACTACATCAACGACCAAGGCATTTCAGAAGATGAAGCCTGCACCTGGGCCAAGGATGGCGACGCGCGAGGTAACTGGGCGCCTGTGATCTTCGGTACATCCTTCGACGGAAAGTCGCAGAAGGGTTACTCCAGCCTCAAGCAAAATGAGCTCAACCGAAAGACTAAGCTCAACTACTCCATCTCGTTTGAGGGCGACGGCGTTGCTTCACCTTGCAGCTACAAGAAGTCAACAGATCAGTACTGCCAAGGTGATTCGTGCTGGACTGTCAAGGACGACCCAAACCGTGGTTGCACTGTAAGCCATCCCCTCACTTCCATGATAATAGGGCTAACGTTGAACTCTTATAGGCTTGTAGCTCGTCTGGCAGCACCCTCACTCTGGTCCTCTCTGACTAGCCTTGGCGCCCGCGACCGCGGCTCACGCCCTGAGACTCTTTTCATTTCTCTACTGTGCTCCTTCTTCTTACGACAAACTTCTTCACTCGGCTATCCCACATACAAGCTACACGGTCTATACAGCCGCCATGTCAAGGATACGTAGTCTTCCATTATATGACACAGATCTCAACGGTTTCTTGGAGGAGGTTTCGGATATCGAATGTCTACTTCAGCGTCATCGTCTCAGATCTCTCTCACATCAAAGGAGGCTTTCTTCACTGTAGCTAGTTTACTTTTTCTCCTATGCACATAGCGGATGGACGGCGTCAGATCAGATCGGGGGGCTTGTTGGAGATGAGCGGAACCCGCGCCTTTTCGGATTTTTTACCTGCGGCTTTCTTTCCATGGTGGAGCTTCCGAGGTCGGAAGGTCCTGACTGATGTTGATGGGACTGGCTCAATGTAAAGCCTTACGCTCCTACACTTGTTTTTGCACATGGCTCGTGATGTGGCGTGCTAAATCTCGATGCACCACCTTCCCATCCAACTCTCTTCCTCGTCAAAACCCCTTCTCCATAACCCCCCTCCACCAACCTCCTAACCATAACCCCATGCACCCACCTCCCCCTTCACTTCCACAAACACCACGCCCTCAACCTTCGCGCCCGCATATCTTTACAGCGCGTCGAGACCCAAAACGACGCGCCGCGCCGTCCGCTCTCTCAAGACGTAAGCCCCACACACCCTCTCCCCGCCGTAATACTCCAGAGCGCGAATATACCCCCTGTCAAACAAAGAGCAGTCTGTGTATGCAACATGTGAGGTGTGAGTGGGGGGTGATGGGGAGGTTTGAGTATGAGGTTTTTGTAGGATAGTGTCGTGAGTGAAGTCAAGTCGGTCTAGATCTACGAGTTTGCTACCTGATCTGAGAATTATGGACGATGGCCAAGTTCACAAGGTGGAATAGAAAAGCATATTAACGATCTAGAAAGTTGCGTCATTCGCATGCGTTTCATACTTATATACAAGCTGATCTATTACATATGCCTGAGACAGATATTTCAACACCGAGCTCGAATCAAGAAAAAAAATGATATTGTCTTCCTAGAACAAACGTTTTCGCCCGCACTGGGTCTTTGTATTAACGTATCTAGAACATCGATACACCTTCATCAGCGAACTTGACGTGCCCCTCTACAAGAGGGCAGCGCCTCCGAACAGCGCCGAAACAAGGACAACAGCTCCAGTGAGCATGCCGAATTCAGGGCGGATAGATGCGGCAGCTCCCTTGGCGGGAGCAGCACCAGATGGCGAAGCGCCTCCAGAGGTAACGGCACCGTCAGCCTCACCAGAGAGGTCGGTGGTGGCAGATCCAGCGCTCTGGCTACCGGCACCCTTGAGACCGGGACCAGCGCCGGCACCCTTCTTAAGGAAATCGGCGGCCTTGCTGGGGAAAGTGGGGAGCTTGTTAGCATCGATGGTGACGTTCCAGGTGTTGGACTTGTCGGGGCAAGTAGAGGGCTTGCCGTTCGACTTGTAGCCGCCATCGCCGGTGGGAGCGGGGGTCTTAGCGAAGGCGTTCTTGAGCTTGGTGAAGTCATCCATCTCGCTGACCTTGCCACCGTCGATCTTGACGAGTCCGTAGTTGGAGTCTTCCTGGGAGTATTCGTAAACGAGACCACCGGAGTAGACGGCGGACATGTCGGTGCCGTAGATGGAAGCGACCTCGTTGAACTGGCGCTTGTTCTTGTTGCAACCGTACTCGGACAGGCTGGGGTTGTTAGTTTGTTGCGCTGAAGGGAGGAATTCTGGTTTGTCTTACAAGATAGGGATGCTGTAGTCCTTGAACTTCTGCACCTTCTGGTCCCATCCGGAGGTCTTGAAATCGGAAGGATCGCACCAAGAGTAGTCGTTGAATGCGAAAAAGTCGCTGCGGACAGCATCGTCACCGCAGTTCATGTAAGCGGCCATCTCGAGACGGTTAGACTCAACATCAGCGGCGGAGTAACCAACGGGAATCTTGCGGAGACCACGGGCGTTGATGTAAGACTTGATGTCACGGGTGACGGCCTTGACGTAGGGAGCACAGTTGGTGGTGGCATCGTCGTTGATGACTTCGTTACCCGAGAAGTACAACAGGGTGTTGTCGTACTTGGCGAACTTCTCAACAGTAGCGAAGAGACTCTGAAGGTATTCTTCATTGTAGGATGGCTGTGGGGTCGCACGGTTGAGTGAGTACTTGGGAGTGTTGACGTCGAGCGCGAGGTAGATACCAGCGTCGGCCTGGACATGGTTAGCATCAATTGAGCAGGGAGTGGCGACATTATCATACAAGAGCATTCATGCACTCGTCATGCTCGGCAGTGTTGTCGACGGTGTAGACACGGACGGTGTTGATGCCGAGCTTCTTGAACTCCTCAATGTCGCGCTTGCAGCCAGCGGTATCGGCGATGGGATCCTTAGCATCGGAAGCACCACCTGTGGAATGTTAGTTGTGGGTATGTCAGTGTCGTGTGGTCGGACATGCCTGGCTGGTAGTCGACACCGCGGATGTAGAAACGCTTGTCGCCTGCGAAGAAAGCTGCATGTCGTCAGTATAGGCTCACTGCATGATTCAGATAACCAAGTCTCACCGTTTCCCTTGACAGTGACGGGCGTGATGGATGCACGCTTTTGGACAGCAGCGGGCGAGGCAGCGACAGTGGCCGCGAGGACGGCAGCGATGGCACCAGACTTCATCGTGACGAGATGAAGTTTGAGGATATGTGTGGTTGGGTTGTTGTGTGCAAGGGGTCAAGTAAACAGAACCCTGAAATCAGCGATTGTATGGTAGAAAAGGTCAAGAAGAAGGCACGTTGCCCAGTGTAGCGAGTGTGGTGAAAGGTGGATTAGAAAGACCTAGAATAAGGTAAACAAGAAAGTCACACAGCAACGAAGGCGTGGAGGAGAAGAGTAAGGAGCCGGAAACAGGTTCGGGGCAGTCGCGTCTCTTCTAAAGGTGCTGGTGGATTGCCATGGTCCACTGTGGTTGGCCAGGGCGCCTTCCACTGCAGGGGAGGGATCGGCTCTAAGCATGGCCAAGGGGTCAACAAGCGGGCCCAGCGGACTCTTGACATCCACAAGCAAGAAACGGCCGCGCGGCATATCTGGGCAAGCCTGCGTTTGGCCTCACTCCTTGGTCGCTGAAACGCGCCATCGCCGCGACAGCCTGAGATCCTGACAGCGGTATGGAAGATCTGTATCAAACCACCCTGCTCGTGCAACACCCGTGGCCACTGACGAGCGAGATTGCACGACGGCCTAAGAATGGCATATGACGATGCAACAGGGGCCCGCTACTGCCATCGTCCGACACTGATCTTTGCATGCGGTGGCAACGTCACCAATATTTAACCCACGCTCCAGACTCCACAAAAGAGGTCGCATCCGCCGGTGGAGACTGAACCTTCGCAGCACAGCCCTTCAAATACTGACCACCGCCACTCGTGTCTAATTATTGGTGCATCGAGATGCCAGCAGCCTTTTCCTGTTGAGGCACTTGTTTACACATGGAAGCGACAATTTCAAATAGGCTAACTTTGAAAGCTCGATGAATTACTTCTATCCCGCCCTACCGTTTCCGTCATTACACTATACACATGGGCTGCGAAACCACAGCCCTAATTAGGCTACCTAGACAAAATGAAACAGCACTTTAGCTTCCGATCTCGATTCCGAAACATATTCTCTCTATTTCTTGTTCTGCCCGGTGCCGAAGTAGATACCAAGGGCCAGCGCCAGAATAGCAACGATGAGGACGACGACAAGCAGAGTCCACCACTTGAGCTTTCTCGCACGTCGAGCTGACGCGATGCCCGAGTCGAGCTGCTTGTTGGCCTGCGTAGTGTCGTCGGTGACCTGGACCGTTTGCTCCTCGATGCGCGCAACCTGGGGCTCCTGGTAGACAACCATCTCGTTGAGCTGGTTGAAGAGCAGCGCAAGTTCCGACATGGTCTTCTCGATGCGCTGGATGTCGTTGTGGCGAGCACGGACGGCGCCGAGCACGCTGGACGCCTGGCCGCTACGGTTGCTCTTGAGCTGTGGGGGTGTTAGCAGTTGTTTCATTGGCATAGCACTTGGCACTTACAGCTTGTGTGAAGATACCCTCATCGCCCCAGTCCGCGTTGGTCGCCTCCTGCACCTCTGCATCTGTTGCTTCCGGGTTGATGATTCGGTACTGGCGGCCAATAGCCTCGCGATACCTCTTTGAGTAGTCGGCTTCCTCCCTTTGGAAGTCCTCGAGCTGCGTCTTGAACTGCCGCTTCAGCGACTCGACCTGCGTCTTCTTGAACGAGTCGTTGCCGCCTCGTGTCGCATCGCGCTCGAGGAACTTGATCTCATCCTTGATCTGCGTGTTCCTGATCTGTGTTTGCGACACAATAGCCTCGAGCTCTGAAGACGAACGGTTGTCGGGCGACGACAGCATGCGCTGGTGGATGCTGGCGATCGACTGGATGTCCGAGGTCAGCTGCGCGATGCGCTGCTTGGTGCCGGCAATGCGCGACAGGTAGTCTTCGCGGCTCAATGGTTGCGCGCCATGCTGCTCGGCCGGCGCCTGACCGTATGCTTGCTGGACAGGCACGTCGGTGTGAGGAATGTTCTGGTTGGTGTTGGGGGCGCTGGACGTGACGGGGCCGGCTCCGGAGTACTGCGAGGGCTGCGAGTAGGCCGAGTCGTTGTGCTGGAGCGCTGGTGCATTCGGTTGTTGGTCATACTACGAATTGTGTCAGTCGCAGTCAGGCGTGTCGCATTCGCGCGCTGGCATCGCTTACTCCTCCGCCGCCGTACGGGTTGGACGCATAGTCGCCACCTCCATATGGGTTCGACTGCCCGTAGCCAGCCTCGGCCTGGCTGTAGGGGTTTCCGCCGTACTGGTTGTAATTTTGCGACATGGCGGGTGTTTGGTGGTAGAGCTGGGGTTTGTGTTTCGAATGGCCGAGGTGCGTAGGCAGACGCGGAAGCTGCGGAAAGATGCGCTGACAGGGCGCAAAGCTGGATGACGGTCTGCTGCTTCGGACTAGGGATGTGAGTAAGATGGACGGATGCAGCGGGTTTGTGTGGATACGACGACAATCTCGTTGTTGTGATGAGCGCGGTTGGGAAATTGCCTTGGTTAAACCCTGAACCATCGCGCACCCGCCCAGCTCGACTTCGTCATCCAATGGGGCAGAGCTCGCCACGCTAGCTTCGTTCGCCACATAGCGTGGGAACCATGCATCGCACACCCGTGGATCAACATCACTCGAACATCTCACGCCCGGCTTCGCTATAAGGATGCATCATGCTATCGCAAAGCGACTTCGCACGTTGCAGTGAATGGAAACTATTTAGACCGACATCATTGGCTGTATCCACTCAAGAATGTTTCCCATAGGCGAGAACTTATATGTACATCGACCAGGCTTTGTGTGGCCTCACTACTGCACGGTGTTCGACAACATAATTAAAGTTGCTAGGCATTTCATCTACTTCGCACCAGCGATGGACTGTCAGATATGAAGCGAGCTTCAAAGCACAATCTGACATCACCTCAAATTACTGAAGATACTAATCGACAGCAAATGGATTTGATACGCAAAGATACAAAATTACAGAACTCCCAACGCCAGAAGAAGTCAAAGGCCAACCAGCAGCACACAAAGGTACCGCTCGTCCGCTACGCAAGATTCTCATATCGTACACATCCCCGAAGATGTTGGGCTCGTGGAAGTCTCACCTTCACTTTGCTACCTCCATCGAAGCCCAAAGGAATCTGAGTCCGCATCTCAGATCCGGCTCGCGAATCTGACGACCCAGGTCTACCCATCTTCACTTTCCGCTTCCGCTTCCGCTCCCGCTCCCCAGACCTATCTTCCATACGAATGGGCAGTTTGACGCTCGGCGGCTTCCGATCCATCAGCCCCGGCCCATTATGCAACCGCGTAACCGCAAACCACCCACACATCTCCTCCTCCCAATCCCGCCGCAGCGTGGTGATCGGCTTCTCCTTGCGCTTCTTATTCTTCTTTGTAGCCGGCACGGTAGCGGAATGCTTGCCCTCGTCATAAATGACCTGCTGCGAACATGGAACGGCGCCACACTCCCGAACCAACTTCTCCGCCTCAGCATGCCGCTTTACAACGTCAAATAGCGATGGATTAATCGATACTATATGCGTCAGCATGGCTTCTAGCTCTATCGGCCTAATCACGTCCCAAGCTGCAAAGTAGGCAATGTTCCCCGCCAGCGCGCTCATCACGTTGCGGTTACACACGACGTTCGCATTGTCGAACCACACCTTGATCTTGTGCTTTTCCATCAGTAGCTTCGGCGGCGTGCGCGCGAGGTCTGATGGCATGATAGAGCGCGCCGAGTGTAACAGCGCGTGCACGTCGGCCAGCGTGACGGGCGCGCCGCGCAAACGGGTGATGAGGGCGAGTTCTGCCCGGGCCGTGTGTGCGAAGGGCGCATGGGCGTGCAGCAGCTGCTCATAGTGAGCTACTGGGGTTAAGAAGATAGACTGACCTTGTGAATCTATACGCGCTTCGGTCGAGGGCTCCTCATCATCCTCGTCGTCTGAGAACTCAAACCTCCCCTCGTTGGGATCGAGGGTTTGGAGGGGTCGAGTCCAGATTTGCTTGCGGGGTGGGTGAGTAGGGTATTTCTCGTCGCCGTCGGGATCGTCGGAGCTGTATGCCGAGTCTTGCCTGTTGTTGTTAACTTCTTCTTCTTCTTCTTCTTCTTCAATCACAGCCAACGTAGCAGTGAAACTATGTCGCAGGTACACCCGAGGTTCCGCCAGGGAGTCGGAGCCGCAACGGCCACACGGAATAGGCATGTTGCGTAACGTAGTCTCGTATCATAAGTCAATTGTGTGGGAAGTTAGCTGTGCTGTTCATAAGAATAGCGTGGAAGTGTCTGCGTTGATGTAGTGGAAAAGCTGTATGATAGAAACCCCCATGGTAAGATATGATCTCCTTCGGATAGAAAGCCATAAGACATTGTGCCTGGATAGATTGAATGTGATAGGGTGAATGTGTTGAACAGTATGAGGGCATGTACAATGTCTCTCTCATACTTTACAGTGCTGCGAGTCTTGTTCTGGTCTTCACGGTACGTTTAGTTGCCGATATTGTAGAGCACGTTGAAGCTGGATGATTGGCGGTCGATGGCTTGGGGTCAAATGTATGGTCAAGTACCGAGTGAAGATGCACTCAGATAAACTATGACACCTTGTTGAGAATGATGGTTCGGAGACAAAAGTAAGATTAAGGACCGAGCCAAGATAATTCCAAAGGCTTGCTGGAGTGCATAGGTAGGGGTTTCTTCAGTCTTGCTCAGAATCGTAGTTCGGGGACAAAAGCAAGAGAGACACCGGGCCAAGATGTGCTCGAAGGTCTCTTCTGGTTTCGACTAATTTTGCTACGTCAAGCCGCCCAAGTAAGCTCATATCCGTACACCGTCCGCCGCAGCAATTCATCCTGCACTATGTCAGTATCATGCTCACTATCAGCTCTTGGCAAACTTACACCAGGATCTTCCTCAAACATGACCTTCTCCATGACCTTCTCGAACGTCTTCTCCACGGCAAATCCCGCTTCGCGAGCCAGATCGAAAAATGCCAAGTCCTTCTGCAGCAACCACGGCCGATACGGCGTGAAGAATACGTACGCTTTTGCGTCCGGTGACTTCTTCAGCGTCAACTGGACCGTCTTAACAAGCTTGGCGTGTTCCGAGTGATTAAACAGCAGATCGGCAAGGATCAGGACATCGAACGTCTCGTCGATATTCGGTAAGTGCTGGATAACGTCTTGAATAGGCGCGCCCCACAGATAGCCTTGCGCAACGATGCTTGGCGGCGTAGGTAGTAGCTCGCAATGATTGATGTTGTACCACAGATTGTCGATCAACTCGGCGTCCGGATAGTCCGTTACAACAACACGCCAAGCGCCGTTGAGGGCACAGACGAGGCTAGGTAGTCCAGCTCCGGCGCCAAGCTCGAGGACCGTCTTTCCTTCGACTAAGGTGGCTGCATGTTGCTCTAGGTATGTGGAGGTTGTGCGTCCGGCATTCCAGAGATGGTGGCCCTGGGGTGTGTCAGTGCGTTGTGCTAGGGCTGGTGGACGCTGGTAAGCAACTAATGAGGAGCATTAGCATGGGCATTGGCATGATAGACGCGTTCTAGAGACTGCAGCGAAGCCTGCCAGTGACTTTGGGTGGAACAGTGACGATTATGATGGGGAAGTTGGCCTTGGCCTGCCCAGCCGGTGTAGGCTAAGGACATAGTAGGAGAGACTTCGCAAGTAGATGTCCAAGCTTTCTGACGCTCGAAATGCACTTGAAGCATGAAGCTAAGAACTACATGCATAGCGTTGCAGTTTCTTGTAGTCTTCTAGACCATGGCAATGATGCGAAAAGCTTTGATAATAGCATTTATGACAATGCTTGAAGTCTAAAGTTGATGTACAAGCGGACTAGAGATTACTCACCCACAAAGGATTGTGGCCCACTAGGCGCACGGTGAGTTCCTGTCCGGAAAGCAACTGATGAGATGCGAAAGAAGCCTGTTTTTCTGGTTCATAGAAATCTGCGGGCTCTTGGAAGAGGTCAATGCTCTCCTCTTCGACCTCTGAGGACATGGCGTGGGGAAGGTCGTGACGGGTTGCGTCTCCACACTGACTGAATTTGTGGTTGATGAGGCTCGGTATGTGTCAGCCACATCACGTGAAGCTAAAATAGTGCATTGTGGCTCAATTATCGAAAACCACGGTACTCAGAATCGGACTTTTCCCCGCACCCGATAAGCCAGACGACGTCGAGCTGTTTGCGGTCGGTGATGGGGCATGCTGGAATGTTGTGAGGCTATTCGGCCTTGTTGTGGCTTTTCCAGTCAAAGTTTGGAACCTGTGGCTCATTGTGTTTCGCCTAGCTGCCGGAGCGCTTCGAGAAAAGACGTCAAACAACGGACTGCACCCAGCCCAAGGCCAGCCCGACCTTTACCGTTGGCTCTCTGACCTGCAGCATCTCGCACAGCTGATCAGATTTCTCGTTTGGCGCCGGCGCAAGAGATCCCCACGCGTTGCAATAATCCCGGCCCTATGCACGCCTGGCAGGGTCCGTTGAGGCTTTCCACGGTTAATGGGCAGCGCCGCTTCCACAGCGCATCATCCTTCGTCTACGGCCTCGAGAGACACCTGCCTATTTGAATATCCTCGGCCTCCCTCAAAGCATCTCCATCGCCTCTGCACCGTCATTGTTCATACCACGAACATTCTCCGTCTCAATATTGAAGCACCCGTCGCCGCCACCCGCCTAGGCGCTTTGCCTGTTTAAGCGAAACTCGCTCACTCACTAGACCAGCTTTGTACATCTTACCTTCAACTTCTTACTTCCGCCCAAAGACCACCCCGCGCATTTTCGCCTTGACTTCCGAGTCACCAAGCTCAAGCGAGAAACAGGTCCGTACGCTGTTTTGCGCTCCAGGGATTGGGTGGAGCACTTTGCATTACGAAGTATTGAAGACATTCGACGTGGGCCAACACCTCGGAGTACTCCACCGATTGATCAGTCGCCTGGACGTGGCACACACCTGTGAAAGCGCTCGCACTACTTCTCCGACTCGGCGCCAAATCTGTGGAGGGTCGATTCCCGTCTTTTTGCTGCCTGGAAGGGCCGCAACAATCAATTTCCATTCCAGGTCGTCCCTGCACCACCATCATCTGCGCCGCCGTCACAACGTGCACTGCGCCCAGCCGCCCCAGGGTCAAGAGATTTCCAGCCATACGGGACCTGGACCCTCAAACCGTACAGCTCGGCCCAATCCACCACGAGCTGCAGTTCCCACGTCGGAAGGCACAGCAGGGCGCATCGAGGCCCGTTGATCAGTTTGCCATACTACCGGGATCATTTGCCTGTGGCCACTTGCTTTGTCGCACACGCCGCGAGCAGTGCGCCCGCTTCAGTTCTACCCCTCCCGTGCACTTCTCCACGTGCGCTGTGCGTCGCGAGGAGAGACACGTTCTTAACCGATCATCGTACCTGCCAAACCGTAACTGAAATACGGTTCGCCGACTAACTCTCTTGCTGCAATTTGAGCAAGTTTCTATCTCGTCCTAGCCTACTATGTGGGCGGAAGTGGACGGAGAGCGCAAGAAGGTCGCATGGTATGTAATGTCATCTCTCTCATACTCACTCTTACCCTTGCTTTACTACTTTTTCGGTGATCTTGCCAACAACAACGTCCACTGCTACAAGCGTCACCCATACCTACCAACACTTCTGAGATTTCACACAATCCGTGTTTACTCCTACCTGTGCAATATTGACAAGATGATAGTGGCCCTTGCATCCGAGGACATCGCTCGTCCAAATGTGACCACAGGGACCGTGTACTGGTCGAAGTCCGGAAGCCTGGAAGACCACTGAGCAGTTGTCCACATCCGACTGGCTCATGTAGCTGTGAGCGCGTCGTCATCAACTACACGATTCCAAAATCTTCGGAATGCGCCTGTCCATCTGAGCGCGCCCAGCCAGTGGCTGCTGTTACCGGTAACAGCCGCATCCAAAAGCCTAGGCGAAAATCCACAGCTGTCAACGCCGCATCACTCGAGAGAGCTATTCGAGCAGGTCAAGATGCCGAGACAGACACGTCGTCCCACACCCAAACGCCAACCGAACGAAGCGGCAGCAATGAAGCATCGCCACCCTCTAGTGCGAGCTCCACGCCTCGCCTGTTTCCTGCCCAGAAGGGTAGTTGTTGCCAACCGAAGCCAGCCGAGCAGCCTGTGCAACAAACTGCCCAGCAGGGCGGATGTTGCAGTAGCAAGGCCAAGACGATGCAGGAGCCCGTACAGGTAAAGTCTTGTTGCTCAGGGAAGACGGTACAAGCAAATGCAACACAGAACTCGCAGTTCCAGCCTCACGTTGCCCAAGTTTATGGACAACAAATACAGTTCCAGTTGCAGCCTCAAGTGCACAACCCGCAGTATTCGAACATGCAACCTCATGCGTCAGCCCCTGCTTCATTTCCGTTTGGCTTGGGCGCGCCAATATACAACCACGCCGCCGCAGCATACCATCAACCAAGCTCAGTGAACATGGGTCCTATGTCGCCCCACATGGCTGGACCACCCGTCGGACAACATGCACCGGAGCATAACTGCCACTGCGGAGAGTCGTGTAGCTGCTTTGGATGCGCAGCACACCCGAACAATGCTACCATGATGGAGTATGTCCGACTCATGGCACAGTTCCAGTACACTGGCGGCTTCGGTACCATGTCGCCACCACTTTACGACATGCCCACGTATCCTCATCATCCTGGCTTTGGAGCAGAGGCGCATCAAGGCATGGGCTTTAACCCTATGAACCACGGGTTCTCGACGCCCACCCCGACCCAGATGAGCTTCGTTCCTAACATGCACATGGGCTCAATGTCTGGCACACGCATGGCGGCATCAAGCGGATGGCAGCAACCACCCGTCGCCGCACCTGCAATGCCCCAGCCACAATTCTTCGAACCCAGCAGTTATGTCGTCCCTACACCAACGTCTGAAGCACTGCCCGTATTGAAGACCGAGGAATCTGCAGCATCACCTATCACAGAAAGCTCCAGTGACGGTAAAGATGAGGATACGCCCACACTCTCTCCTTCATCATACTTTTGGAACGAGATGACACTACCTGGATGCAATGATGCTACTGGTACTTGCCAATGTGGCGATGGCTGTGAGTGCGTTGGGTGCCTGACCCACGGCGGCCACAACGGTGTGCAACTCGAGGTTCCAGAGATCAGTGATGCCAGCACATTTCCCGACTTCTCGGCCGACGCCGGTGCCCTGCATCTCGACGACGACCCGAACAACTTCCTGTTCGCCTCGACGCCCTCATGACATCACCACCAACGGCATCCTACCATCGTCTAGATCGATTCAGCAGTTTGATTAGGCCATAAATCACGGCCGATCTGTTTCTTCGTTTTTTTCTGTATAAATTCTCCTTCGACTCACTACGCCAGTGCGGCTCCTGTTATACGTTTGATTCCTTGGATAGAGGCAGCATTGATCATGGCTTTGGCATGAAACGGAACTTGCATACTAGGAGGCTCTCTCCGCCACGTCATTATTGATTTTTATGATATACCCCTGTAGAGCCAGGCTCGGCTCTGGGCGGACAGTCTCTTGTTGATGCATATTGTTAACACGCGCACTCTCACTTCATACATGTTTGTGCCTTTCCCATGTGAATGTCCATTGACTGTCTAACATGTACTAATATCCAGGATATCTTCAAGTATTTCTCCGGCGAACTTGATAGCTCCTTCACTACTTCCAGACGCATGCATCGAAACTTGCCGTCCATACCAATCTTGTCTTGACAACCGAATCCCTCCAGCCTTCCCTCAACGACGTCGGTGACTCTCCATCTCATGCTCCTCGCGACGCTGTCTGCGGCGGAACAAGCGGTTCTCCTGAATCCTAGCCGAAGGAAGTCGAGACGGCGATGGTGGCGAGTACGTTGGACTACCCAGGGTGAAGTTGATGGGAGGTGAACCTATCGATGTCGGGATAACAGGAGATGTGGGGCTATATGTGGGCGATGCGGGGCCGTATGGTCGATAGAATGAGGGAGATCTAGAGCCGGATGGTCGATAGAATGAGGGAGATGTTCGCACATATGGAGTAGATGTAGGCGTGAAGTGAGGAGATGTAGGCGTGTATGTGGGTGACGTTAGTGAGAGCGAGGAAGATGCTGGCTCTAAATCTGGTGACGGAGCACCGTAGGTGGGTGAGCGAATTCCGGGGCTCGTCGGGGCGTATCCTGGAGAGAGAAGGTTGATTTCGAATGATGCAGGATAGTATCGGGGAGAAGGTGGGGTGTATGTCGGAGACTCAGGCATGAGTATCGGCGGTGTTGGCGAGTAATACGTTAAGTCTATGAAGGTCGGAGTCGTAGGTCTGTATGTTGGCGTCGTTGGGGGAAGTCCTGGCGCGTATGAGGGAGATCTTGGTGCGAAGTGCGGTGTTGGGGGACTGTATCTAGGGGATGTTGCGCCGTCCTCGAGCATCGTTAAGCGAGGTGAGCGGATTTTGGGAGTGGCCGGGCTGTATCTAGGAGATGCAGGGGTGTAAGTGGATGTCGTAGGTCTCAGGCCAGGCGAAATCGGGTCCAGATATCGACGGACTGGGGTAACGCCGAAGAAGGGCGCTGATAGTCGCTGGTATCCGTTGTATTCTAATCTAGTTGAGATCCGCGCAGGTAGTGTAGCTGGTGCGTTTTCGTAGAGGATTTCGCGACAGTTTGGACATGAGCATTTGGCATTTCCCGACAGCCAAGTCGCGATACAGGTGGTATGGAAACTGTGGCCGCAGCTCTTGGGGCCGATCAACTTCACGACATCATGCTCCAGCGCCTCGGTGCAAATGGAGCAGGTGTCGTCGATGGGGCCGGTGGCCATGACGCCAGCGAGGAAGAACTCATCTGGGAGCGCAGAGCGGGCATTGTTGGCGCCATTATGGTGATTGGCGAGCTTGGATAGCCGTATTGAAAGAATCGAGAGAGGAGGGAGTGGAAATGATGGTAAGCAACGAAGAGTCTTATCAGGGAGATCGAAGGTGGAAGAGTGAGCGAACGAGATTGGAGTGAGCAAACAAAAGCCTTTGCGGAGAGTTGGATTGAACGAGAGAAAAGTGTGGAACAGCAATACTAGCGTCCCGCGGTGAGAGTGGGTTGTAAAGCGGGCTAGGCGGATCGCTGAAGTGAAAGTGTAGCCATACTTGGCACTTTTTGTCAACCCCGAGGTACCACATTCTAAGAAGGTACTGCGCTCTGGAACGATGAGCCTGGTAGGTCTGAACGTATGTTAAGTCGGTGTTGCTGTTTTCATAACGCAGTGAGGGATGATACGTCTTTTAAAAAACGGCGATCTCATTTGGCGCAAGCTCGATGCCTTCTGTAACAGTACTTCATTAAATCCAAAACGATTGGAAGGTAATAGCCATTACATGACCGTACCATGACAGGCTCGAGTCATGCGATAACAATATGACTGTCTTTTGTCATCCTCATCGTGTGCAATGCACTCGCAAACACATCGAACTCGGCACGTCCTTCTTTTCATCCACATATATTCAACAATCATCACAACGCGAAGCACATGTATCAAAGTTTCAAGAATCATGACACTTCCACATTATCACTGTAAGCTGCGCCTCGCTCCGCACATTCGCTAAGTCTCGAGCTAGAAGTCAACACCTCCCGAATCTTCATCTCCCATCTACCAAAGAGTCACTCTGTAGAAGAGCTGAATCCTCTCTCACTTCACCAAAAAGGAATGACCCAAGTGACCATGTTGTACACAGTCTCAAGGCCACTCGGAGAGGTGGAGTTCATAAAACTCCGAAGTATAAACAGGGGTAGGTGCACAAAGAATAGTGCGTGGTGGTGCAGGCCGGCTATATGACATTCGTAGACGCCTTCCTGGTGCAACTGGCGCTGCTGCGCGAAACATAGATGTCCTCGAAAGCTCTTCGATGGAGGATCGGAAACCTTCCAAAGGATGGATAGCCCGTGGGCGACCACCACTACGACGTGAGGTATCGTTGTCTTCCACGCTGAGCCGCGGAGCCCGTGAAAGAGAGTTTGACGTCTCAAGAGGATTGAGCCTGCTTATCGACATTTCAAGAGGAGTGAGGTTGCGTGTCGGAGGGCCTCGTACATTCATCGGTGGTCCGCGTGGTGGCCGACGTGTAAGTATCGACGGAGTCTGAGCATCGCTATTTTGACTCTCTTCAACGTTCATTTCGTGAGCGGGTCGAGGGAAATGCATGTTGGATAGATGCGGGCCACTAAATTGGCCAGCGGAGAGTGTCGGGTTGTAGATCTCTGGCGGGCCGCCAAAGCTGCGCAATCGATTCGGGCGAAATACGAACGGATTTTGCAGAGGATCCACGCCATTATCCCTTCTTCGTGGATGGATAGAAAGACGACTTGGGTATGCTGGCCGGGGCGTAGAGCCAGCAGTTGTACTCCAGTCTTCCCCCATACGTATCAGGGGCCATTGGTCGGGTTCTGCTTCTGTAGTACGGAACGCTGGGCGAAATGGTGCTGGATCGGCGTCATTTAGAGGCTCTCTACAGTTGCAACACCGTCGATTACTATGCCCGCTTCCCAGGAACCACGATAGAACACGGACGCAATGATGTGCATGGCCACATGCTACCATCTTGACGACGTCAGAAGCGAGCGGCTCAGTGCAGATGGAACAGTTCGAGTCAGGCATAGGGGGAACGGGCATGACACCGGTTATGAGCAACTCATTTCGAGATCGGAGAGTTGGCATATCAGGCTGAGTCAAAGCAAGCGCTGAGGCTGGGGCTGATCGTGGGAGGCTCTGTACGTCATGGTTTACATGAGGCGTATGAGCGGGCATCACGCGGCCGGCGCCTGAAGCTTGTGACATTCGAAAGCTTCCAAAATCAGTCCAGGCAGTCGGTGCTGGGTGACTAGGTGGCTGCTCCCCGAATGTCCCAAACGGTCGCTCACTGCGTGGGAAGCGTGAAAATGGACTGGGCTCCATATACGTATCTGAGACGTAAAGTTGAGGATTATGAGTTGGTGTGTTGCAGCTGGAGCGTGTTACGAAGGGTTCGATGGAGGAGCTAAGTATAGGAAGCCTTGGAGGGTTGCATGTGAGGACGTCGGACTCCGATTTAAATGAGGAAAACTGCGGTACGACAGAAAGTATCTAGCCTGATGTCGTCGCGAATAGGGAAAGCGCATGTGAAGAGGAAACGGCGGTTGTGCTGTTATGTATTGCGCCATTGGGGTAATTAGCAAGGGTGCTGTCACTATTTTGAGATGAAACCATTCGTATGTTTACTAGTGGTTGTGTGTATGTTATTCTTTACCTGCGCGTAGGTTGAAGTATGGAATCTGACCAGAACACGACCTACACGCTACTGTGGAAAACTTCACGCTGTCTCGCAGGTGACAACGCGACCGCACTGGAGATTTCCCGTGGTAGTTCTAGCAGTTCCTCGTCCTCGAAAATTTCTTCAGTGAATTCCCATTTGGTAGGACTTGCAAAAAGGAGCTTGAGCGTTGCAGCTAGCTCGTCTCTGCAAAGGTTGACAAGACGGGAAATCAGGTCTCTTAAGCCGTTGCCTCTCTCTCGTGGCTGGGCAAAGAATCGCAGTCCATCGACAATGATGGTCAAAACTACGTTGCGCCCAAGACTTACCACGAGAGACTCGAACATGGAGAAGATTGGCTCCATGTTTCCTGGCTTCAAGCGATCATAGCACAAGCGTAGTACAGCAGGGTCGAGGATTCTATGGCCTCGGTCGATCAATTGCAGCAATAGACTCATAGCCAACTCTTCTGGACTACCGTTATCATCCTCTTGCCAATCTCGATGTTGGCTGCAGAAAAACGCCAGGGGTATGAAAAAGGTACTGACGTCGTCTTTCACGTGGGTGGCCCTATGGTGTTGAAAGTAGTTGGTGGAAGACTTTCGCCAAGAACAGTGAGGTCTCCGAATCTGGTCTTGGCTCAGCTCGTCCATTGAGTATGAGCAGCGATGGCTCATCGACAGTAAGCCACGCGCGTAATCGCGAGCTGGACTGGAGCACTGCGAGGCGACTTGGATCTAGACTCAGTCGCCGTGCGCGGTCCGCTTTGCTGTTCAGAGATGCGCAATCGTTCTCTACAAGCTTCTCATCGTAGAGAAAGTGCGCTAAGATGTGTGCCGGGTCCACAGCAGAAAGAGTCTTTTGAGGCTGATTGTTGAGGTTGCCGATCGCTCTATCCTGAAGAGCACCAAAGATATTGTTCAACAAAGGGCTGATATTCTCCAGCACATCAACACGGGGACAACTTTTCTTCGATCGTGCCCAGCCGCTTATCGATGCTTGCTTGGGCACTTGCGTGAGTGTACATTGGCCCAGTACTGCAGCTGCACAGTCTGCTGCCCGTCGTCTCGTGCGAGCTTACTGAGACGTGTTTCGAAGCTTTGAGATGCCATTTTGAGCTCTGCCTGATACTCTCTGAGCTTTTCTGTAAAACCCATCGGATCAGCGAAAATCTTGACACCGGTGACTGCTACGTCAGCTTCAACTTCTTTAAAAGGTATCGGCCGTATACTGACTCCAGCTGTTCTTCAAGAACCAATGAAGGATGTGGTTCAGAAGATTGAACGCCGCTACATATAATGCTGCAGCTCGACGATGGATGTCTTCGTCTTGATCATGCGACTCGACATTTGCTGCTAGATCCTTTAGTTGAGTTGGCAGGTCTTCTAGGATCGTATACACCTCCCGGCGATACATGCCGGTCATACGTAGACCGAGAAAGACTGCTTTGAGACTGCCACAAAGCACAGAAGTGAATCCGAAGGAATCGTTAGGTATCAAAGTGGCGGCAGTTTGTCCGACGCCAGCATTGCGGCATAGGCCTCGAAATACACGTCTCAGCTTTCCCAGAGATCCAGACATATCTTTGTCCTTGACGGCCAGCTTCTCAAGTCCTGTGCAAGCGTCTTGAACCGACTGTTCTACATCCGTCCAGTTTTGACAGGTGCTAACGTCTAGCATCGGCTGTTTAGCCTTTTTTCGGTACTTGTTTGCTGTTGCCAGCAGTCGATCTCGGGCATCGAGTGCAACTTTGTAGATATCATCGTATTGTCTGCAGCAGTCAGGACAGAGCTATTGCGAAGCGTCCGAAGATCTGTACATGATACGATCGACAGTGTCGGACTCGGGCACCCAGCGCTTCCTCACTCCATCGAACGCGATACCAGAGCCTGGTGTTGCCAATAGGGCTGGATGTAGTTGTCCGGCGAGCGATGTCGTCATATATTCAGCGACCTCATAGTCTGCCATGTTGTCCAAGATCGTTTCAAGGTCGCTGCGACGATATTTTGGATCGTGAAAAAGTCTCCACCAAGCTTCCCTTTCTCGCACATGAATGGCAACCTCAACAAGGCTGAGAGAAAGCGGGGTTGATGATCCTTTGGCTGCTTATCTGGGCGGGCGTACGATACGGTATTGGTTGTTCTGGATTTGGGGGCGGAAACCGGTCTGCGTGTCACCCGTGTGCTGTGCAAACATAAAGCTCAGCCTGACGCGCCCAGTCAAAATTCCTTCCTGCTTCATCATATAATCATTTTGGCTGTCTCGTTCGAGTGAGTTATTTCGATGCCGAGTTCAACATCAGAAACGAAGGGCAATGTGGTTGATGGAACTCCTAGTGGTATGGCGAGTTCGACAAGCGAGGCTCTTCCTGCTAGCGGCGGAAGTAACTTACCGGTAATGCAGATCTCCAACAGGAGGCCAATGCCGAAACGCGAGAGGCAAAACCAGTCAACGACGAAGTTGGGAACAGTCGCACCGCTGCTACGCAGTCTGAGAATACAGTAGGCAAGGATGATTCAGGAACGTCAGCGAATGATGTCAAGAGTGACCGTCTGGCAACTAGTGAAATTGGGAATAAAGAGTCCGCAGCTGCGTCTAATGGGCCACCCCCCGACACAACTCATGGAACATCTTCGCCAAAACCTTCTGCGCTCGCACCAGGCAAAAGGGGACCTGGCGAGTCTTTTGCAGACTTTCTGTAAGTTTCACTACCTGAATTCGGAGCCTTCACTACAGAAGACGTTAATGCACGTTCCGACGTTATGCACATTCAGCACTTGATCAGAGCCACAGTCATGTGTTAGATATACTGCATTGACGCTCTAGACCAGTGCTTGCTATGCTAGTTCTTGAGTCTACAAGCTGACTAAGGACCTAATAGCAGGAGGACATGGACGTGTGAAGTCGAGCGAGCGTCAATGCAAGTCTGGAGAAAACGCAATTGGCTATCGACCACGTACCCACGACCTATTATAGAAGCGTTCTATGTGCGCATGCCCCAGACAACAGCGGAGTTACCGAAAGACGGGGACTGCCACTCAGAAGCCACGAAGAGGCATTCCATGATGCCTAAGGGCTTAGGCAATCTGAGATCTTTGCAGAGAATCTTGATACATTCCGAATATCTGTTCCAAGAGTTCTTGGATCTAACAGGCGTTCCGTTAGCAGTTGAACCTATCATGTTAGTAGGATACCGCGCTATGTTTTGTCAACAATTTGCTAACACGAACAATCCGCTGAAGCATTGCTCCGCCTTACAAGGTAAATATACTCCAGCTATGGCGCATCGTGTCTAATGGTATTAAAGATCCTCGTGCGGTTTGTTGAAGATGCTGAAAAACGGTTGGTGCAACTTAGAGAGAAGCTAGCTGTTATGGACGCGGAGGAATTGAACGACGACAAGAAGCCGCAAGAAGCTCCCCCCGAGCAACCCTCAAAAATGTCTGACAACGCGAACAATTGCGAGATAGCGGTTTCACCGGGAATTTATGCTCCCGAAAAGAGCGGAGAAGTCAAGGAGCACAATTCTGACAGTGAGGCCGAGTCGGAAGTTGATGATAATACCACTGAGCTGACACAAGGTCCATTGGGGGTCAACGATCTCGCTACTGACGCCAAGGATCTCGCATCAACGCAGTATCAGCATCTGACAATATTGCATGACTTTGTGAAGGAAGAGTTAGGTGATGTTCTAAGTACGAGAAGCAAAATCACGGACGGGACGTTGCAACAAATCCATTTTGAGGATCTTTGGCACCTATTTGAACCGGGAGACATGGTCTACTCGACTGCGGAGAATGGTTCCCCGCGGCTATACAAAGTGTACTTCACCTCTGGAGGGCAGTCGCTCAAGCGGGCCCGTACCAGCGTTGAGGTGACAGAGATCGACCACATACGAGACAAAGTACGATACTGGCAGCCTGCAGTTGGCCAGGGAGTAAGTGAAGAAGAGGCAGTAGACAAGATGCTTCGCGAGGAGGGTTCCGGCATCGGAACATGGACCCCCTTCAAGGTTGACTGCTACAGTATGTTGAGCGATGGCGAGCGCTGTGGGCCTATCGA
Source organism: Parastagonospora nodorum SN15 (assembly GCF_000146915.1). NCBI lineage: Eukaryota > Fungi > Ascomycota > Dothideomycetes > Pleosporales > Phaeosphaeriaceae > Parastagonospora > Parastagonospora nodorum. Next base: position 436,579 of record NW_001884565.1, on the reverse strand, counting down.
AAATTGCCAAAAGATATGGCCGTACGAAGGGTCAAAGGAGGTAACTGCATTGGCCATGTATCCTTTGCGCTTCCATCCCAAGAAAGACGAGTTGTTACGCGATATGGTCGAAAGAGGGCGCAGATACCTCTTCAACGGCGGACACAAGAGCTACGAAGGCAAGACCATCGCTTTGACACGAGAGGACAGCGAACTCGAGATCCAGAGCGATGTCTACGTGGACTCGTACGCATATAATCAGGATAACCCGCTTACGAAACCCATCCTGGGAAGACTTCTACGGAGCAAGCAGAATCCTGCGGAAGTGGAAGAGACTTCTCGGAACACGATATGGGTCCAGAGTGGGAACGAGATAGATGCCAAGTTTTCCGATGACTTTATGACCTTGAATCGTTTGAGTCTGGAGCCATTCGTGCCGAACGAGGCGAATGTTAGCTCCGAAATGCTTGCTCTGATGCCACATTGTATCGAAGGGTATGCTTTCCAGCTCCGAAAATGGTGTGAGTACCTACTGTTATTATATGTCGAAGATTGATCATTGTCTGATGTTGTTAGTCACTCTGGACCTCAACTTGATCGAGGACATCGACCATGAATCAGCAGAAGCGCGGGCAGCAGGATTTGACGACCTCGTAATACCAAAGCGCTACCGCAATCTCCTGGTAGCTCTTGTTGATAGCCATGCATCCGGATTTCAGCGTAAAGAGCTGAAGAGCAAGCAGCTTCCAAAGACAGCGGTGCCAACGCAGATTGATATAGTCAGAGGCAAAGGCCAAGGCTTAATCATCTTGCTACACGGTCCGCCAGGTTCTGGCAAGACTTCCACTGCAGAAACCATCGCTGCTTATACCCGCCGCCCGTTGTACTCCATAACATGCGGCGATATTGGCACTGACCCAGAAATAGTAGAAAAGAATCTGCTTGAACACACAAGGAGGGCAGACCAATGGGGGTGTGTCTTGCTTTTGGACGAAGCGGACGTTTTCCTTGTCCAGCGAGATTGGTCAGTCAGAGCGCCGTTCCTACTACGACTGGCCCCTACTTGAGGTGTATTTGTAACAAATGCTAATGTAGCGTCAATTATAGGGCTAACCTACAGCGTAACGCTCTCACTTCCAGTAGGTCTTGCTCTGTGTACTTCGAATTACCAGTCTCGCCCAGCTAACTATGCCAGTCTTCCTCCGCCAGCTCGAATACTATGCCGGTATCCTCTTCTTGACGACGAATCGCCCAGGCGTCATCGACGAAGCCTTCAAATCGCGTGTCCACATCTCTCTCCGCTACCCAAGCGTCGATCTCGACTCGACGAAAAAGCAATGGACCAATATCCTCAATCGCATAGAAGCTGATAACAAGACCGCTGATGTCAAAGTCATCTTCGATAAGGAGCTTTTGCTCGAGTTCGCTCAGCGCCACTTCGAGCAATGCGAACGCATGGGTGTGACCTGGAACGGTCGCCAAATCCGAAACGCCTTCCAAACTGCTCTTGCTCTGGGTCACTATGAACGAATTGGTAAGATTCGCGAAGCAGGTATGACGCCTGAGGAGGCTATGAAGACAGGCAAGAAGAAGTGGCGCTCCATCAAGTTGACGAAGGCCAATTTTGCCAACATCGCGAAGACAGCGAAAGAATTTGAGCAATACATTGAAACGCTACGAGGCAATGACAGCCAAAATGCGAGGGAGTCGGAATTGAGGTATGATGAATATGATCCAGAGAGACCGCGTGCTAGGAAACAGTATCCGGCGGCGGGGACTGCGAAAGTTGGCGTCAAGGGATCGAGACCAGATGTGTGGGCTGCAAATCCGAGTGGAGGAAAGGGAAGGGCAAAGAGATCTGTAAAAGTTGAGGAGCCTCTCGAGGAGGAGGACGGAGAAGAACAAGAAGGAGAAGAAGAGGACGAGGACGAGGACGACGATGAAGATGAAGACAAAGACAAATAGTTTGATAGAGCTCTTGACTGAATGTATATCACTTATAACACGAGGAGAAAACTTTTAGCCGTACTTGATTATGTCAGCTACCAATATTCGCGTTCTCGGCCAAGAGGGCAGCGTTGTCGGCTTACTTGAGGACTGAACCTACGTTACAGCATGGAATTACTTCTTCCCTATAGCTCTTAAATAACTCTTCTAGCGAATGAGCTCTGTCTAGGTTATATTCTGTGCAGCCTTCTAGCTTGTCATAAATCTGCTTGCGCATATGTTTCTATTTATCGATAAAATATAGGTTGCCTATAACAAGCGTAGAATTAGCTAGGCGGGAACTATAGTCATTACGACACTGTGTATTTTATATGGTGTGAGTTATGTCGTTGCTTAGGCCTATCTGGTCGTCGAGGCATTTGCAAGTATAAGGGAGGTGCCGATCCAAAGAAGGTGATTGAATGCAACACTGAATCTCTATCGAGTCCCATTGGTACATTTCAATCTTTTATTTCTGAACTATCTTTCTCCTAATCTCGCAAACAAAGCCATTCAGGTGCATCCTTTACAGCCTACTCCAAAAACTAAGTTCGGCCTTCACATCCCACTCCGATTTTATGTTCATCATATACTCTGTATGCCAGTCAAGCACAAAACCCCATGCTCACCCACGACGCCGAAGCGCAGCCGCCGCCTCCGCCTCTTCGCGCCGTCGAACCCGACGTACTAAGCGCAATTCGCGCGAATCTAGCTCTCGCGAGGGAACGGGGACTGCGGCTAGAACATCGTCGCGAGAATTGTTGCTAGGCGCGATAGCTGGAGTGTCAACGCTGTCTGCTCGACTACGACGGGTGGCTCGTCGACGAACGGGTCGAGGAGTATCGCGAGGTGCAATGATTGGATTGTCAGGGCCACGGCCTGCTCGAAGACGACGGACAGCCCGTTGACGAGCAGGTTCGAGACTAGCTTGCGTTCGACGATTGGGCGGGCCACGCGCACTGCTCTCGGGTTGAGCAACAGATGCAGGAATCTCGGCCGCTTCGGCTTCAAGTCGTTCTTGATCATAGGCTGCGTTTATGTCCGGGTTGGGCTGGTCGGGAACAGTGTTGTTGGGAGCAGCAAGCAGCTGTTCAGCAGCTTCTCGCTCCTCTACGACTTGGCGTGTTTGGAGTTCATATTCGCGCTGAGAGATTGGACTACCAAGTTCTCTCACAATTGCGTTGAGTCGCGGGGCTGGAACATGTTGAAGTTCAGCAGCTCTTCGCTCTGCTACCCGTTGACGCTGTTCCTGTATATATGTCTCCCGGGGGCCCATAATCCGTGGTGGTTCTAGTTCGAGGCCTGGACGTGGATCAGGAGCAATGTAAGGGCCAGGATTTGAGGGGTCAAACAGGCAGATCCTACAGTTTGGACACGCACGGTTGCGCATGCCATCTGTAGCGGAGAGCCATGTGAGGATACACATAGTGTGGAAGCTGTGTTGACACATGATTATCTCGACGACGTTTTCTTCTAGAGCGTCTGCGCAGATTGAGCAGTTTTCGTCTGGAAGGGGATAAATAGGTTGGACTCCAGTCATGAAGAACTCGCTCCGGGCTAGGAAGAGCTCGGTAACGATTGGTCGGCTTTGGGTCTGAAGACATGTTCGTGGGTTGTGGACTTGTTATGGTCTAGGCGATAGGTACCAAAGATCCTGATCTGGAAGTGGCGGAGGGTCGTTGGTTGATGGCAGAAGGAATAGCAATTGGGAAGAGCCCAGCGCAGGGAGAAGAAGACTGAGGGAGAGGGAAAGTGAGCTGTATGGCCGCCTAGCCTGCTGATTGAAGGGGTGGGGATGAACTGGTCACCGGCGGGAGGTAAGATCACTGGGTGTGCACAATGTCGACGACCTCTAGCGATTTGAGTCCGAGTCGGCGCTAGCGCAGGAGTGAACAAATTCCAACAAATTTGATATTTGCTCCTGTACTCGCTCACTCGCGTCGTTCAAGCTGGTATCTTCCATGGTGGTCTCGTTCAAAGTCCCTTTGGTATCCTTAACAGCCTGAAGCATGACAATCTTTCTCTCGGCCAGGCCATGAAGGCTATCAAGCTTTTGGTCGAATCCATTAAACCTGGTTCTGTTTTGCTTATGCAGAGTGTTAATATACGCTGCGAGGCCAACAGCAGGCATGGCTCCGGAGAACAGATGCTTGAACATGTTCAACATGCTGACAAAAAAATGTGTGAGAACCTTGAAGCGAGAAATCTGACAAGGTGGCTTATAGAGATGAGGGAAGAAAGGTGTGGCTAGTTACAGCTCACCAAGGCGAATCCCACCAGTACTAGGTAAGTAGAGGCCGTTGGATCACGTAGCAAGCATATAGACTCGCGTGCTTACCTGCACCACCGGTTTCATCACGGTGGTAGTCACGCAACCGAATATCCAGTGATAGCTGCAGCATTCACTGTAAACGAACGGGCGGTTTATCAAAACAGTGAATTGATGTTGTTCGCATTCGTCGCCACGAGCCACGACACTTTTTGGCGTCACTGAGGTGTTGTTTTGAGGAGGTGATGTCACTTCCGAACTTCAGTTCTGACGATGCTTATCGATAAAGATTTTCCTGCGCGAACTGGGCCACCACATCGCGCGACAGTCGCATACATCACACTCTTTCATTCTTTGATACCCAGCGGCCTGGTCGCATTCCTGCTACACTATGCCACGAGATCCTTTGATTGCCCTCGTTGGCAAGCCTTCGTCAGGCAAGAGCACAACGCTCAACAGGTGCGCACTGCCCCTCCTCTACGACAGACACCTCTGATCTCTGCGACATTAGCTTGACAGATGCCACGTCAAAAGTTGGTCCGTAATTACATGTTGGAGAATGGCGAAGCATAATGGCTGATAGCTGAGTAGGCAACTTTCCGTAAGTCTTCCCTTCCTCGAGACCGCATGCCCCACGTCGAGCTCTCAAGATCGCATGACATATCGCAACACCAACTCTGGCGGCGCATTCGCTACTGTACACCCACTGACTTGATCTCTCCAAGATTCACTACAATCGACCCGCAAAGAGCCATTGGCTACCTCCAGATCGAATGCGCCTGCGCCCGCGTAGGTGTCTCAGACCGATGTAAACCTAACTACGGCTCCTGCATCGATGGCCGCCGCTCAGTCCCCATCGAACTCCTCGACGTCGCCGGTCTCGTCCCAGGCGCACACATGGGCAAAGGCCTCGGCAACCGCTTTCTGGACGACCTGCGCCACGCCGACGCCCTCGTCCACGTCGTCGACGTCTCGGGCACCACCGATGCCGAAGGGAAAGCCACCCGCGGCTACGACCCCTCGCAAGACATTGTATGGCTGCGCAGCGAAATCGTGCGCTGGATCCAAGGCAACCTAATGGAGAAATGGGGAAGTATTAAACGGCGTCATGTAGCCGTCAAAGCAACCGCTGTGGAAACCCTGCAAAACCAATTCTCAGGATATGGATCTACGACGGCTGTCGTCGCGCGCTGTCTGGACAAACTCGCCCTCAAAGAACCCCTGCAAGACTGGAGTAACGAAACAATCGAACGCGTCGTCAATGCCTTCACAGATGAGAAATTCCCCACCGTCATCGCCCTCAACAAAATAGACCACCCCGACGCCGACAAGAACATTGCCAAAATCGCAAAGCAGCAAGACCCAAACTCCATCGTCCTGTGCTCCGCCATCTCAGAAGTGTTCCTCAGGAAACTCGCAAAGCAGGGCTTCGTCAAATACACAGAAGGCAGCGACTTCGTCGACACCAAAGCCGACTTGATAGATGCCGGCGACCCTACCGGCGGCGATCTAAAGGACCTCGACGACAAACTCTCCACCCGCATCGAGAACCTCAAGGATATGGTGCTCTACCGCTTCGGCAGCACGGGTGTCGTGCAGGTCCTGTCGCGCGCCGCGGATCTACTTGGGCTTGTGCCTGTCTTTCCCGTGAGGAATATTCACACTTTTACGTCGGGCAGCGCGAGTTCGACGGCGGCGTTTCGGGATTGCGTGCTCGTGGGCAGGGGCAGTACGGTGGGCGATGTTTATCGCAAAGTTATGGGGGATGCGCCGATGGCGTATGTGGAGACGGAGGGGGGGCGGAGGGTAGCGGAGGATGATTTGGTGGTTAGGGGGAAGAATGATGTAAGTTTTGATGGGAAGAGTGTGTGAGTGAGTGAGTGAGTGAGTGAGTGCTAATGGGTGCAGATATTGAGTTTTAAGGTTGGGAGGGCGTGAGTGGGGATGGGTTGGGGACAGACATGTTGGGTTAAATATATGGTACCACTACAACAATGTGGTATGCATATATATGTGAAATGCATCAGATGATGAAGCTGATCCAAGTTCATGAGGGGTCACTTTCCACCAATGTCTACTACTCTCGCTTCAGCAAGCATAAAGTTGGTATTCGTCATCCCTACTCTCCCCTAATCGGCACTCTCTCCACGCCCCTCACCCACCTCCTCCGCCTCCACTCTCCCTTCCGACTCGGCCTATGACTCTCCCACGCCCGTCTGAGCACCTCCTTCTCCTCTGCCCCGATATCTCTACTCCCCTTACTCCCCGGCTTCTTCTGCAACCTCGCCCTCTTCGCCTTCTCCCTCTCCCCGTCACTCTCCAGAACCTCGTAGTGTAAATCCGTCACCCAGCGCTCCCCCTCAATCTCCACCTCTACGCCCGTCACACACCGATCCTCTACCCACTCGCGCGAGAGAAGGTCAAGCGTCCACTTCTTGTCCGCCCAGCGCCAGCCGCGGGGCGGGAGTACGTCTTCGAAGAACGGGGTGCCACGCGGTTTATCGCCCGAGATGCGTGCTGGGGATAGTGGCGAATACGGCGAGGAGCTAAACATGAAGCCCTCATACTCCCCATGCTCATCGTGCAGGGCGCGGTGCTGGAGCTCGAAGATCTCGACTTCGCGGGATTCCTGCGTGGGCTCGAGTTCGATGTCGGCCTTGCTGATGGTGAGGAGGAACGAGCGGCCTTCGTGCTCGGTGTCGGAGAGGAGTTTTTCGTTCTCCGGAGTGGCGAGGAGGTCTTGGATGGTGGGGTGGCCGAGGGCGGTGAGGGTGTAGCCGATGGCGAGGAAGATCAGGCGCCAGGGGAGGAGGTGCGCGCTGATGAAGAGGGTGCAGGAGAGGAGCAGGAGGAGGATGTACAACATGGAGCTGAGGTTCTCGTTTGAGAAGTTTGTTAGGGGTGTGAGGAAGGCGAGGACGGCGTCGTGGATGGTGGAGAAGTCCTCCATGCAGTTTTGCAGGTCGCGCATGTTGCGGAAGAAGTCTTTGGAGAATTCGGGGGCGGGCTTGATGGTTCGGGCATTGGCGAGGGGTGGGCCACTGAGACTGCCTTGCCAGAGGTCGGCATCACCGACGTGGACTTCGGGTTCTGGGTGTCGTGTGAGGAAGCTTGGCACCATGACGAAGAACAACAGGCTGGCTAGCGGTAGTACTGGCAAGAGATACGGGTCCACGCATAGGAAGGTCCAGACAAACAAGAAAGAAAGCGTTTGGGTTGGCTCGGCCCAGGTGAACAGATGGATGAGTCGGTTCTGAAGGATGAATGCGACGCCTATGCGGGAGTTGAAGCGTCGGAAGTTGGATGACATGGTGGGAATGGAGAAGTTGGGGCGCGCAACATAAGTGCGAGAGCGTCGGTCCTTGACACGGGTTGACGAAGATGCATCATTGCTGTCTGAATTGTCTGAGAAATCCTCGGTTGGAAGGACTTGTGAGAGGAGACTTGTGAGATTAGTAGCTGAAGCGATGAAGGGAAGACATGCAGGTAGCGGTGCACATACAGATTGAACATCTTGTCTCCCATCCGGCCAGCTGAATCGCGTCCACTCTTGTCGCCAAGAGACTCCAGCTTGTCCTTGAGCTTGCTGGCCGAAAGACGGCGACTGTGACCATGCTCAGTACTTGGCGTCAATATTTTTGGTGTGCTGTCGTCTGCCGGATGTACTTGCAGGAGGGGTATAGGTGCTTCGCGGTTGGCAAACGTATCCTGCTCGTCGGAAGCCATGATGGTCCGAGAAACGTTTCCAGATGAGTTCCAGCTATTACTCTTGCTAGATGGTAACGAGGATTTGTTGTTGATGATAAACAGGTTTCAGTTCATTAGGTCCACGTGATGGTCGTCTGCAGGCTGCAGGCTCAGACGTTGTCTACGCTCGAAGTACGTGTGGCTAAGCAGCTACACTCTTTGTTGAAGCTAACATTGAAGGCTGTCGATGCACACATGGGAATAGGTCGCGGAGGATTCACTCTTGCTGGACCCGCATGTGACAGGTCTACCGTGTGGGGATGACGGCATGGTGGGTTGCACGGATGTTAGGTGTGGCGTTGGCTGGGCTCGCGCCTTCCTGCCTGAGAGGAGGGCAGCCACGCGAGCCCGTGCTCGGTGGGAAAAGCTAGAGACGAAACAAGACAGGTGCAGCATACACATTGGCACTTGGACATGGCCCATTCCTCAGACCGTTGGCGAGTGAAACACCATTTGCGGAGACGCACACGCCCACGTTCAGCGGCAGCTGGCCGCTTCCGCCGTCATTTCACTGAGGCACTGAGGTCAACAACAAATTTCGTCGCGCAGGCAGGGGCCATGCCTCTCCAGTGGCCAATGCCGATCAAAGGGTCAAATGCACATGCTATGAGTGCTAGGGTCTCCTAGCCCGCCGTGTGCTACAGCGTCGCGCAGTGCCTGCTGCGGGTGGGCGGTGGTACGGCGAGGGTCTGCGCTGCTCGTGGGCGGCGACAGCATCGCGGTCAAGTCGCGGTGGGACGGGGCAATGTTATATTGACAGCGCACATTTCTCCTGAGTGATGGTGGACATTGCGCCGTTTCCCAGGCAATACTTTTGATGATATCTGCGAGGTCAAGCCATGATTCGCGTAGCAGGGGTGGATCAACCCGACAACCTAGTGGCTGCATCGGCTGCTTTTGGCGGGCTGCTGCTCACTTCAACGCTTGTACCTTTCAACCACGACGGCAACCTGCCTGCGGCCTTCTTCTGCTGCACAACAGAACCCTTCCTGCGGGCGCCCACGCGTCTCCCACCGTCTCCGCATTGCCCGCGCCCTTGCTGCCAATTGCACGACGCCGCAACGTCGTCCTCACCGCCGACAGAGAGCCCAACGAGATGTCCGCATAGCCTGGGGCGGAGACCAAGCTCGACGCTTGGAAGCCGTCTTCGCGCCTTGGAGCCACGAGACAGTTAGGACGACGCCATTTGTGATTGGGGTGTTGAAGACGTGCCGTGCAGGTGTTGGCCATGTCCACGTCCACACGAATAGGGACCCGCACAACTGATACCATGGATCTCCCAGCCCGATCCGGGTCGAATGTATCGGGCGAGGAGTCGAGCGGCTCGTCAGGTATGCATTCCGTTGCCATGTGGGCACCCCCGCGGAGAACACGACACTAACACCGTTGCGACAGAGGACCGAGTACGCAAATTCCAGCGGACAACCGACAACGGCAGCCGACTGCGCAAGACAAGCGCCTCCAATGCCATGTCGGCAACATCGCGACCCCCGCCCGCCATAAACAACCCGGCGCTGCGAGGGCGAGTGAAACATCCACTGGGGGCCGAGGGGAGCGACCACAGGACTTCTCCAAGCCAAGGTACGTTGTCGTGAGAGTGTATACACAATCAAGAAAGGACGAGGGCTGACATGGACGTGCAGGATCACTAGCGGGACTAGCGTGTCTTCTGCTGAGAATCGCTCCTTCCTACCAACCCTCTCGAATGAGGCCACCACGCGCTCCGCTACCTCCAATCCCCGCTTCAGCTTCTCTACCCAACAGGGACACTCCAACAGTCCTTCCGAACCCGTCATCGAACCCACCGAAACATACGACTTTCTCCCTGCTGTCAACTTTGATGACTTTGCAAACAGTCTCTCCTATGAGCCCGACCTGAGTGACTTTCCCGCACCGGGCACCTTCAAGACCTCCGTGCCCGTCAGCAACAGCACGCCAAACATGCAGACGAGCGCAGGAGCCACAGCGGGAGACGCAAGACCGACACGCAGCAACTCGTTCGTGCGCCGCTTTAGCCAGTCGACCGCCCGACAGGCAAGCGTGGCCTCGACCGCTTCTGATGCGTCGACCATGCCACCGCCTGCCTCGAACATGGCAATCCGCACGCGTCGTCAGAGTCAGTTCCCCGCACCAGCACCGCAGAACCCGGCAGCCCGTCCGCCACGAAAGAGTGTGGGCCCGGGAATGCTGCCAACAAACAGCTCCGATGGAATGTCAAGATTGCATAATGATAGCTCACAATTGCCAATCGGCCGCGCACCTTCTCTAAATAGGGGCGCTCGACGGGAAACGCTCTCTTCGAATTTCAACCCCCCAAATCTTACAACAGGAGTGCCTAAACTCCCAAATGCAACACGCAACGCCAAAGCGAAATCGTTCCAGCCACCGTCAAGACAGCAATCCGGGAATCTGACATCAGCCTCCTCAGTACCAGATCCCGACTCTACTCCCATTGGCCAAACCCGCTCACCTGGAAAGTTTTTCGCACAGCGAGCTCACACGCCCTCTTCGTCTTCCAGTAAGCGGCAGTCGACTGTACACCACATTTCGGGGCTTGGTGCAAGGACAATCAGCCCAACGGATGCTCGAAGACTGAAACGCCTATCCATGAACCCTAATGCCCCTGGTGGTCCAGTAGCTCCTCCAACCCCGCAAGGTGACATGTCATTCGACGAACGCGCCTTTAGTAACTCGCCAGCTATACTCTTCGATAAGAGCGTGACCCCATCGTCCGCGCGCGCAACGCCCGAGCAGAATCGCAAGTCGTACGCTTCTGGCATATCTCTTTCCTCAAATTCGAGCCTAAATTCTTTGACCAAAGGAGGTTCTGCCATACCTACACGCGCCAACCCCGTATTGTCAGGCTCACGGTTACCTACACCAAAGCCTAGAAACGTGCATAGCTCAGCTGGGGGAGAAGAGCCAGAGGAGGTACCTCCAGTGCCAGCCATTCCAAAGGCATACGAATCTCCAAAGGACCCAGAACGCAGCAGTTTCAGCTTTTCTACATCGTCATTCAAGTCGCATATGCCAGCGCCACCTCCTTCAGCGCCACCAGCCGGCAACAGCGGAACTAACGCAGCTCCACAGGCTGAGACACCACACAACCAATCTATTAGGAGTGAGATGTCCAAAGGGAGCACGGGTTCCATCAGACATCGACGTGGCCTGACAGTTGGCTCCGGATCTGAACCTGATCGGACACCTGTTGCGCAGCCGTCCACAAAGAAGAACTTGCAGCCAATCAGGCTTCCACCATTGAATTTGCTACCTCTGAGCACACCCTTCAACAACCGCATTTCGTCATTCCCTGCGCCTTCCGGTGAAGTTGAGAATCGCAATGTCACGCCTCCGCCGAAGCGCGCTGTCAACAAGACACCTAGCACCCCCATGACGGCGTCCAAGGCTAGCTTCTTTAACAAGAGTGGCCCTCACAAAAATCATGACTTTGAACAACAGATTCGTAGCAGCAGCTCCGCGTACAATTTGCGCGCAGCAGAGCCGTTTGGCGGACCACCTGCTATCGGAACAATGCCCATCCCAACGTTGAACCCAACGCGACAAACAACCACGCCCTTTGCTTCAAACTCGCTGCCAAAGGGTAGTGGAGAGTTCGCCCGCTTACAGTCGCGACCAAGTGGAGAACATTACACAGGTGCGAAAGATGTCGAAATGCAGCATATCAAGCCTGCCGGTGCACGCCCGTTGCAAAAGAAGGATACGTCGGACTCTGCACATACTTCTACTTCGACAGAACCCGAGACGCCTTCCTCTGCTTCATCACTGAGGCGAAAGCTCAGCTTGAGCGGCTGGCGACGAGCTCCGTCTAAGGCAGCTACACATACTGCTCAAAACACGCCGGTCCGCAGAAGCTCCCAGAAACCAGACGATGCAGCACCGCAGTCAGCAAAGCATGGCGACATGCCTCCACCACGCTTACCAGCCTCGGCTACGTGGACTGGTGGACTAGGTAGTCTTGGCACGAGCCCTACACCTGCTACGAACCGGACCCGGCCATCGCTTGATTTTGGCCGCCGCAAAACATCCACTGCAACAGTTGCGAGTGATACCGAGCTCGAGAAGCCCGGCGTTCGCAAGCCCTCGGTTACTGCTGGAATGCGCACTCTGTCAGGATACAACGATTCTGCAGGAGCTCAGGGAGTACCCAAGTCCGCATCCTCAATCTTGACCCCTATGCAACGAATGCTTGGGTCGAAGAGTTCATCTAACATGCTCAAGTCCCGCAACTTGGACCCAAATCTCGACAAAGATGACTTGATGGCAGATGAGGAGATGAAGAAGCTTGCCTCAAAGCGCAAAGACTTTGAGAATGCAGCACGCGATGTAGATGAGCTCCGAAAACGTGCCAAGCCCCAAGAGCGCGTGTCGCCAGCGCAAGCCCTCCAGATGGTCAACCTGAACATCTTCGAGAGAGGGGAGATTATTGACTACAAAGAGATTTTCTTTTGTGGGACGAAGAGCGCGAAGAAGCATGTGGGCGATCTCAATGCACAGACAGCAAACTTTGGCTACGATGATGATCGGGGCGACTACAACATCGTCTTCGGCGACCACCTCGCTTACCGATATGAAGTCGTCGATCTGCTTGGAAAGGGAAGTTTTGGTCAAGTTGTTCGATGTGTTGATCACAAAACTGGTGGTCTTGTTGCTATCAAGATCATCCGTAACAAGAAGAGGTTCCATCAGCAAGCTTTGGTCGAAGTCAACATCCTTCAGAAGCTGCGCGAATGGGTGAGTCGCTAATTGTCTGTGCTTGACATGGAAACTAACAATTGCCAGGACCCCGATAACAAGCACAGCATGATCAACTTTACACAGAGCTTCTACTTCCGCGGTCATCTCTGCATCTCCACGGAACTTCTAGGTATGAACCTTTACGAGTTCATCAAGGCGCATGAGTTCAAGGGCTTTTCGCTCCGCCTCATCCGTCGATTCTGCAAGCAGATGCTTGCTTCGCTGGTCCTGCTAAAAACGCAGCGTGTTATCCACTGCGATTTGAAGCCCGAAAATATCCTACTCGCCCACCCGCTGCACTCTGAGATTAAGGTCATCGATTTCGGATCCAGCTGTTTCGAGAACGAGAAAGTGTATACTTATATCCAGTCTCGCTTTTACCGATCACCCGAGGTCATTTTGGGTATGAGTTACGGGCTAGCAATCGATATGTGGAGCTTGGGTTGTATCCTCGCGGAGTTGCTTACCGGATATCCGATCTTCCCAGGAGAGAACGAACAGGAGCAGCTTGCTTGCATTATGGAGATCTTCGGTCCTCCTGAGAAGCACCTCATTGAGAAGAGCAGCAGGAAGAAGCTGTTCTTCGACTCGCTTGGGAAGCCAAGAGTGACTGTGTCGACAAAAGGACGCCGACGAAGACCCAGCTCCAAGACACTGCAGCAAGCGCTGAAGTGCGACGACGATAATTTCCTTGACTTCATCGCACGCTGCCTGCGATGGGATCCAGAACGCCGCATGAAGCCTGATGAGGCTATGCTACACCCCTTTATTACCGGTATCCGTCAGTCCGCTCGTCAACGACAGCCGTTGAATGGCATGTCAGGTGTTTCGTCTCCAGCGAAGCGCGTTGCGACCTCTCAGACCCCACAGTCCCGCGTGCGGCCACTACCAGAGCCACCCGCGACAAGCTTCAAGAACGGTGCCGCTGTCAATACCAACCGCGAGGTGTCGTCGAGCAACTCGCCTGTAAAAGGCGCTGCTCCGCAGCGACGGCACTCGACTGTGCAAGGTGCTCCCGGGCCAGCGGGGGTGAAGCGTACAGTCAACGGAGCCCCGCTCAATAGCGGCCTACCAAGAGTTGCCCAGCGTAGTGTGTCTGGGAAACCCGATCTGGCGTCCGCAGCTGCCATTGCCAGTCTATCATCGTCGACGAGGCGATAGGCTTAAATATAGATACACGATTTCACTGATATTATAATACTGTTGGAGTGCCGAGGAGGGGAACTGTCGGATTGTTCGGAATGCATTCATACTTGTTTAGCGACGCTTATACCCCCCGAAAAGCAGACCTGATGCTGGCGTATGTTACTGAGCTGATGTGGGTAATGAATCGACTATTGGATAGCTGGGAGGAAAGCGAAGGATGGGAGCCATATTGTAACGACATGCATCAAGGCGTTCATACTAAATAAGATTCTTGTGTCTAGCTTTTTACTCATAGTGTTGGTTTGAACCTTACCTTGCATATTTTGACACTGTATCTCAACTGCATCAAATTCCGGTCCCGTGACCGCGATGGTTTCACCTGGCCATGATGTGCTCGATCGGAGGCGCGAGTGATCGCCCGACTTCGGCTGCTCGCCCGTTGCGCCATAACCATGCAGGGCATGCAGGGTCCTCGCAGGGGTCTCGACCACTCCGTTCTGTTCGCCGGAACCGTCCGCCGACGGCCTTGCGACTCTCCATGTGGGGATGCCAGAATCATCGACTTGCGCGTAAAGTGATTGCTAAGACGTGTCTAGAAGATCCGTAAACACTTCAAATCACTAATCTCGACCGATCCCGATCCGCGTGAAGAAATTTGCCTCCTCGGTACTCACCCTGCGGTTACAGCCTTGTGACAGAGCGACACGGCCGCGGATAGCTTGTCTATGACCTGATCTATTTGCCATTGAACGTGATCATCTTCTCTGCTTTTACTTGGTTTCAGAAGGGCCTATGGTTGCTTCAGCTATTTGGTCCTAGTACTAACCTTTCCGCGTCTCCGCTAGGAACCTAACTCCGCTCTACCCACCACTACAAGGCTTAAAAGGAACGTTCCTTTTGTCCCGCGCACCCACGATAACCTTAAGATTAATCGACCCGCCGGTTATTTCGCGGGACATTTTTGAAAAGCGAAAAGATCGTACTGGCGATTGATTGATGATAATCGGACTCTTTAGGCGCTTTGTCTATAGCTACACGGCTCTCCTACTACAAGCGCAATCACGCGACACCTTTCACGACCTCCGCACCTCAGAACTGCCTGACAACAACGGAAAGCGTTGCTCTGAAACCCTAAGTCCTCGACCACAGTCCGACCCTTTTTGAAGTTCATCCTCGACCTCAATAAATTCCTCGCCGCACACCCCACCAACCACAATGCTTCCGCAACTTCCTGTCCTCCGCGACTACGATGTCTCACCACGGAACGGCTTTCTTCCGGACGAGATTCCCCTCGAAGTTCTTCCCGATGCGTACTACAGACCATGGGAGACCGTTGTACTTAACTTTCAGAAGTTGATACTTGCAAAGCGATTACGCCAAATCATCGAGAACCTGCCAATTCTCGAGACCGACCTACTCCTCACGGAAGCTGAATGGCGGCGAGCATACTCCATCCTTGGCTTCATGGCCCATGGCTATATTTGGGGTGGAGAGAAGCCTGCTGATGTAAGTATTGGACATCAGGTCAGTCAGGAGGAGATCTAACAGTTCAACGTAGATTGTCCCTCCTTCCATTTCAGTACCATTTCTTCAAGCATGTCGACACCTAGAGCTTCCGCCAGTCGCCACATATGCAGGTGTGTGCTTATGGAACTGGCAACCTCTCTTCAGGGACGCACCAATGGACACTCTCGACAACCTCTCCACTCAGATGACCTTCACAGGCTCAATGGACGAGTCATGGTTTTACCTAGTCTCAGTAGCGATTGAAGCAAGAGCAGGACCCATCGTACCGCTGATGCTTGACGCCATTGCAGCAGCACGGCACAACGAAATCAACGTCGTGACAAAGGCACTGCGTTCTTTCGCCGAGCGACTCGACGAGCTCGGCGCCCTCCTCGAGCGCATGTACGAAAGCTGCGACCCCCACGTCTTCTACCACCGGATCCGCCCCTACCTCGCCGGCAGCAAAAACATGTCCGACGCCGGCCTCCCCCGCGGGGTCATATTCGACGACGGTACCGGCACCCAACCCTACGTGCAGTTCAGCGGCGGCAGCAACGCGCAGTCCTCCATCATCCAATTCTTCGACATCGTGCTGGGCGTCGAGCACCGTCCTACCGGCGAGAAGCCATCCCCTAACCCCTCTTCCTCCTCCTCTCATGATTCTGGCGCAGTGCAATCGCCGCCCCACGGCTTCATTCAAGACATGCGCCGCTACATGCCCGGCCCCCACCGCCGCTTCCTCTCCCACATGGAGCAGGTTGCGAATATCCGCGAGTTCGTTAACTCGCACCGAGACGACCGCGCGCTGACGACCGCGTACGATGCATGTCTCGCCATGCTCCGCTCGCTCCGCGATAAACACATCCAACTCGTGTCACGCTACATCATCGTCAAGTCGCGCGAGCAGACTCGCTCCCTATCCCCACAGTCCGCCCCATCGTCGAAAATCAACCTCGCGAACACGCTTGCCAGGGGTGGTAGTAAGAAATTGCGTGGCACGGGCGGTACGGCGCTCATTCCGTTTCTCAAGCAGGCGAGGGATGAGACGGGCGAGCCGGCGATCGATGCGTGGGCGAAGCGGTTGTTGAATAACGGACCAGGGGATATTGGGGTTGGTGCGTTTGAAGGGGGGAAGATGGCGGAAGGAGGGATTGTGGGGTTGGCAGGCACGTGGAAGGTTGATGATAGTGAGGGTGGGGTAAGTGACATCTATCTTTGTGATGGTTTGAGAGGGAGATTTGCTAACTGTGATACAGATATGTCATTGGTAGATATGAGCAAGCGTGCGAAGAGGTGGTTTGTACGATTATGATTACGAGGCGTTTAAGAAACGGGAGGTGATGGGCAAATGGGATTGGGGAAAGGGAATCGATGGTGGTAATTCTCTGAGATTCATTTCCACCCAAACCACCTCTACACACAGAGGTTTTCTCGATACCCATAAGTAAACGACTGAAGTTTTTTCTTTTCACTTGCGTTTCCAATACCCAATTGCCAGTTTCCTGTTGACAACCAAAGGAAATAGCCCTTTACATCTCCTCGCAACGCTTCATTCACGCCCAAATTATGCAAAACGTCCTTTCTGATCTTCGCACCTCAGACGTGTGGAGTTCACGCAGCCACATCAAAAATCTTGGACCAAGATGTCCGTCAGTGGCGAGAAGAGGCGAATATCCTCACACCACTGAAACTGTGCCAAGGCATTCTTCCCCGTAAAATAAAGCGATACCTTGTTTTTATTCAATCTAAACCGAAGCTGCGTCGTCATCTTCATGGATCGATGGGCAGATGTTGCTGCTTCACATAATTACTTTAAAGTATCGCCCGGTTGGACACATGTAGTGCCAGTATCTGACTGCTCTAAGCTGAAAGCCTGATTGGCGCAGCAAAGAAGGCGTATCGTTTGGGCGTGACGGGGAAAATGGTAAGTGTTAGTCGATTACATGTGCCAGCTTCAAGTTTTCTTGGTGGAGTTCGTGGGGTGAAGATGTGATGTGTCGTCTTGTCGTAGCGTACATCTGGCTCTAGATTCAGGCACAGCATCTTGCCGTTTTTCTCTAGCAGACTTTGGTCTTGGTGTTGAGCTTGATGGAAACATCAGCGCTAACAGGGTGCTTGGAGACGAGAGAATCGCAAACGTCCACGATACTACTCTGCAGGGTACTAGACAGATTTACGCTGCTAGAACATGCCTTTTACTCCTTCATTCCGACTCGACAAGCTGATTCTATAACGCTTCGCTGTACATCCCCGGAACGAACCGTAACTATTTTTTTCAACGTCAGGTATAACATACACCACACCCTCCAAATACGGCAGATGGCGCTTCTGACGTCTCCTCTGCTTCGAAGACGGAAGGTGAAGTACGCTCTTGACGCAGCCGGACGTGCCGCGTCTAGGCTGCTCTGGTGGGATCAGGCCTCCAAACCGGTAGGTATATTACATTCCGGCTGTGCAGAATCGAGCTCGAAGTAGAGGATCATGTTCTAATGCAGGGACAGACCGAATGCTAGTCCTCATTTAGTAACTTAACGTTAAACGGGCGCGGGCCACTTTGACCCTTCTGCATCCAACTCTTGTTGTGACTCAACAGGAGGCTGAGTCGACTGGCTCGCAACGCGCGGAATTTATTACTACCTTCCTGATCAAGCCTTAGAAACAAAGACGCCACAACATCCTACCAATACACTCTGGGCACAAAGGGGCCGAGGCGGCTCTTGCGCCAAGTCACTTGTAGGCGACCTTCGGAACATGGTTGCTCGATCGGGCCTCGCGCTGTTACTGCGCCGCAATTAATCTCGATGGGCTCGACTTTACATACCAACTGGGATAATCTCGACATAGATTTACGTCTAGATCATTTTTTACCATCTTCTTCACAGAGTCTTGAAGTTGGCGATTTCGTGTACCTCCATGTCCAACGCTCTATCCCAAAGTTTTATCGCAACGTCAACCTGACCTTGAATTTCTCGCGACGTACCACTAATGACCATGAAGACTTTCTTCGTACTTTCCTCCGCGGCGCTCTTTGGACTGGCGCATTGTTCTCGCCAGCCACTTCTACAATGGGACCCTGACACAGTCAAAGATTGTGTAGAATGGTACAACAACGCCGATGGCGAATCGTGCGAATACGTTCGTAATTACTTCACCAGTATGTGACATCTATAAACATCGCTCATGCAGATCCCATACTCATCCTTCAGTCACCCCAGAGCAATTCCACGAATGGAACCCATCAGTCAGTCTCGACTGCACGCCATGGGGCTGGCAATCATACTGCATCGTCACTCAAAGACGACTCGATAGTTTAACTACAACAACAATAAGCTCAACTCCAACAACAACAACCACCACAAGCGCGACCAGCGCTTCTTCGCTGGCTCCCTCACCCACCGCCTGGGAGCCCTTAGGCTGCTACGCGCAGAATCCCGAGCGGTCTATTCTGGAGCAGAATATGTCTCCCAACGGAGATGCATCTCTGAGTATATCAGCATGCAAGAACAGCTGCTATCTCCAGGCCTTTACTTTCGCGGGCACGCAGGAGGGTAATCAGTGCTGGTGCAGCAACTATGTAGCGGGTGAGTGGGCTAAGAACAGCTCTGACTGCAATTTGCCCTGTTCGGGGAACAAGGCGGAGGTCTGTGGAGGGAAGCAAGTGGTGAATGTCTTTGAGGCGCTGGAGAATACTTTGTCGGTCATTGCTAGCAGTAGTAGTGCTAGTACTACTTTTAAGAGTGCAGCTACGAGTGCGCGGATACAGGCCGCTGCGACAAGTAATGGCGCGTTGAGAAACAAGGCTCTGTTTGGGATGTTGTGATTTGTTTTTTAGATGCTTAAGTAGGTACGATAATGTTAAGACCAACAGCAGCTGGGTATGGGGGTAATTTGCAAGAAGCTGCACTGTGCTGAGACTGATGAGGTGTGTAGCCAAATTATGGGCATCATTGACATTAACTTGGCAGACTTTATAAAGTGAAATGCAGGCGAGGGCGTGGACTGTACACATATGTGGGCCCAGTTGCACATATCCATTGGCGCATAACAGAGTATTGATATGACTTGTATTTGACGAGCCCAGATCATATCAAACGTTCTTCCATCGAAGCGCTGTTCCATCCCAAACCCGTAATGGTATCCAGTGTACTCCGGGTCTGAAATTAGAGGGCGAAAGTCCGTTTGTGGAAGACAGTGAAATCAGAAACACATTTTACGATGAGGAAAGGGTGCGGGCGTTGAGTAGTCATGGCGTGGATGTCGAAAGCGGAGAGACATCCCTGTTTTTCTCCATGGCGTGATGACGAGGAATCAGCAATCATGATCAGCATATTGGAGGCGACAAATGAACTCCTCCGACGCCCCGTTGATATCTGATATGTCTCCTTGCAATCAAAAGACACAAACGGTTTTCCGAGGGGTACGGATAGGTTTGTTAGCAATGGATTCCATACGCCATCCGGGTCGTTAATTCGAGAGCAGTTGTTTTGGTAAAACATAGGATTGTGTTCTTGTGTGATTGCTTCGTAGCGCAAAAGACCACATGCTCCTAGTGCGGCCGGCTTGATGTAAAAAATTGCATGCCCACATAATTGTGCCCTCCTTCGCCATGTGGGACGCTGGCATTACTCCAACAATATCATTTCCGCTTTGGATTGATCCACCAGCTTTCCGCCCATTACTCCGTGGATATGCACCTGGCCTGAAAGCTTGAAGCGACCATCTGTCGTTGGCGCAAGAACAAAGGGTACGGAGATACCATGGAAGATACACAAGGTGTCGCCAAGTCTTGTGGATGGTGCAGGAGCTACAAATATATGTCCGTTGCGTGTGACTATCACTCCGCAGTCTCCATTGAGACTCAGGATGGTCTCGGTAAGAAGAGCATCTTGTTATACAATTTCACCCTTCCCTTTTGATGCGTCGGTAATGACTTTTGAGCCCACTGCCTCTAAATACGCGTGGGAAAATTCGCCGTACCGCTTCTCTGCATGTGAGCTACTGCCATAGAAGCCTCGCAGCAATGCGAGAAAGAAGTCCTTGTGGTGAAGCACTTTGTCGATCCCTGCCATCTGTCTTGATAGCTGGTTCCACAGTTTGTCGATGTACGGTTCTAGTTCGGGCTGTTGTCGAGCTATTAGGAATCTCTCCGATTCGATGATATCGGACATCCACGTTACTTCGTCCAAGAGTTGACCGCGGATCGACAGTGTGGCGCCATCGTGCTCTTCTGTTTGGAGCAGACTTTTTGAGCCTCCAGCCATATGAGAAAAATCGGCACCCAATGTCAAAAAAGGGACTCTTCTTGCATTACCCCAGGATGGTACCCAAGAAGTTGTTCGGCTCCGCATAAGCTCTTCCCTATCTTGCTGTCGGACAGCATGTAACACCCATGGACCTTCTTTTGGACTATGGAGAAGTATTCGGGCAACGCGCTTGTAAAGCTCGTCTTTGGATATCGTATAGTCAGCTTCTAGATACGGATGATTGTTATCTGAAATCGCTGCAGGACATCCCAGAAAAGCATATATGTAGTCTCGGGCGTCTGTGGCGTTGAGAGAAGAGCATCGGTCTAAAAGGCTAAGCCAAGGATGATCTACTAACTCGTATTTTGCAAAGTCTGCAGATAAAGGTCGACTTTCGAACCACTTTCCACTTCCTGAATAGCCTGATCTGTAAAGTTCGTAAGTGAGAAAGTTTAGATACACTTGGGGAAAACTGGGAGCCTTGGCAAATTCTCCAAGTATGTGACCCAAGTCCTGCTTTCGACCACACCATAAGCAGAGCTCAATGATATCAGCTGCTTCAATCTCAGCATGTCCCCAGAAAACAGTACATTCCTTAGCCAGAGCTGCCTCCTGCTCATGTATTAGGTAATTGAATATGCCGAGAATGGAAACCATTACCTGTATCGTCCACACGCGACTGAACCATGATGATTTGAGTAATGCAGCAACTCCATGCCACTTGTTTTCTTCCAAGCAGATCGGATAAGGTTTTGAGAGCACTGGCATTGCGTTTAAATTTTGGCGACACTGTATAAAGACCTCGCCAAGATACTGGTTGATCTCACGAATCATGGCGAAGGTATCTGTGGCTGTCGTGTCGTCTACATCGCCCCCAAGCCAGACGAGAACACGGCTAGCGTTAGCAAAAACCTCGCCCATTCTGCCAACTTGCTTTCCTTTCTCTTCATAATCTTTCTGATTTATGCAAAGCGCATCAGCCCATAGTAATCTTGCGGCGGTTCCTCGTGCTGGGCGAAAACGTCGCAAGGCGTCATGAAGATTGCGTGTGACGAGAGTGCGAACCCCGTTGCAGGTAAGCGGAACTGTGTCTTCAGCATTGCCCCAACAATATGAGATTGCTTCATATTTTTTAATCGACTTCGCATAAGTGGTGACTTTTATGTCGCAATCGATGGGGTCGTTGAAGTCGCCTGGGTGTAGTCTGAGGAGCCGTATCTGAGCGCGATCGGGCTGGTCAGACAGCAGTCGGAAGAGCCTCAGCAGTCGTATTTTGGGGTGTTCTCTGCTGTCACGGAGCGGCTTGTATATCGACATGTTTGCGCTTAGCCCTTAGGACTCTCTGACCGTTTGACAGGGATTCTGGGTAGAAGTAGCGCGTTGATGTAGGTGTCGTGGACGATGACCACGAGAAGGCTGAGCTGACCCGGCTGTGCATAGCATCTGCAGCCTGATGAGCTCCTGCAGTCGGACCAACGACGACGCTGTGTGGTAGAGCCGCTGCAGCCAACCATCATCTTGCCCCGCACGCCTTGAGAACTTCACTCGAGGATTTTGGGAATCGGAGATACACACGTGTCTGGTCTACCACACAGAAGCTATTGCAGGTTGACGATGACCATACCTGCAGCTAGTAGAAGCCTCTTCAGCCTTGCTGATATTGACACTGTCATCGAGACACAACCAAATCAAATCTCTAGCGCTTGGTTCAAGTAAATACCAGCTTTGATGTAGAGTCCCAACATAGAAGAAGAACGATGCTTCAATGTTGTCCTTGTGGTAGTGTGGTAGTGGTGTGTGCAGTAGGCACGGCAACAATCGCATTCTATCAAAGTAATTATGTACATTTGGTAAGCTTCGTGACGTGAGGAGAAAGCAGGAAAAATGAATGTTGTGTGCGCAAAAAATCTGGGGTTGTGGTGAGACCCAGATTCATGCGACTTTGCGACAGCGATCTTGTAACATTGCGTCATTGCATTTCGTGAAAATGACCTGCACAAATATTTGTCTCTCACATGTCCACGCCACTGTCATCAGCCGTTAAAATAAACTAAAGGCCCGCGAATAGCCTTGGGCCCACGTTGTTAAGATCCCGTTGTGGATGCTCGCTCGCGCGCGCAGAACGTGGGGTATGACGTCACAGCTTCACTTGTGTTATGCCCAGTAAGGCAGAAAAAACAAACCGATATAAACTTTCCCAGCGAGTATATATAGCTATCACCGTCTACACGAAAGCAAATAAATAATCCACACTCCAAAATCTACTTCTACTCAACCTCAATACTTCAACAAAACTTACCAACAACCACAACCATGTCTTCCAACAACAAAGACCAAACCTCCACCCTGCAGTCCTACGTCGACTCCGCCACAGGCGCCGTCCAATCTGCCCTCGGATCCCTAACCGGCAGCACCGCTGATCAAGTCCAAGGCGAGAACAAAAAGGACGTCGCCGGCCGCCGAAAAGGACCTCTCGCACGCGACCGCCAAAGCCGGCCCCTTCGCCGTCAGCTCCTCCGGCGGCGTCGCAAAAGACAACTCAGACCGCACCGCCGGTTCATGGAACCAGAACGTCGGCGCCGCGAAGGAAGCCATTGGCGGCTTCGTTGGCGCAGAGGGCCTCAAGCAGGAGGGTATTAGGCAGAACCAGGAGGGCAAGGGCCAGGAAGCTGCGGGACAGATGAATGATCTGGGCAAGGGCATTTCAGATCGTGTTGGTGGGACTATTGGGGGGTGCGGTTGCGGGACTAACAGGGAACGAGGCGCAGAAGGCGGAGGCGCAGAAGCAACATGATGAAGGGAAAGCGAGGCAGCGGGGTGTTGAGGCGGATCTGCAGAAGCAGGCTCCTCAGTAGGGGAGATACTGAGTGTGATTATAGTTTATGGTGGATTGGATGATATACCCTTTTGCTCGACATTACAGAATGAACGAACGATCTTCTACACCGGAGTGCACTCTTGAATGTGACTGCGATGCAATTGGTGCCTACCTATGCGACGTCTGGTTAACGAACCGGATCTAGCGGAAGCTATTCATCTGTAGCTTAAGCTCCAATGCATGCCAAGGGAAGTGTCTAGCAATCTGCCAGTCTCTAGTGAGCTCCCATTATGGGTGACAGGTTTTCGCGAGGGTCTGGAAGCCAGCCATAGTATCTCTCCCAAAGAACTTTGTACCTGAATCAGGGCCTAGTAGCGGTCCGCTGTCTTGATGCTTTCGCCAATACCCGTGGCAGGATTTAACAGATCTCGTGAAGCATCTCGTAGCCGCTGGAGCACAAATATGACGCAACGAAGCGCCTTGTTTTGTCCTTGACATCACGGACAATTCGAGAAACTTTCAAGCATGTCCATGCTGAGCACGGAGTAGGCCCGAACGCATGCAGTCACACGCTGGCGATGCATCGAATCGCAAGGAAGATCAAGTCCGCCGGGATCGAGCTCTTCCAAACGTCAGAATCTACAACCGCGAGGTCGAATCAAGCCTCGCACTTCCTTCCTCCGTGAACGCAAACTCCACACGTCTAGCCACAGCCGTCTAAACATAGCCCGAAACGCGCTGCAAACAAGGCTCGTTGTTGTCGGCGGTTCGCGATGATGTATGGATCGACGGGCTTGCGTGGCGCCAGCCACTTGTGGCGTCATAACTGTGCCACAACGCCGCGACATCCGGTTGCGAGGGCCAGTTGCGCCTCCCCAAGCGCCTTGCCCTGGCACGGAGCGACGATTCCTACGAGTGACGCACGCTGTTTGATCTTGGACAGCAAATTACCGCGGGCTGAGAACTTGGCTGCAAGGCCTGGATTGCGAGGGCGTGAAGCAGGCTGAAGCTTGTCTGACGGACGTGTGGCGCCGGCTATGCGGCATCCCTGTAGGTTGTTTTCGGTGAGGTTGGGTGAGAGTGGTGATACGTCATCGCTACTGCAGCGTTGGTCATGAGCTGCCTGCACGCCCTTCCATAAATACTAGTCTTCCTGCCGCTGCTCTTGTTTGTTAGACATCAGTTCACTTCATCGACTTCAATATCACTCAAGTCACTACACAAACAAATCAACTCGAACCACCAACCACACATCCATCATGCCTTTCACCGCCAGCGATATCTGCAAGATCCTTCTTGCCATCATCCTGCCTCCTGTTGGTGTTTTCCTCGAGCGCGGCTGCAACGCCGACTTCCTCATCAACATCCTTTTGACCGTCCTTGGTTACATTCCTGTAAGTTTTGCACGACATCCCACAAACAACGACAACATCTCACTAACATGTTCTCCAGGGTATCATCCACGCTCTGTACATCATATTCAAGTTTTAGCGGAGTCGCACATCAAACCGAACGATGCAGGCATAACGACCATGTCTCTCTACGATACCCATTCCCTGTTTCTTTTGGCCGTCCAAGGCCCGGACTCGTCTGCCGGCTTTCCGGTACGAGTGACACCTCGCATATGATGGTTGGGTGTTTCGGTCCATCCGGTTGATGTCTTGGCTACAGCTCTGTTTACTCATTCACGAAAGGCGTCTTGGTTCTTGGCATAGTTTTGCAAGTCTCGAGCGTTGGGAGGACGACTGTTGCGCTCAGCTGAGCGTAGCATGATGACTTAATCAAATAATCTTACAACCACAACTTGTTTTCCATGAACCTGTGAACGTATCGTGACTGCTGCTAATTCATGCTCGATGCGTGTACATTTGCACAGCCATTAACGACTCGTCACGTGTATGACGCAACACGATGAAAGATTGGCGCTGGGATCATGCGGACACATGTCTCGGCGCCTGCCGCGTGCGCATTGCTGCCTTTCACGCACAGAATCGTGACTCTACCCACAACCAACTTCATAGCCTCTATGGAGCTCTCGTACGACGACCAAACCCAAGTCCACTGTCGCGTTCACGCACCCCGGAAACCGCGCGTAAAATATCGCGTGCAATGGACTTCACAGCTACCCTAACAGACGCTGAGATTAGAACTCTGAGCGACTGCAACCTTGCCATACACGATGCGATACGATGTTTCAGCCAGAGTATGGCTGGCTATAACAGCAGAAACGAAAGCGACTTCGAAAAAAGCTTTAGGTTGAAAAATACCATCGATGTTTTCGAGAAGCGCGCAAGGGTGGAACCCAACGCGCAAGCTCTCGCGGTTCTCATGAACTGCGAATACCTGCTCTGGCTCTTGAACAAGGACACGCCTCAGAAGCAGAATCCTTTCTTGAGTCATTGGGTAGAAGCTATCCAACGACTCGACGCTACGGGAGGGCAGCACGAGAGCAATGGTGTTGCGAAGAATGATCTTTCGGCGGATAAGATCAGTGCAGCCCGAGTACTGTGGATTAAGATGCTCCTACAAGGCGAGGATGTCAAGTATCTACTTGACCAAACGTCACAGCAAGCCAGTATCTCACTTTTAAGCGATGGCCTCCGTGAGCCATTCGACTTGAGGCCATATGTTCGAATGCTGGAGGACGAAGGCATCTACGAGAAGACGCCCGAACCCGATACAAACGGGCACGCTGCACCTACACAGTCGCAGAACGGCGTAGACACTCTTCACCGTCACACGAGCGCGAAGAAGACAATTGACTCAACCGAAGACTTGATCCAGCAGCGCAAAGCCGACATACTCCGCAATCTCGAGCTAGATACAGACACAGCTATATTTGAAATCACCCGTCTCCCAATCTCGCTCACATACCTCGACTTCCTCACCACGCTCCTCACCGACCGCACCCTCGAAACCCACTCCATAGACCCAGCGCCCATCATAACACAATACATACAACACGCCCTGCGCACAATCGAGCGCATGGGCAAGCCACCAGCCCCGTCGGACGATGGAGAGGTGCTGGAGTATGGCAAAGAGGCGCAAACCCGGCATATACTGCTTTTGTTGCTGTTTATTAAGAGCTTGATACGCAAGGGGCTGGTGGAGATGGACACGTTGTATTATGAGATTGCAGAGATTTCGGTGAGGTATGTATGGATTAAGGAAGTTAGGGACTTTAGGAATTGGGCGGAGGAGGGTATTGAGCGGTAGGGCGCTTGAAACGATGAGAAGGGGAAGAGATGTACATATCGCGTCCATACTAGAAGATCGCGGTGCAGTCAAAACAACGTCGGGTGTATACGGGGAGATTGGAAAGATTCAGTTGCATATCGTTCCAAACTATGATGATTCCGCCGCACTCAAAACACATGTTCGGGTGCCTACGGAGAGACCAGGAGAAGCATCGCGATCAGGCCTGTGCGTTGCGACAGGAACAATGCTAAACCTCAGCTACAAGTCGAAGGCATGCATTGTGCAGATCGTCATATTGCGATCAAACAGAAAAACACATTCCGAAGGTGTGATAAGGAACAAAGTTTGTATGACGTTTCGGAGAGGGTCGGGGGTTCATACACAGATGATCCGCGCCACATCGCGCTAAACACCAAACCGAACAGTTTCAAGCACCGAAACTGAAACGATCGATGTACTTCTCCACGATGAGCTGCGAAAAGATTTGGAGATCAAGGAACACGCGATACCATCACTACGCTCGGAACAATAATTTTCGATATAGTTGCTCATTTGATATCTGGTATTTCCATCATGATCCACTTGTACAAGAAGCCAGCACACATACATGCTGCACTGCAACATCTAAACATCGTTTGCTACCTAGGTCAAACATGCATTTCTGAATCGACGTTTTGGATGCCAAGTATAGCGACACTTGGCTTCTGATACGTTTCCTTGACTCCACCTCTGCGTTTCCCAAACAATCATGCATCTGCTTTTTCGGCGATTTCTCTCTTCCGATGTCATTGGCTTCTCACCGCTGAATTAGCTTCACTCGATGCTCCGAAGAGGATCTTCCCGCTGTGGAGATCCCAGTGAATATCAATGCTGCGGGCCTTTTTCACGCATGGTCCGACCAGCACCGTATCATCACCGCCCATCTGCTCTTCCTCTTCGGCATCACTGCTACCCACATTGCCATCGCCGTGTTTGGAGCCTGGTATCAACTTGGCGGCAAGGGGCTTTTCAATGTCTCTGGTGTTGGGATCTCGGATGAAAGCACATGCGAAAGCTTGTGTAGTGCTAAGCTTTCCATAGCTCTGACGGTGCCTCGAATGTTGTATATAAGGTATCTGGATCATCCTCCAGAAGCATAATCATCAGCTCAACACTTCCAGCCTCTTCTTCTTCTCTCTCTAAGTAATTCTTCCTTGCGCCGGTCGCTTGTTTAATCTACTCTCTTTCATATTCCAGCATCCTTTCATCAGTCCTTTTCGACAACCTACTTTACTTAGTCAAGATGCTTTACTCAATCACCTTCATTGCGGCTGTTGCCTCCACCGTTTCCGCCCACGGTGTCCTCACTCAGATCCAGGGTGCTAATGGCGTGATTATGCCCGGTCTCTCTGGTAAGCTTCTTCATCTTCATCTCCAGTACATGAACAGCATCTCACAATCTCACAGTCCAGGATGGCACTCCCCGTAACTGCGCCACTCCCGGC
The DNA here is from genome assembly GCF_000146915.1 of Parastagonospora nodorum SN15. Taxonomy (NCBI): domain Eukaryota; kingdom Fungi; phylum Ascomycota; class Dothideomycetes; order Pleosporales; family Phaeosphaeriaceae; genus Parastagonospora; species Parastagonospora nodorum. The sequence continues at coordinate 408,448 of NW_001884565.1, read as the reverse complement.
TGCGGTTCCGAAGCCGACACCGCCATCATCCGCACCAGTGAGATGGGCGGCAAGGCCTCTGCTCTCGGCCGTACCCAGGGCGGCGGTGCCATCGATGCCGCTGCTGCTATCTCCATGTTCATGGGCGGCGGAGCCGGAGCCGGTGCTGCAGCTGGAGGAGCCAAGCGCGGCCTTCTCGATGCCTTGACCGGCGGTGCCGGCGCAGCCGCTGGCGGAGCCGCAGGAGGCAAAGCAGCAGCTGGTGGCAAGGCTGCTGCCGCTGAATCTGGTGTCGCTGCGGCCGCTGGTACAGGTGCTTCATCCGGCCTGCCCACCACCGCCGTACGATGGCACCATCACCATGACTTTCCACCAGGTCAACCAGGACGGTGCCGGTCCTCTTACCGCTATGATTGACGCTACATCCGCTGGAACCGACCCTGCGGCGTTCAAGACCGCTCAGGTTATGCAGAACGTGCCCGGAATTGGCATTGGAGGTCTTTCGCTCGCTGGTAAGTCAACCCCTATCCACCCCACCACTCCAGAACTCCAAAACTAACAAATTCGTAGCGGTGAAAGACTTTCCCGTAAAAGTCCAGATGCCGGCTGGAATGACCTGCCAGGGCACAGCTGGTGGCGCGACGAACGTCTGTGTTGTGCGCATGCAGAACCCGGCTCTTGCTGGCCCCTTCGGTGGCTCCGCTGCCTTCACCCAATCCACCGCCGCTAAGAAGCGCGCGGTTGAGTACAACCTTCGCAAGAGGCACTTTGCTCGCGGTCTGCTCGGAAAGCCTGAGTAAATATGCTCCACGGAATTGGAAGAGTGAACGTAATGGAAAGGGTTGTACTTAAATAGGAAGGATTGCTGAGCAATCTTGAGACGGGGAAGAGATTGGGAACTGTTTGAGAATTAGGATGCTACTTACCATATACGCTCGCTATATGAGCAGATTTAGTCTTTAGTTTGGAATAGGGGTGGTGCTCGAGAGTAATGTAGAGAGGGCACGATGTATATAGTCAATACGAGAGTCCGATGTTTAACAGTGGCTTCCAATTTCCTGCGTCAATATTCTCCTGCTGTATTCTTTGTTCTTTCTTTGGGTAGTTAAGACTTATGATTTGACGTTGGGGCACGGAGCGACTTCACGCAACGCTAGCGTCTTTTTCCTTTATCGCCAGCTTGGGGTATCACGAGTTGGACTTGAACAAAGATCGTGCGCAACGGAAAATTGTTTCGAAAAGCTTATTCAAAAGCTAAAACTTTGACATCAGAGTCGAGGTTCTTTATGAAATATCGGCACTGCTCGCGCTCCGATGCACAAGCAACAGTGATACAATTTGAAATAGACACCTGGACCAGGCTGTTGCAAAAGGATATTGCAGTATGCATTTGGCGAGTGTGGAAGGTTGCGAGATATGTTTGAATAAGGCTACCTATGGTAGGAGATACAAAGCAAAGAAATCTATAACAACAAGAAGCAAATAGAAATTGCAACCCATCCGATAAACAGATCGCGCCGATGCAAAACCCATGAAGCAGGCAACACAAAAGAGACAGTCATAGCCACATCACCTAGCGACCTGCCAGTAAGAGCTCACATCCAGAACATCGTGTCCGCCAGATCCCGACTCCACGGGTTCATCCACCCCTCCTTCTCGAACATGTAGAAGTCGTTACCAACACGTCGATAGACTTCATCTCGGAGGCTTTTCTGAACAGCGTCTGCATCTTTCTTCTCCTGCTCTTTCTTGTCCTTCACCATCTGCTTTTTTTGATCCAGACTCATTGCAGGTCTGATGCGGAAGTTGATGTCACGATTCGCTGAATTGGCGTTGTTCTGCACGGTTGCAATGTTGTCTAACGCAGTCTGGAGCTGAGAATCCTCTTTGACGAAATACTTGCGGATGTAGGTTCGCCCACGATCGCATAGGCGGTCAGCGTAGAACGTGGGTGAGGCGTACGAGACGGCGCAGAGGGCTCGAGCGTATGAGTAGCAGATTTGGTGAGTCTGTGGATGTCAGTATACATCTATGTGTCGAGTGAAGGAAGGGTAGCAAAGAAGATATGCTTACCAGATCTCGCAACTTGTCCAGTGTCAGACCAGGTATTTCTGCCTCAAGAACGAAGTAGTGTGTCGGCTTTACGGTTCCCTTGATACCGCTGTGCGACTGCAAGTAGAAGTCCTGGTAGTACGGGGACGTGACCAGTCTGTCGACAAAGGTACCAGGAAGTGTGTTCTCATTGCCAAACTTGTCTCCTTCCGACGCGTTCATGGGATAGAAACGGGTGTGATGTCGCTTGACCACCACAACAGCATGTATTTTGACATCTGTCGACAGTCCATACTGCGTAGCCAGCTTGTTGTAGGCAGCGCGAATTGCCGCAACTTCTATTTTCTTGATCGTTTCGTACTGTCCCGTCCCTACGCCATCACGGTAGTAGATGATGCTCTGTGGCAACTCTTCTGTAATGCCAAGGTCGGTTGACTCCGCTTTGCGCGCCGCAGCCCAGGCCTCAAGTCGTTCTCGGACCATATCCTCAACTTCCACGATTGTCTAAATGGTCAGCGAGAAACGTGTTGACAATGGGGGTGTTCCTACCTCTCGGTCCGTTGTATCGATTCTCTGTAGGCGCATTGAGCCCAGGCACTTTCCAGCCGAAAAGTCGACAGAGCCGACGATAGCGGCGATGGATGGTGTTCCAGGGTAAGCACCTGGTCCGGCATGGACTACATCCGCACCCAGTACCATGACGCGGTTTTTAGCCAGATAGTCGCTCACTGTTGTCACCGACTGAGTGATGCCGCCCATCTTCAAGTTAATCTTCATGACGACATTTGTCATGTACTCTTGGAACAAGTGCGCTCTCTCGCCGTATTGCTTGATAAGCTTATATTGCTCGACAAGGCAAAGAGAATGTATCCCATGGGTCCGGTCAGCCAGGTCCTTGAGATGGGCATAGAATGGTGTGCTCGACTTGTTGAGTAGGAATACGACAAGATTGGCGCCTTCCGCTTTAGCCTGACTGATCTTCGCACTCACACTACCACGATCAAGGATGTTTTCGATGATGTCATCACCTAGGTCCTGTAGTTGATTAGCCTTGAGATTGCACCTGTTCAACAATTCTTTTTGGAACTGATCGTGGTACAGCTCCGCATTTGCCTCCTTGAACCGTCGCTCGATCACAAAGCGATACTTGAGTAATGCCGGCTCTGTCTTGAAGAACGAACTCTGTTTTGGCACTTTCCAGCGGGATTTACCATTGCCATTTGTCGGCGAAGCCCCGGAAAACTTTGGCTGAGGTAGTGGGAGTACTCGGCAAGGTAGTTTGAGCATAGTCGGAGTGAGACGAATTGGACTGCCAACACCCGCCTGTGAAGAGTTAGCGTTGCTCTAACCGTCCATGATTCCTCTCGCTTACGAAGTTAGTGGAGGTGGCATTCTTTGTCTGCTCTGGAGTGAATCCGAGAGCACCCAGCCCTTCCTTCTCGATATGCGCTCTTCCGTCTGCAGGAGTCTTTGCAGCCTCTTGGACCATAGAGCCAGTAAGTGACTCGGGCAAAGGGCGACTATAGATCTGGTATGGAAGAATTCGAAGCTGTTCTTGAGCAAACCAAATCTCATCGCGCATAGTCCCGACATTGACGGCCGGCTGACCAGTCTTTAGTGAGAATGGATCGAAGGCTATGGGTGTTAGTATACATTGAGTAGTTACAGTAGGTGGTTCGCAATAGACTTACTCTCGTTGAGGTATCGTGAGACCGAAGTTCTGGTTGGTTCTGTCACGAAATTGCCATTATCATCTCGCCTGAACTTGCCATCATCTCCACGAACCCTTTTAGCAAAGGTGAGCGTGCCGATGTCAGCTCCAAGTGCAAACACCCTCTTGATACGTGCCTCCTCACTGTTCAGGCGCGTATGGTCCTCTCCTGGGATATCCTTGCGCTCAGTCTCGACATAAACCCGAAGACCTTTGAGGGCCTCTTTTCGCCTGGCTTCATCTGTGAAGGTGTTCGTGTCTGCCAAGAACTCGCTAACAAGTATCGGTCGGTAGAAAGCGCTCGTTGCGAGACTGAAATTCATGATGAAGCTTCCCATACCAGGCTTGACGTTGTAGAAATAACCTCGCATGAGTTCCAGCGTATGAGATCGGACATCAGGATCCCCATAGCTATTCTTGCTGAAAATGAGACTCTTCCGGGCATTCTTGACAAAAAACTTGTTTGCTGATTGCTGATGGACTTCGGACTTGTTGAACGACTTTGACACAACCATATTCAGGCACCTCGCAAGACTTTCAAAATCTTCGCCTTCACGATTTGGTTCCGAGGCTGCATATTCAGAGAAATCACTGATGTCGTACTCTCGGTTGAGCCTGATACTCAGGTCCAAAGTTCGATCCCCATCAACGACGGCCTTTTCCCATAGGGTAAGAGGCTTGCCGGCGTGTTCTGTCGGCTCTGAGACGATGTGTTCATGAAGGTTCTTCCAGGAGACGATTGTATCGAGGTAGTTGGTAGCGAAAGAGTCTTTATGGTCCTTCAGAAATGGCCACTGCTCAATGGCCATGAGGAAGATGCGTTTTATCTTGTCTTTCCTCTTCTCGCTGATACCGGTGATCTTGTACTCCCAGAGCTTGTCTACAGAGATCTTGTAGTTGAAATGGTTGGTCAAGATTTGTGTCACCGGAGGGCCGTTGGTGCCCTTGCCCTGTTCAAATCCCGACGTAAGATTGCTGAATTCCGTACGCAAAGGATATTTTGGATGCTCAATGTCGGCGGTATTTTTCCGTGCTTGGACTCGATCCCGGATGGCATTTGATAGTAGCCATTGCTGTCCCGATCCATATGACGCAGGATTTCCAGATGTCCGCTCTTTGGGGTAATGCAGTGCGCTAGTTGTCGAGTTATTGAAAAATGGAGGTACGTCCATCTCGTTGAATTCTGCCACCGTCAAATTGTTGCGTATTGGCTGCTCTTGTCCGGCATCTCCAGTGCCTCCGAATATTCCGCCCCTTCCACCCCTACCACCCCTACCACCCCTACCACCCCTACCACCCCTACCACCCCTACCACCTCTAGCTCTGTCAGTAGAGCCTCCTCTTCCACGTCCTTGAGAGTCTCCTCTTCCACGCCCCTGAGAGTCTCCTCTTCCACGCCCCTGGGAGTCTCCTCTTCCTCTTCCAATTCCCATAGGCATTCCTCCACCTCTAGACGGAGAGCCACTTGCACCTCGGGGTACGAAAGGCGGTCCATTCGGTGGGCCAGATGAGCCCGTATTCGTGTATGGGTTGAATCCAGTCGTCGTGTAGCCTGGAGAAACTCCACGACCTCGTGGTTGGTACATTGTGCATTCCTGGCCTCTGTGATCGGGGACAGTTCCTCCATTCGCAAAGGTGGGGCATTGCCGACAAGGCTGCCTACAATTCGCTTGGACATGAGGGAAGCCGCAATTATAGCATCCTCGACCTCTGAGAGACATGATGACGACTTTCTCGAAATGCACTCTATCCAATGACAAGTGACTCGATGGGTTGCGAGGAACAGATCGGATGTGGAGGTACTCGGAAGGTTAGACATACGATTTCCTGTCCAACTAGCAAACGATATTGGAATTTGTCAAAACCCCAGACTGACATGTTAGCAAACTCGAGCAAGCAACCTTGCGCTTTGCCAAACCCACAATCTAGCAATTCGACAAGACTCGAGGAAACTTTTGTCTTTATGTTTCCAGCATTGCAAATAGACTCTAAGCGCGAAAAATGCGATTCGAGTATACACACACAAGCATTTTGCTGTCTCAAACCATGCACATTCCATGTTGATGATTGCACTTGTCACCCAACAAATACTTGCCAAGATCGCAGCACTCGATCCACGCTCTCAAGATAGCAAATTGTTAGTTCACAGAGTTCAGCTTGTTTGAAAGATTCTACAACGAAATTGCTATACTAAAGGATGGAGATGATCGCAATTAAGCTCACACGAATTCCATGTCATGAGAACGATGTTGTGGTATAGCACTTGGGCACGTGATGAGATAATGAAGTAAACAGCGAAGGTATATTAGATAATCTTCTACTCTAGTCCTAGGAACTCACCGACACCTATCGCTAGCAATTTAGTCATTGAAACTACCCTTCCTTTGTCGACTGCGGGTCGATACCTGCCTCCCCTAAGAAGATGCGAATACAAAAATGTTATGCGTGAATTGTTATTGCGTACATTGATACGTGACCCCTTTTCTAGACCTGCAGAATTGACTCAGCACATTCAAGCTACCCTGTTACTGAATGTAGCACGTGTTTCACTCGAGGCATATAAAAATGACTCATACAAGCCTGCACCCATAGTGAACACATTGGTAGAGAAATTTGTGAAGTTATATTCGAGCCCAAAGAATAACGTGTCCAAATTGCCAAAGCGTGGCAAAAAGTATCCCAAAAATGCCGACTTCATCCAAAAAGTCCAAATTCTCAAATCCAATACTCATGTCCGTCCACTTAACCACCTCCAAATCCCATTCTCACCATCTCCCCATCACCACCTCACCTCTCCCTCCCCCAAGGAAACGCCCTCCCCTTCTTGAACACCGTAAACACCGCCGCGCCCTCCTTCTGCACCACCTTCGGCCTCCACCCCGCCTCCTCCTCTGCTCTCGGCTTACCCATAACACCATTAAACAGCGGGCGATCGACAAACTTCCTCTTCGCAGCCTTAGCCTTCTCCTTCTCTTCCTTCGCCAACTGTTCCTCCCTCTCTTCCCTCTCCCTCTCCGCCTTCTTAACCTTCTGCTCCGCGCGCCAAATCGCACTGCCCACCACACCATTCATGCTGAGCGGCTGATCGTCCGTACCGGGCAGGTCGAATTCATTCCTCACGTATCCATCTGCTTTATCACCCTCGATAGCTAAGCTACCAAGATCACTTCGGTTTCCCTGGAACAGCCCTGCCTCCTGCACGCACATGCCCACCGGCAAGCCCAGCATCGGCTTCGAGTAGATGTACGGCTCGATGCCTAGTGTGACAGCCCGAGCGGTCTGCAGAGCCTTGGACGCGTCGATGTCGAAGCGCTCTTCCCACGCGAGCAGTGTGAGCGTGCGGAAGGTGTGGCGGAAGGCGCGCCAGGCGGGGGTGAAGGGGGAGTTCATTGGGCAGATGAGTTTCTTGAAAGGAGCTGCGGGCGTGGGCGCTGGTAGGGTGACGAGTGAGTGTAGGCGGGCTTGTTCGGCGGGGGAGGGGAGGGTACTTGGGGTGGGCGTGGGGCGGAGGAAGGCGAGGAGGGGGTTTCGGATGGATGCGTCGAAGGCTTCGGGTGTGGGCGGGGGGTTGTATTGCACGAGAGTGCAGTATGTGTGGGGCCTGGTGTGGCTTTCGAGGATGCTAAGTTGGTAGCGCGTGATTTGGTTGACGGAGAAGTTGCTGCGGGCGAGGGTGACTTTGTATTCGAAGCCTGTGGAGTCGAGGTAGAAGTGGTAGAGATCTTTGAGCGTGGGGTTCTTAGCTTGCGTTTCCAGTGAAGTGATGGCAGGAGGGTTGGATGGAGAAGGCGATGTGGAGTGCTTCGAGGCAGTCTTTGTCGAAGAGGCTGATGGAGGAGGTGTAGGCAGGGAGCTCGTGACAACTGGCTCTGGGGTTCCATCGTCAATTGTGATGGGAGCTTGTGCCGTACCCGAAGATGATGCCTTCTTCGCTCCCTTCTCTGCCTTCTCCGCAGCCTCTTTAGCTTCCCGCTCTGCCCTTCTCTGCATCAGAGCATCCTTCGCAGATACGAACTTCGAGTTGATGGTTTCCGCGAAGAAGTGGCTCTTTGATGGCTTGGGCTTGCGTGGGGTAGGAAGCTTCTTGGACGTACCTGAACCGGTCAGCTCCTTGATCTTCTCGCACCCTTCGACGAATTTCTTACTGTCGGCCGCTGCGCCATACTTCTTCAATTCCTTCCTCGTCTTTGCTTGTTTCTTCATGGCCTCGTAGGTATACCTCTTCTCTGGCAGCTTCCTCTTGCCTTGCAGGGAGTCCTCGAGCCAGTCAAAGCTTACGATGTGGATGTTGAGCTCAGCTGCTTTCATAACCGGGTCGGTTACTGCTTTCCACGCCGGTCTGCTGGCGATCAGGTGCGTGACTCTTTGCTCGACGCGAGGAGACCATTTGCCGCCGTTGTTATCGACCCATTTCTTGATTTGGGCGGGCTCGGCTGGGAGGGCGCCAGCTATTGCTATGACGACACCAGACAAGACACCCATTGTGAGTAGTGGTACTTGAGCGAACAATGATTGAGCTAATCGATAATTATGCGGCAAGAAAGTGTGGTGGTGGAGCAGTGCTGAGATCTGGCGGGCGAGGTAGTCGCAGGCTTTATAGCTAGTGCCGGGCAGAGCAAACACGACAGATTTCGCGTTGACTCACTCTATAGTTGACAATACTAGGTGAAGTAATACAGATCTTTGTTAGGACGTGGGACAGCTCCGGTAGGGTGAGAGAGCGGTAGGGACCCACAATAATCGAAATGTCCGCGCGAACATGGCATTTAGTCCTACGTTAGCAACGAGTCGAAGGCGACTGTGGAGCAGGAGTGTAGATTGACCTAGTTGACTTGATGGAATGGAGAGATCTGAACTTGGATTGTGCATGAAGAGAAGTAGTAGAAGTATTGAGCTCGTCAGAAATCTAGGCCTAGTCATCGCACCTACATTTAGCTCTTTGCCGCCTTGATAAAAGCCCGTATCTTGTCCAGACTTTGTTGGTCATCTTCCTCTACTCCGCTGCTGACATCGACACCCTTGACGCGATCTTGGTAGTCCCCAAGGCCAGACAGCATGCTCTGGACATTATCTGGGTTGAGTCCTCCCGCTAGAATGACCTTGATTCCCTGGTCTTTTTCGAACACGGCTTTCACGTCAGTGAGGTCCAGCTGTTGACCGGAGCCTCCTGAGCCTGCATCCAGTAGTGGCAGTGCGTGGTATCCTCTCGAGCCAATGCCATGGTCGCGAGGGTTGAAGGCTTTCAGGACCGGAACAGGCATAAGCTTAGCCCACTCAACTGGCTCCTGACCGTGCAGCTGTACAATGTCCAGGTTGAGCAGTCGTTGTTGCTCAAGCACGTATTCCAGCGACTGGTTACGGAAAACACCCACAAGAAGCGCACGATCATCGGCTGAAGCAAGCCGTGACGCGCCATGCTCGAAGAAGTCGGATGCGGTCTTCGGATCAGCAAGGAGTGCCGACTTCGAGATTTGTGGTTTCTTAATCTTGTGTACAACATCGGATATGGCCAACGCCGTCTCTGCTGATACAGTTCGCTTCAACCCTGGGGCTAGAATCATTCCAATCAGATCTGCGCCAGCCTCGATCGCAGCTTTTGCCGCCTCAGCACTTCGTGTACCACATATCTTTACCATGAGGCCTGCTGCTGCTTTCGAAATATTCGTAGATGATCCACCGAGAAGCTCTGCAATAAACTGCTCTGTGTTGGAGGCGCGCATCAGTGCTTCACCAACTAGTACCGCACCGACACCGCCCTGGATATATGGCTCGACATCCTTGGGTCCTGCTATGCCACTCAAGGCGCAAAGAATGGCGTCTTTCGGTACCATGCTTACGAGACGGCTGGTCGTTTCCATATCGACTTCGAAGCTGACGAGGTTTCGGTTGTTGACACCGATGACCTTTGAACCAAGCTTGACCGCGATCTCCATCTCTTCGACATTTTGTACCTCAACCAAAGGTTCCATGCCGAGGGATCGAGAGTAGTCATAGAGCTGCTTCAACAGTGCCTCGTCGAGCATCTTGACGATGAGCAAAACAGTGTCCGCGCCAGCAAGCCGGGCCTCCAGAATTTGGTATTCTTCGAAAATGAACTCCTTGCGCAAGACAGCTGGGCGGTTCGGCATGCCTTCGAGGCTCTGCCTTACGGCCTTCAAATCGTCGATGCTGCCTTTGAACCATTCCGGTTCCGTCAATACTGAGATTGTGCTTGCGCCAGCTTTCGCATACGTCCTGGCCTGAGCGGGTGCACAAGTTGACAAAGAAATTATGCCTTTTGAAGGCGAGGCGCGTTTGATCTCAGCCATGAGAGAGAGGCGGTAGGGTGATTGCCTGAGACGGCTCGGAAAGTCGATCTGCGGAGGTGCTAAATTGAGGTCGTATGACGCTTGCAAATCACTCGGTCTTTGAGAAGGTATTTTCTTCTGTTCGGCGACAGCTGCCCTACGGTGATCGTAGATTTTGTGCAATATCGACGTCTGCTTGTCTTTCTTCGGCTCGTTGGTCGCACCATTGGTAGCCGCGACCGCTTGAGCATGCGCCTCTTTCTGCAGCTTGTCATTCTCTGCCCAGGTGCCACCCTGCATGCGCAAAAAGTTCCTCATCATGATGCGTCCGTCCTCTGTCAAGATGCTCTCGGGATGGAATTGAACACCTTCCATGACGTATTCCTTGTGACGGATGCCCATAATGACTTCCTTGATGTCGCCATCTGGATTGGCGGGGATCGTAGAGGTCACCTCGAGGCACTCTGGGAGGGTCCCATAAGTACCCGCGAGGGAGTGGTATCGGGTGACAGGCACGTTCTGAGCCACACCAGCATACACTCCCTTGCCATCGTGCTTGAGTGGTGACGTCTTTCCATGCAGGATTTGGCCAGTCACATCGACAGTCCCGCCGTTGCTGTAGTACATGCACTGAGCGCCCATGCACACACCCAGAATGGGGATCTTGCCGCCAAAGTGCTTGATAGCATCGTTGCTTATGCCCGCATCCTTCGCTGGGTGACCGGGACCTGGACTGACGACCAATTGTGTAGGGTTCTTCGCGATCAATTCGTCGACGGTGATCTCGTCGTTGCGGTATACGGTCACTTTTGCGCCCTCGAAGACAAGGTACTGGTATACGTTCCAGGTGAAAGAGTCATAGTTGTCAATGAGAATGACGTTGGACGCAGTGGGTATCGGCGGGGAGGGGTCGGGATGGCGGGGGGAATTATCGATGAGTGCGAGGGAAGGCATTTTGCGGTGGGTGGGGTGAGTTGGACGTGGTCTGGCTCGCGCGTGCAGCTCTCGTGTAGCTTGGGGTCGCCCTTTTCTCAAAAAGATGTTCAATAGAGGAGCTCTGCAAGACCAATTGTTTCCCAAGTATTCCTCCACAAGCGTCAGAAACTAGTTTATGCGCCGAAATGAAGGCCGAGATGACGCGACCGGTCCGATGTAGAATGAAAGTCTAAAGCGAACACCTTGCCAGCCCGTGGTGGGGTGAGTCAATCTAAGACGCGGGTGAATTGAGGCCTCGGAGGTAGCGGGGTTGAGCCACTGTGGCTGGTGCTGTGGCGCCAACAAGCAAGCACCAGCCCAAAGTTAGCCCTTGTCTCTCGCCGACGCGACTTTGAAGACAACCACGCCAAACACGCCGCTCCCCTCCACACCGCCCATTGCGCCCTCTTCATGGCCTTTGGCTAGCTGCACCATACCCAGCGCATTGCAGCGCGAACATGGCCTCCACCCAATCGCCCGAGCTGGACCTGACCAAGTGCTTCACAGGCGAGCAGCAGCTTGTGTATGTTTATACCGGCTTCGAGCCTCATAAAAGCTCTAAGCGCTAACATGATTAGAACCTGGGACATTGCCTACCGCGCCCTCTGCGACCCCGAAACTGCAACTAACAGCGACCCCCTGCGCGCCTTCTTGAGCGCGAACGAGAACAAGCAAATACTGAGCCGGCCATGGAAACCATTCCCAGACCCGTCGTCGCAAGAGAAGAGCAAGTTTGAGGCCAAGACCGCGCCCATCAAGGTCACGCCCTCATCAAACAGCCACTACAACATAGACGAAATCAAGGAAGACAGTCTCTGGCTCTCAAAGCAGGCGCAGATATCAGAATATGCAGCACTGCAGCTTGTTGCCCAAGAATGGCAGAGCAGGCCGGCCGTCCAGCTTCTAAGCGGACTGACTGAGGAAGAAGCACTCAGTGTACAGGACGCCGCAGGACTCGCGAATCTCGGCGCGTCGACGTTTGCGCCCAACTCGTCCATCCTTTCCACACCGCTCGCCGCAAAAATCTCGCAATTCGATACGCAGGACCAGCGACGGCTGCGCATTCTTGACATCTACCACTCCACGTGCGCCTCAATTCTTCGCATCAGCCAGCTCCTCGTCTCGTGGGGCTCCCTACCACACCTCCGGAACCAGACCATCTACGGGAACGACTATCACACTGTTGGCGCCGGCTGGATTGAAGAGCTCGGCCAAGCAATCGCAACAGCCCAGGCTGGAGGACCGGGCCCTACTACTGGCGCCAAGGCACTTGACGAGTGTCTCCAGGCCGCGCAACAGAGATGCGCATCGCTAGAAGGCGGCTATGGGTGGGACGTGAGCGAATCCATCATAGAGGCCGCGTCAGAGAAATGGGTCGTCGCGCAAACAACAGAGCTGCTACACATCCTGCACATCTCTCTCACGCACGCAGACGTGTATACAAAGGGCTTCGTGCCGGCCGCGACCATTGAGGACTGGCTTCAGTTCTTCTCGCAGCGCGGCTTCTTCCGTGAATTCCTCGTCGTATCCCCGGGTCAGGAGCCAGTTGTTCCTGTCGTTCAGCTACTGATCTCACTCGTTGCACTCTCGCTTTTGAAGATTGACCTAATCGTCAATGACATCGACTCGGGAGACTACAGGAATTGGGATCGATCATCATACATCCTAAACACTGGGGTATTGACGAATATCACGACCATGTTTGGAGAAGCAGCACAGTTTGGCCCAAGTCCAGCGACACCTCCAATGTTCGCTTGGGCTCTGGTCACATGGAAGCTCACCGAAAGGGCAGCCCTTGACGAGCGGGAGCGTGACAACATGCTCGAATATCCAGATGCGCCCCAAACCGGCCTGTCTGTGCTGGAGGAGGCTGGGCTTGCTGTCTCATCGCTCGAGTCCCACGAGCTCTTTGATGGTGATTTACCATACCGATGCCTTGCCGTGGCTAGTGCGGAGGCAGGTGTTCTCCCTATCATTGATCAGATGGTAGAGCTCGCATCGTCCGCGTTCGGGACCTACATTGATCAGGTGTCGCGAGACCGTGTTCGTCTGCTCTTCCTCCAGATTATCCGAGCCAGTGTGGGAAACGACATTGTGGTCTACAGTGCCGAATTGCTAGCTACCACATACACTCTACTAGCAGGCGACCGGACTTTCCGCACGTGGGTCGACGATAATGCGGCTCGTCAACCAGATCCGGTGGTTTCGTTCTTCCTCGAAGACGAGTATGTCCTGCGGGCAGCCATCTTGGGCGAAACACGTCGTCGCTACCCGTACGAGAATGATGCTTTCCTCAAGTTGTGTAGTGCCTTAGTCCGAGGCGACAATACTTCGCGAAATGGCATTCCTACGTTCATGGAAAAGCTTGTCAACTCAGCTGAGTTAATGCAACGTTTGCCTGTCGGCTTCAGGGAGTATGCATTGACCCGCGAAGAAGAGAACCAGAACTGGGTTGAACTCACTGCCCCTCTTCCACTTTTCTGCACCAAAGCCACGTCTAGCTTCCTTGGCCAGCGGCGTCTTCTAACATCAGGCCAGTCAGGATCAACTGATGGGCCCCTAGAAATTCCTGCCGGCACAGAAGGCATCATAGTCGATGACACTGAGGCGCCCTACGTCGCTGCATGGAAGTTCCAACACTCCACGTTGACTTACCTTGTCCAATTACTCTCCACCTATCCTGTAGCAAGTACTACAGTCGAAGTTTCCACACAAGAGCCAGCTGCCCGGACAACTGTCACTGAGATTGTGGGCCTGTTCGCGGACCTCATGCAGTCGTCTCTGCAGCTGTCCGAGGGCGTTTGTTCCGTTGAGCTGCTAGAGGCATTATCAATAGGTGTCAGTGGGATGCAAGACACTGTCAGCGCAATATTTGCCATTTTCGAGGAGGAGCTACTACGACTGTGTGAACAGCCAGGCAACGAAGAATCACTGGAGCTCTTGGTCAACTGCACTCATTTCCTGGAGGTGCTAGCCACCGTCGCTCCGCAGAGAGTATGGCCCTGGTTGGCTCGAAGCCGCTTGCTCGAAGGCGACGGCAACGGTGGCAGTCTCGCTGCTGTTCTCATCGGAACTGAAATGGTTCTCGGTAGATATGACTTCCTGATTGGTTGCATTCGGCTGTACAAGGTCTTGGTCACAGATGCTGTCGAGCGATCTGTTGCTCGGAAGACGCCAAGCAGAGCAATAAGCCGCTTCAATGCCACAGCCCCTTCGGAGAGCGGCACATCCGACAAGACCATCAGCACGACACTTTTCACATTCGGCCGGACCTTGGCGAGCATATATGAGAGCTCTTTGAGCTGGAAGTACTCACGCCCTGATGATCGGCCGGAGATCAACATTGCTATATGCGAAGTGTTTACGATGATCTTGCAGCTCGCTTACGGCGTCGACGATGCATCCAAACTGTCCGCGAAGCTCACCAAGTTAATTGCCCCCATAGCTGAGTACATTACTCAATTATACTTGACCAAGTCGGAAGGCGACATGCCCACGAATCCTATCCTAGCATCATTGGTGATAGGAGTAAGCCCCGAGGACACTGCTTTACTCACTAGCTCTGGCACATTGTGGAGGCGACAAACGCAGGCCACTCTGACTCTTGCCGATGCATTGGTGAGAGTTGCAATGCTGCTCAACAAGCCATGGACACATCTAGAGCAGCAGCTGTTCAAAGCGACACCACTGCTAGCACGACTCTACGGCTCTAGTGACAAATGGAAGTCACAGGTCGTGCTTTTGCTGGAGACTCTCGTACGGGGTGCTGTTCGTGTCGCGGCTCCAGCAGATGAGGCGATGGATACACATGGCTCAACAGGCGCAGCTCGCGCTCAAACCGAACAACAAGAGCCCCCCTCCTTACTAGGTCACCTGGGACCGCGTACTGCGAGGAATTTCCTTAGCGTCTTGTCTCAGCTTGACGAACCCATCAGAGTTCTCGACATTCAGACTAACGTGTGGAACTTACTCTCGGCGGTGGTGACATGCAAACAACAATGGTTCTCTCTCTACTTGCTTACCGGTAGCACACCGCGAGAAGCGATGCGGACTAAGTCAGAGTCGACTGCTCCATTGAAGAGCAAAGCCTTGCTCACGCGAGCCCTCAGTGCCCTTACCAACATGGTTCTACCGGAGAAAAGCTCGATCAAGCTACCATGGGATCTGTATACTGCTATGTTAGAGTTCGTCTCATCAGCTCAGAACAACTGGTCATGGGCCATGGGAGACTTGCGAAAAGAAAAGGACTTTATCCAAAAGCTCCTCACATTCATGAAGTGGATGGCGAAGCAACCGAGGAATCTCAAGACCAATGCGGAGCTTGTAGAGCGTTCATACCAGAACAGGTTCGCGTCCCTGACCTGCGAAATTCTGGCCATGTACCTTCACGGTTCGCGGCAAGTTGGCGATATAACCGTGCTCAAGGAAGTCGTCACCAGCCTGGTTTATCTTGAAGATAATGCGCTAGAGTTACCATCGTTCAACTCCTCGCTACACCGCAACCTGAAGCAGCATGTTGAGGCCCACTTCCCTGGTGTCACGCCCGATAACTTGAAGCGAACGACGTTGTATCCCGGGTCTTTTGGGCGAAGCTTCTTCTACGACATCGATCTTGCGAATCGACTTCTAAGCTTTGATAGCAACTGGACAGGACCTCGGCAAGGCACAGGTTTTGCGAATGAAGTTGAGACCGCCAACTTTAACCTTGGTCTGGTAGAATCCCAGGTGCAACTCCTGCAAAGTTGGAAGATACTTGCTCTCGAACTGAGCTACGTCGTTGCCAAGGACGACCGTGTGGCGAGGCTCATGACCAGTGTAGTCAAGAAATGCATGAAAGCTAATGCTGAATCTAACCTACCGGAGGCGCTTTTCGGTCAGCTCATGATCACTCGAGCTGACCTCGCATTTGCTTTACTGAAGAAGCTCGTCGAGGCGAAGGTACGAACTACAGAAACCCGACAGCTCTTGACGCCAGTATGGGACGCGATTCGAGCTTCAATACCTGACTTCGACACTGTCTTCTCTAGCGACGCGGTACATTACTATCGATCGCTATTGCGGATACTCTTCCTGGCGCTTCACTTTCACCTCGTCGACGACTCCAGTCAGGAAAAAGATGTAACTTTCCGCTCGAGCTTCCGCGGCACAGTACCACAAAGCCACAACGACTTCACCGAAGCTATATCGACTCTTTTGCTCGAGATCCTCGCAGACACGGTTGCGAAAGGATTCCGCAGCTTAGCTACTCAGCTCCACGCTGAGCCAGCATCCGTTACACCTTCCGACTTTGCTCTCCTGACCGCACTACTGCAACGGATCATTGCCATTCCTGAGATGAACATGTGGCAGTCTCAAGCCGCTCTTCTCTTCGCGAACAACAACACTCTCCGTTACGCCACCAGCTTGTTCTCATGGTCTGACCGCCTCACCATCCCCAACAATGGTGTAGACGACCCTATCTACGGCGAACTCAGCCTGCTCTTCCTCCTCTCACTCTCTACCATTCCAGCCCTCGCTGAGACTATGGCCGTTGACGGGGTTTTATCGCAACTCAACACTGCCAACCTGATGAACTACTACCGCCGGCCTAATGGCATGGGCCATTTCGATTCACCAGCACGGTTGTACTCTATATGGGTCAAAGGCATATTACCATTGTGTCTGAATCTCCTACTGTCCGTTGGTCCGCCCATCGCAGGCGAGATTTCGAGCTTCCTCAACCAGTACCCTGAGCAGCTTCTCCGGGCGTCGCAAGCTATCAACAGCAGCCCCTCATCGCGAGCCCATTCTACCAAGATAACATTGTCCATCGCCTCAGAAGCACATTCACTGTCTCTGGTCTCCGCTATTATCGAAAACGTGCGCAAACAGGGCCCGAAGCTCGGCATCCAAGCCAACGACGTTGCGCCCCTAGACTGGGACAAGGAGAATGTCAAGGAGGATATTGAGAGCTGGCTCAGCCGCAAGGGTGCGCTACGCGAGCGCATCGTTGCAATGGACGAGCGCGAAGTGGAGATGCTGAGCAGGAAGGGCCGCAGCGACGCAAGCTTGAACGAGCTGGAAGACAAGGTGTTGGCTGAGCTGGAAGACGCAGGGAGATGTTTGGGCTTGACGATTGGATAAGGCGCAGCGCATAGTAGACAGAATACGTTCTGGGTGTGAGGAATTGTAGGTTTAGCATATACTGTGGTTTAGAAAAGCGGGTGGCGTTCAGGATATTGCTATCCGTGTAGCTAGAGAAATTTCGTTTAAGCATAATGGAAGTTGAAGTACTATGAGAGTGGGGGGTTTTTTTTAAAAAAAATCGCCCTTGCAAGAAGGTTCACTAGATTCTTGGAACTTCTGGCTCTTCTGAGAAAGATCAATAGTAGACATCATGCACTTGACAAAGCTACACCGTCGGCATTGAAGAAGTCGGGAACGCCTACATCCACGAGATTCAAACATCTTCGCGTACCACATTGCACGCTGTCTTCCTACTACATTTCTCTGAAACTATACAAGTTCAGATTAAGCAGTTATGTGGCTTCTTAGTGTAGATGTATAAAATCCTACAGAGCGCATTAACTGACATTTCGTCCTGAAATGCTCTCGTCATTGATGTCCTTTGTCATGTGACCACGCGTCAATTGTCCGTCTCACCTCATTGGCTGTGGAACATGGACGAACCGCAGTGCCGCCATTACTGTAGCTCAGGAGTCGCAACGCGCATCTGAAAGTCGCAATTGAAGGTCACGATTAACGCCAGTCCATAGCAGTCGCTTTCGTTATACTCCGAGCATCAATGCGCACCTCGCGTGTGTCTCGCGACACCTCGCGCATCGTGGCCGCGACACGCACATTACGTCAGACACGTACTGCCGTCACAGAAGAGAGAAGCAAGAGACAACATACCCTATCGAGTCCCGAACGAGTTTCCTCAGAATCTGAATCAGATCTGGATCTTGCAGCATCAGCCGAATCAAGCTCAGAGGAAGAAAAACGGCCTGTAAAGAAGCGAAGGACAGCACCAGTCGCGGTCAAACACGAAATCAAAGAAGAGTCCATCGCAACAATCGCATCGCCCAAGAAACCCAAAAAAGCGCGTCGAACTCCTGCGAAGAAAATAAAAGGCGAAGATGGCACCATCAAAATCGAGCCGCCGGCGAACTGGGAAGAAATCTACGCTCTCACGCGCGAAATGCGCAACGAGAACATCGCCCCTGTAGACACCATGGGCTGTGAGAGCCTCGCAGATCGCGAACGCACACCACGGGATCAGCGCTTCCAAACGCTCGTCGCCCTGATGCTGAGCAGCCAGACGAAAGACACAGTCACAGCCGTTGCAATGCGGAACATGCAGGAGAACATGCCTGGCGTACATCTCCCCTCCTCCCCTCACATCCCCTCACACACACTGACACCACGATAGGGTTTTAACCTCGAATCAGTCCTCGCCCTCCCCCCTCCCGACCTAAACGCCATGATCAACAAAGTAGGCTTCCACAACCTCAAGACAAAATACATAAAAGCCACCGCCGAAATCCTGCGTGATAAATTCGACGGCGAGATACCGGATAGCATCGAGGGGCTTGTCAGCCTGCCCGGCGTCGGGCCTAAGATGGCATACTTGACAATGAGCGCTGCGTGGGGCAAGGATGAAGGTATTGGTGTCGATGTACATGTGCACCGCATTACGAATCTGTGGGGATGGAATAAGACGCAGACGCCCGAGCAGACGAGGGCGGCGCTGGAGAGCTGGTTGCCGAGAGATAAATGGCATGATATCAACAACTTGCTTGTGGGACATGGGCAGACGATTTGTTTGCCTGTGGGGCGGAAGTGTGGGGAGTGTAAGCTGGCGGACAGGGGGTTGTGTCCGTCGGCGGTGGTGGGGAAGAAGATGAAAGTGAAGAAGGAAACGGTTAAGCTGGAGGTGGAGGGTGGGGGCATTGTGAAGCAGGAAGAGGTGCTTCTTGAGGGTGGGGAGGTTAAGGCGGAGGATGGACCGGATGCTTTGGTCAAGAGGGAAGAGGTACAAGATACCTTAGTCAAGACAGAAGATGTTGATCGGGCCATTGGGGACATTGAAGACATCGGAAGGATACCAAGTAGACGGACGACGAGGAAAAGGACGTAGGTAGGTAATCTGACATGGCTACGGTTACCTTTTCGGGACGTGCTGTATGATTGATGCTTACAGACTTGTAGCTTGTAAGTTCTTGAATTTCGGACTTTTTGAATGGCTTCCGTGATTTTATATAGCTCTCCTCACGCGCAGCATTGCGACTTGCATGTGCTGATTGATGGCTTCAGGCGGAGCACTCGTCAAAGTTGGCGGGCGCGTGCATACACCTGCGCCTTCCGCCTTGTGTCACAGCAAACAAACAACGACCACCTTTCACACCAAGTCAGCTGGACTCGCTGATCATTTTTCACTTCACCAACTCGTCTTGAAACAGACCGCCGAGCAGCTTCTAGGCATCAGTGTGCAGTGAAACGACCTGCCGAGTGCGTTGATTCACTCGCACCTTTCACACCACCTACTTGGCCAGCAACGCCGAACGTCTGTCACTTCGTCTAGGCTTGCCCTGCCAAGTGCGTCACCCGATCCTCTCTCCAGGGCATAAGATACCTCTCCCCCTCCCCTCACATCTCGGTACAACTCCCTACTCACCCAACTTCGTGCCGCACAACCTGCGCGCTCTCTCACTTCAAGAAGAAGGCTGTCTCCACATGGTGGAAGCCACCAACCTCGCCAGTACCACGCCACAAGCTGTTATTGCAACTTTCGCGACGATGGCCAGCCCTACAAACACTGAGGACGTTCCCCGGAAGTTCCCATTCAGCAATTTGCGTATTCCGGATCTTGGTCAGGCTGTGACTAGCATGACACCTTCGCAGCACACGCAGAACCGACTGCGATCGAATGCAAAGCTCGCTGTTCCTCACCTTCTTATCCTCCTCGCTAGCCTTGCGTACCTCATCACCATGTGTACGCTGCTCAGCACTGGCCTCCAGGGCTTCTCGGGAATCCTAGACACCCAACTTCAAGAAGTCAGCTATGAGCTGCGAGTTCAGGACAGCATCACATGGCGGGAGGACCTGCTTGAGAGTCGGATGGACAAACTGGAACATACGCAGCTTGACAGCAGGTTTATGGAGACTTATGATGACTGTCTAGCTCGCGGAGTCCGCGCGGCCGACTTCCAGATCATGCGCTACCGAGGATTCCAATATCCCACCTTTCGCAATCGGACGATTGACTGGACGGTTGAGAATTGCGGACGACTTCATCACGTACCCCAGGCCAAACAGGCGAGCGTACAGCAAGATGTTCTGAACGGATGGGCTCGAATTAGCTACCGGGGACGTAGTCTCGCAGAGAAGGCCATGATAATGGTTGAGCAACGCGTCAAGCCCCTCCAGAATTGGCTGTTCAACGCAACCGGTGCTGGCTTCTTTAAGTCGGCAGAGCCCATAACACCGAACATCGTGGAGCCTCCTACCTGTGCGATGCTCTCAGCACGCCTCTACATGCCCGAAGAATTTCGCCTAGACGGTGAAGCTTCACCATGCCGACTTGTCTACGTCCACCTAACGAAGACACCAAAGGACAAGGCGATGATGGACAAGGAGGCTTTGACGGAGACAAAGCTCAAGTTCCAGGAGCTTCTCAGAATCTATCATCACATCAGCATTGTGAGAAGGGCCACAAAATTCGTTGCTGCAGAGCTGATGCTGCTGGAAATCTTCTGCCTGATACTTTACGTCGTCAGCTTATTTGCTTCTGAGTTCGATCTCAATCAATCTACATCAAGCCATTGGGTATCCACCTCTGTCACGGCTCTACGCACACACCGTTTTACTCCACAGGAGCAATACGCTGCAATCTTCATCTTTGCGCAGATCAATGCCGCGCTTGCTAGCGAGTACATGCAACACTCGCTCTATCTTGAGCGTCTCGTTGCTATGATCATGTGCAGTATGACGATGCTGCTTCGCTCGTTCATATCTGGCACGACTGTCGCCGTATTCCCCCAGATGTATAGGGCGCTCAAAGAGCTCTACGACATCGCTACGCAGCCAGATGTACTAACTATCCAGGCTATCGTACCAATGCCTCGCACACAGAGCGATGACAATATTAGCAAGCACACTGAATTTTCGCATCGGCCAGATGAGGCGAGCGTGCCATTGCAGGAGCCGACATTGTCTGCAAGCTCGTCGCATACAGAGTTGCAAACTGTGGTTGACCAGCCACACACGCAGAATCTGGCAGAGGACCCTCGAAACGAGACGGGGTCCCCGGCTCAGTCTGAGACCGATTCGGACTCCCTATCGGATAATGAGGGCTACGTCGACCTTGCTGGTGGCATTTCCCCGACGATGTCTGAAGATCAGGAGTGGGCGGTTGTTGACGCTTAAGCCTGAGGGCGGTGTCCGAGGGTTTCGCGTGGGGTATTTAAGGGACGGTAGGACTAGGGATGCACCAGAAACATGGCTATGTACGGGTCTATCAAAATGGAAGTTTGGTACGACCAGACTTCAAGTAATGCGCGGCTAGCAATCATGACGATAATTTTCGAATATTATGATTCAAATTTGGTGAGCCAGGAATGTGCAGGTGAGGGAATATTTCCAAAATCTGAATGCGACTATCTTAAACCAGCAATTGGGCAAGTAATCTGATGTGTTCAATCACCAGATTTGACTATTTTGAACCAACAAATATGCAAGTGATAATTACCTTTTCTGTGCCGAGGATTTCATCCTAGTTGGTGCTTTCGAATTGAACTTGGTGGTGAAATTGTCGAATTTTGACATCCTCAATCAGGGATGTCATACTCCCTTCTGCAGCCTGTAAATAATCCGTCTTTATCATTTTACATGTGTGCGGTTTCAGAGCTGCAGCATTGCCCAATGAATTGACCAGTAAACTTGGTACCTTCCACTCTAAGGTTGACCGTGCCTTCCCTAACTAGGCATAGTATATCCGCTCAACGTCACCACTACCGTGGTACCGTTACCTGTCAAACCAACCTCTCCAACGTCGGCTCATCAAAACAATTTTCGAAATTCGCGTAGCACACGCACACACGACTCGTACGGCAGGCACGAAAGTGCATATTATCGACTTAACACACAGCATGCTACGCGAGCAAATGCAAGAGGTGGACCTTTTGATTCTCGGCGCAGGATGGACGTCCACCTTCCTGATTCCGCAGTTGAAAAGAGAAGGAATTACGTATGCCGCGACAACCACAACTGGTCACGATAATACGATTCCATTCAAATTCGACCCCTACTCTGTCGACCCCGAACCATACAAACGCCTGCCGTCTGCCAAAACCGTCCTGGTCACGTTCCCTCTCAAGGGCCAGGGCCAGTCCATGACAATCGTCGGCCTGTACAGAAATGCCCACGGAGCCAAAAACAACTGGATCCAGCTCGGCGTGACTTCCATCTGGAACCAGCTTCCGGACGACTGGAGCACAGAGGATTCGCCGTACGACAAGTCCGACGAGCGCGGCATGGCGGAAGACGAACTCATGGTCGAATTCGGCGGATGCAGTCTCAATCTTTGTGGCCTGTACGGCGGCACGAGGGTGCCGCGCACATGGCTGCCTCGTCTCGGCCAAAGCAAAGACGACGTGAAAAAGCGCGGGGCCGTACACTTCGTGCACGGCGAAGACGTCGCACGTGCAATTGTCGCTACACACAAGAATTTCACGCCCGGCAAACGATGGCTCATTGCCGACCTGCGCGTGTATGACTGGTACGATCTGATCATGAGTTTTAGCGCCATGACGGAGGAGCAGGAGCGCGCGGCTAGTGTTGAGGACCGCGCTTTGCGCCAGCAATTCTCAAAGTGGGTCGGCGAACTCATGGTTGAGGAAGGGGTCAGGGCTCTGCCCAGGGAAATGAACCAGTTGGGGAGGAAACTCGATAGTCGTGGGTTTTGGCTGTACCATGGGTTGTGGCCTAAGCATCCACGATTGGCGTAGATGCGAGGATCGAGCCTTCGATTGGTGTCGGGTGCAATTGGGTATGTGTTTATCTGTTCAGCGTTCCTGGAGGTATGCGCAAACGTATTCTGCACGAAACGTTCGCTGACGAGCCTATGAAGGTACACAGGCACATCAATCTGACGTCTCGCTCAGCAGCGTATATAGCTGTGCAATTGACATTTCACATCAACTGCGAGGCGCGCTGATGCACTTTCCTGAAGCTATAAAATGTTGGCTCACGGCACCCCAAACAATCAAAATTTTCATGAAGCTATCCAGGCACACAAATTCCACGTCTCCCATAGCAGTACCTTTGTCAGGTCCAATCGGATACGTTTCTCAGGTGCCAGGGTCTAATGCACTATGCTGAAGATATACGCCGCCCATGGTTCACGGCACAAAAATGCCATGGTATCAATCGTTTGCTGAAGCTATGCAGCTCTACCAATCTCTCACCATGCCCGCGTACCTCTATCGACTCCCAAGGTTTCCCAATATCCCGCAAGTAGCGAACCACACAATCCTCCCACATGAATTTCACACTCTCTGCATCTCTGAAGGTATAAAAACTCGCCTGCCTCTGCCTGTTCGTGACTTTTTTCTTCAGAGCAGTTTCGAAGTAGTTTTACATTACAAGGTCATTGTACAAGTACATTCACCATCACACACTACTTACACCTTATATTACCTGCTCTATATACTACTTCTTCTTCATACTACCTTACCTTCACATTTCTTCCCCTTACACTATTTTTACCTTCACCCCCCTCCCCCAACCACCACCATGGTCCGCAACAGTGATTTTCTGGAAAGGAATTCGTCGAGGAGAACCTGCCCTACGGGTGGGTCCACACGCACATCTCCAAGGCCACCAACAAGGGCCTTAATGCGGAATATCGCATCGGGGGACCTCTGCAAAGCCCTGGGTCGGCCACCGCAGGCAATCCCCTCAAATGGAAATGGCAGCCGTTGACGCCGGCATCGACTACACCCAGGGCCTGGGCTACGGTGTAGTCTTCGAGAACATCCAGCTGCCAAGCGGGAAGTGGATCTTCCCTCTTTGGGTGAGGGAGACGAAGCCGCGGTACGCACCAATTCCGCTTCCTGTGCCTCAATGGCAGTATCATTGGGAACCGGTGCGCGCTGCGGCGCCCGAGGATGAGGTGGTACATGGTGGTCCGGTCACGTACCGTTCTGTTCCGGCGAATGCGCCTCGGAGCTGGCGCCCTTCCCCCCTCTCCCTCCCTCCTGCCGGCCAACAGGCTGGCGAGGATGTCTTCACGGCCTCGGACGAGGCCAATTTCTTCACCTCCTCTGCCTCCTCCGTTCCCGCCCCGCCCGTCTCCAACAATGACTGCGCGATGACCTTTTCTCACCCCAAGGTAGTCAATCCCTGGCTCGCTGCCGCGAAGCCTCTTCCCCCGCGCTTTCCTGCCTCAAACGAGGCCAACTTCATGACCCCTGCCCTCCCGGAGCAATTCTGGCTTCCGGAAAACCCTTTCCCCGCCTCTCACGAGGTTCCTTTCTTCTCTCCTCCCCCTGCCGCTGTGCAGGATTTCCCTCTCCAGATGGAGACGGATATGGACTTTTCTCTTCCCGCTTCCGTTCCTCCTCCCCCTCCTCCCAAGCCCGTCGCCCCCCTAGCCAACATTTTCGACGACGATTGGGACTTCACTCCCTCTGCTTCCTCCGCCCCGTCCCCGCTCCCGCACGATTGGGAGGAGTTTCAGGACTCCCAGATGGACTTCGGAGACTTCTCCGTCCCTGCCTCCGCCCCCGCGGACGTCAATGTCGACGCCCCGATGAGCAATGAGGATTTCCTCGCTGGCTTCGGGCCAGCGGTGCACACTGACCCCGTGCTCGAGGTGTTCGCGCCCACGGGGCTGACGGACGCGGAGTACACTGCGTTTGCGAGCACCATCTTTAACTTTGACATGTGAGGTGGCGTGGCGTTGGGCGTTAGGTGTTGCTGGAGGTGTTTGCGGCGTCGTGGTGTTTCTTTGAGTTTGTTTGTGTGAGATGAAGTGCTTCAGGATGATGTTTCGCGTGTTGTGATTTATGCTTGCGTGCTGGATATTTGGTTGTGGGTTAGCTGTCTCATGCCATGTGCATTGGGGATTGCTTATGTTGATGAATTACGTATGTTATGTCTGTATGATAAGAATAGGGTATCGTCGTTCGCACACTTCTAGAAGAATGATTTATGTACCATGCAAACCCACACTCTCTCTCTCCTCGCATCGCTATGCAAAATGTGAACTAAAAGGAAATAATTATGGTGCTCATAGGGAAAGGATCAATCTACACTCTCTACACCTCAATGTTCTCAAATGGATCCCGATCCGGCGGAAGTCCCTTGTACATAACGTTGCCTCTGGCATCCAGTCTCGCGTTCACGCTCGTGATCCAAACTCTACTCGTGAATGCACTCGTGCGCTGAATCTCGTCCTTAGCGACACCCAGCTCGTCGTGGGGGATCCAGACGGCCGGTTGGATGGCGCGGGTTGCCGGGTGTTGGAAGCTTCTTTTAATGAGCTTCTGGCGGGCTTCAGGCTCAATGTCGGCGAGCTCGTCGTCAATGCCGTCGAAAAGGTTGGCTGTGGGCAGGACTTGGGCTTCAATATCACGAACGGGACGTGTAACATCATCGAGACCACGCTTGAGGGTATGCGTAATAGCGTCAAGCGGGTCTTTGCGCTTGTGCTTCGGTGTCGTATGAGAGCGGGAGCGGGAGCGGGAGGTGGAGCTTTTGCGAGATTGCTGGGCCCAGTTGGAGCCACGACGGCTACGTCGCTCAGGCGCAGGGGAGAGACCGTTGGATTGGCTTGTGTTGAGGTTCGTCATCTCGTACGCGCCGTCAGAGCCTCCATACTGCTTAGCATCTTGGCGGTTCATCTCCTCAAGATGTGCGAGTTCACGCTCCTCTGCTGTCATCTTGGCGTCGTTCTGAGCAATGAGAGACTGGTGCTCTCCATCATCCTTCTCCCAACGGCCAGCCTGAGCGCGCTGGAACTCTTCATCTCGCTGTACTGCCTCATCTTCGAAGGTGATCGGTAGGTACGTAAATAGCGGTCCGAAAGCTCGGTTGAGCACAATTTGATACAACACGGTGAAACTGAGCGTGACAATCATGATAATGGCGTGAGGGACGCATTCTCCGTCTTCCTGTAGGAAAAATAGACCAATGAGGCAAAGCTGCAGAAAGTACAGACCGGTGAATAGCTGGTTGATAGCTTTCGGGTAGACCAGACCATTGGTTTCTGCCTTGGCATAGCTGACGTAGATCATTTGGTAACGGTAGGTGAACCAGAAAAGGCTGAATGTAATCAACATCATGATCAGGATGAGTGGCGACACAACCGAGTAAATGATTCCTGTTGCTGTTAGTATAGTTCTGCAAGCGAATCGATGCTCATCTTACCAATTGCACCAAAGTTGGTGTAGACAGGAATCATGGTACCCCAGTTTATGCCAGGTCTACTGAGCACCCTGGACACCTTCTCTCGCGGCGTTGTGTCCAGGAAACGAAGAAAGACAATGACGACGACAGCTCCGATTTGCAACAGAGTTCCAGAACTGATACTTAGGGCCTGCAGAATCATGTAAGAGAAAAAGTAGTTGGCGGCCTTTGGCAGGTTCTCGGCGAGTGTTTGTGGCACGCTGATAGGGTTATCCACGATTTTCTGGATGGCAGTGGTGAGACCAGTCGATATCGAGACGACCAAGAACAATTGGACGAAGACGAAAGCAAAGTAGAAGTTCTGGACGAGCAGTTCACGCTCTCCAGCTGTCGTGGTACCGGTAAACCCAGCCAAAAAGCGCAAAAGGATAGGCAGTATAGCGAAGAGAATAGCCAGGAACAGTGGCGGCAGAACACCCTGAACAAAACTGATTGCCCAGGTAGGGAAAGCGTTGATGAACCTGAGGAAATGTACCTTCTCGGTCAAAGTATTAACTTGGGATAAGGCACCAGTGGCCGAGACAGGAATACCCCAGAAGATGACGAGCGCCACGATCAGGACGATGACACTGAACATCCTGACATATCGTTCCCACCACTTCATACTCAAGTTTTCCCAGAGAACATAAGCGGGGTTGACTTCGACTGTTCGGGGCGTCATTTGTCTTGGAATGTGGTGAGTCACAGATTGACAGGCCATGTGAGCAGCAACTTGGTGGTTGAACTGAATGAATGCAGAATTCATCAACGGGAACCGTTCCACGTTAGCCTGATCATCAGCGATCTCTGCATTGAGCCGGGCCAGTTCCTTGCGGCAATAGTAGATGGTGTCCACTTTTCTTCCGATAAGTGGGATTGAAGGCCACCAGGATTTGTCGAATAGTGGAAGACGCATAGTGTCGCGGTCCTTAGGCTTGAGGTATTGTCTCCACAAAGCGTTCTCATCGTCTTCCGCGAAAGCATCATTCCAGAGTCCTGCCGTGTTGTATGTAATTTTCTCCCTCTCCTCTTCTTTGAGCTCCATGACAGGCATTTCACCTTCTTTACGGAAAGGCTGAGGGCTGGCGAAGTCACCCTGACCGAGGTATGCAGACTTGAGCTTTTGGAAAGGATTGAAGCCTGTGGTCTTCTTGGGTTTCTCGCTCTCCTCGGGATCATCCTTCTTCTCCTCTTCGGTCGTGTCCTTGGGAAAGTTAGGATCACTAACATCAGACTCGTACTTTTCCTTCTCTGGACCATTGAGGCGGGTGTAGGTATCACTACTGGCACCCCTGTTGGTAAAGTTTGCAGAGGAAGGCGACGATCCGGGCATTTCGTTGGGATCGACAAGTGGATGATCATTGCCATGCTTGTCTCGGATGAAGGCACCTTTGACTCCACCAAACAGTTTCTTGTTGAACTGGTTCACGCCTTGTCCGACGTCGCGAAAGCCCTCGCCAACCGCATGTATGCCTTGTCCAACGAATTGCATGGGCAAGTTGCCACCCTTTCGTTTTGGGGACGTCGACCGGGACGATGACGAGGAAGATGACTCGGGCTCCTCTAGCACTTGCTGGAGTTGTTGCTCGATCTCGTGGGGATTACCCGCGTCTACACCGTCTTCATGTGTGTCGGCAGCAATGCGCGCATCTGTCATAGCTTCGTGCTGTTTGCGCTCCTTCCTGCTCTTCTTTTTCTGACCGTCTTTCTTTGCCTTCTTTGCCTCCATCTCCTTGTGCTTTTTCGTGCAAGCAATGACGAGATTGGTCTCAGCAGCCTCGAGTGCTCTCGCAATCTTGGTCCTCTTGCTGACCTTCTCTGCCAAATCATCAAAGTTGCGGTTGATCCAGATGTCCTTAATGCCGCCAGGGAAGACGTCGTAAAGGGCATCCAATGCGGGGACCGTGAGCCATTTCCGGGGAATGCTCTGAACGAGAATGGTGGTCGCTGAAGCGCGCATGCGATGCTCTGGCATGGTGAGGATGGTCTGCCTGAGGCGAACAAATCGTCTGAGCGCTGCGTAAAAGTTGAAGCACACCCATACGACGACCAGGATCGCCAGCACCAAGTGTGCCCATAAACGATGGTTCTTCTCTGGCGTGGCCACGTTCGGCCAGGCGAACGAATCCAAGCCAGACACATACTCGACGTCGCCAATGCGGTTTATCGGCAGGAGAATAGGTAGGATGACGAGGGTCATGGGTATGAATATGCGGAGCAGGAGCTGCAAGTATTGCAGGAAGAGGTAGCCATCGACACCGGCGATGCGAATGAGCTCGCGGTCGCTGATGGTGAAGACATTCTTGAAGGACTCGATGGCAGTGACGGGAGGTGCGATACGCCTTGCTTTGGGCACGAAGGCAGTCTTGTAGTAGCTGAAGCTGTTAGCACGTGCGGTGCTGCTGTGACGGGGTGACCAACGTACTAGATCTTGTGGAACAGGCCCTGACGCTGCGTACTCTTCTCATTGGCAGCCTTGGTCTCGTGGAACTTCCAGTTGCCGCTGAGAATCAGGAAAACGAGCATCTGCACGCCGAAGACGACAGCTCCAGCTGATAGAGACGCGGCGAAGTTCTCGATGCTCTGACCCTCCCTGATTTGGGCGGCACCAGTGCCACTTCCCGGTGTTGGCGAGGGCGTCGCAGATGATTGAGGGCCATCCATGCTGTGCTATGCACGTGCAGTGGCACGAATAGATGGTCGGTGTGAGGTGCAGTCAGTAGAATCCAGTTCTATCAATTCGCAGCCATGGAGGAGTTGTAGTAGGAGCGCACTGGTGTTTGCAGGCGCAATGTAGGATCGTCGAGGGGAGGCGAGGCCGCTGAAGAGAATGCGCAAGGGAATGTCCAAGGGCGACGGTTTATTCAAGGGCGCTATCTATTCACGTGTGGACTGGCGCCAACGGTTCGCCATCGACGTGTTTCACTCACGAATTCAGGGTTGGGAGCTTGCCAAGTTGCGCCACTACCGTCAGACAGCCACCTCACAGCCAACCAGCGCTTGATCGTCGGCCCAATTGCAAACCGCGGAGTCAGTCGTCTATCCGCAACGCTGGCAGCTATAGCTGTGAGTACATGCGCAGCCGTTATCTGACACAATTGCTGGTCGTCGAGAATGAGTCTCAGGTTCCTTTGGTGTCGCAGTCTTACGTCAGTCAGATTATCCCCAGCTTCTGGGACGGAGGAGCAATAAGGAATGCGGAAGGTGCATGGACCCCTGACGTTGATATCATCGCGCAGGGAAGGTGAGCCGTATTGCCGCCGTATTTTCTCCGCGGCAATTTTTCCCGATCGTGCGTCTGCTTTGATGATTGCAGTCCTACAGATGTCTCCTTCTCGAGCAAGTTGATAACACGCGTAGGCCCATGCATCATTGTAACCAAATGTCATGAGTCTTGGTGAAGCGCTTGTACAGTAAAACCATGGTGACACACTCAGGCCGTTGTTCGACAGACAGCAGATCCATAGCCTGCTGTCAACTGCCAACGTATAAGGTTTCAATGGAACTCTACTCGAGTGGCGTACCGCGGATTAGTCCCGGCGAGCTCTTTGAAATACACAGCGCCAGGATTTGGGTGGAAGAAACTTGGTGTTCTAGTTGGGGTTTATCGTTGGTCATCGGCATCTTCCGACAACCCTCTGCGTGCTTCCTCCCTCAATTATTCCTCCACTGAATACAACAGCTCGCTTCCTGCCATCACGTTCCACTGTCACACGCGACATGTGCCAATCTATACTTCATCATCAACCGCATCGCCACGTCCGAAGCGAGCAATGCGAAGACTCAGCCCCACAAGGCATATCCCAGGTTTGAAGCCCGGAGTGAGCGACCAATCAGCATATGGCACTACGGGCTTCAACTTCTCGAAAGTTACCACATCGGGGAATTGTTTTGCTGATGAAACCTGATTGACATGTAAGGCTGAAATTGTGAGCGTAGGCTTGTATACTTAAGCATATCTACAAGCTCGCGCGTGCTTCGATTACCATGCAGATCTGCATCAATCACCTTCTACGACACTATACCATCACCAAATAATATGACTGCCATCAGACTACACGATGTGAAGCCGACACAAGACGGGACCGACAAAGGAGCGATACGTCGCCGTACAGTGAAGGCCGACACAACTCCCAACACCCTATCCGAAACTGAAGACCCATGGCTCGAGACACCACACGACGATGAAACCTCCAAACTACCTCTAGAATCACGCCCTTTCATACCAACATCCGTCTACTGGGTATCACCGCACAGTACCCTCGCCTCCAAGATCACCGTGCTCGATCTCTCAAAAGACATGGACGTCCAATACTCTGGCATGACCGACGAGTACAAAGCGCAAGTCGCGAAGACAATGCAAGACCATTCCTACTCGCCAGTGATTACTTGTACTCGGAATGGCTGGTTCAGCATGAACTTTGACATCACGGACGACCAAGACAAGCAGCTCGCACACTGGGCGCACCCATGGTCGTCCTTTGGAGAAGCAGTCCTGACATTCCCCACCGACTCAACGCACTCATCGCATCCGATAAGTCTCAAGAACAAGATGTGGAATACGCGGACTGAGGCTTTCACGATCAATTCGCAGCCATTCCTTTGGGAGCCGGACAGTCATTGGCACTCACAGAACATGACGCTATATAAAGTCACGGGGACTGGGGACGCGGAGAAGAAATTTGAGATTGGCAAGTATGCGCAGAAGTGGTGGGGCAGTGTTTGGACAGGCGGGACGTTTGTGGTGGATGACAGGGAGATTGATGGGGTTGTGGCGTGCTTGACACTAGTTGTGGTGTTGAGGAAGAAGAGGCAGAGGGCAGCGGAGAAGAATCCTGGGAGATGATGGATGCGTAGATATTAAGGATTATGGTTTAACGATAGCTAGTAATATGTTAGGAGGCGTTTAGTCATGTCCATCTGAAATCGCAGTATTGATATATTTATGTTACGATCGCGAAGCTCTGCGTATAGATTCGGAAACTCTGGTCTCTTTTTGTCGTATGTGACAACATGTGGTGAAGTATTGCCCCTGTACGACAGACAGCTGCGGTGAAAGTAAAGTCACGATCCCACGCGTCAAGACCAAAACGCGCTAGTGACCCCGCATAATATTGAGCGGTATATCGTCACGAAGTCCACCAACGCCTTCAATCACGACGCTATTCCTCCGTTCAGCTGAGCAACATGTCAAAAATACAAGGAACCGTAATCGAACAAAAGCAGCTGTTCCTGTTATCGCGAAAACACTTATTGTCGCGAGGCATACCACCATCAGAACGACTCCGAACCATTGCGGAAGATGGAGGTATTGAACTCAGCATACTGAAGGGTGTACTAGACAAAGGTATGAATACCCATAAATATGCTCCGAACCGGTGGATCTAATGCTACCTAGTCAATCGCGACCTCAAACAACACTCACGCAGAGTCTACAGCCGACAAATGATCGAGCACGTCGTCGAGCAAATCGACATGCTCTACTGGGAAGCAGGCACCCACAACATCGACGAAATGAGCGATCCGAGCACAGAGATTGTCGAAGACGCGAACACAATTTTCCAAAACGACGACCTCACGCAAGACTCAAACATCGCAAAGCTCCCTACGCACTGGGATACGTCCGCCGACCCCACAACATCGCGCAATCGCGACATCACACAAGACGACTACCTAACCTCCGTCACGCACCTACAAGACCTCTCTGCGCGCAGGCAAATGCTGCAGAACAAGCTGAACACATACCGCACACTGCTATCGCTACTCGAACCCTACCGCAAGCCGAAGGAAAACATACAGCCGAACTTGGTATGGAAGGACTCGCCGCTTGCACCGGAGCTGGCAAAGATGCGGACGCTGGCAATACGTGTTGCGGGCAGAGTGGGTGAGAAGTTTGGCGATGTACAAGTGCCGGCGACGGCGGAGGATGAGGAGGATGTTGATATGGAGGATTTGAGGGAAGAGGGGAGGGGGAAGGTGGATCGGCTGCTTGATAGTTGGTGAGCTTGAGAGCGGTCAGCTTATGGTTCACGACAATGAATCGGGCTCAACTACCGGATTATGCTATGAGCATCAAAGAACGAATCGCTCTAACAGAAGATTCACGATGACAGCAGCATTCGAAGACAGGGCTGGCGAAAAGCGCGCTCTAGGATACATGCTATTTAGTCGCCGCACTGGCCGCTTCATTGCACCACCCGCTCGCGACCTACTCTGGCGAAAGATGAGGAAACGGGCTTCATCGCTATTTTCAGTACAGATCCGTCACGCGAACAGACATTAATTCCTGGCCCTCTGGACCAGCTCGTCCGCTGCCGCGAGGAGAGCTCTAACCTGGGTCCGATCCACCGAAACATCGCAATACAGTTTATAGCGGTTATCCGATCATTCCACGAGCTAAGAAATGACAGTCGACACCGATCACTGTAGCGGGATAGCGCAGGTGTGTACTTGAGCTGTCATAGAGATCGGCTATAGATGGACCGAGGAAGAACAGCTTCGAGCGTAACGGGATCTCAACGAGGATAGTTCGTTTAGAATAGACGAATAACAAAGAACGGATCTTCCTAGCATTCCCAACTCACAGCATCAGTTGTTCTATCGATCTAGCGAACCTTGGAAACGTCAAGTCGAGAGCGGTTTATGGCTATGCCAAGCCGCTAGTTCCAAACGGTGAAAGTCGATTTCGAGACCCTTGACCGTCCGCAATAGAGCTCCACCACTCCGCGAAGTGCTGAACTTTGAGTGTGGACGCCTGCAATACGTCATTGGTCTTCTGTAAACATTGCAAAGCTACAAGGTGGAGTCGCATCAGATACCGCGCCCCTCCCCTGCATTATCACTCGCGACCACCAACCGTAAGCGGACCCGCGACTCGATTAACTCCACTACGAAACGCGCCGCCCGCAGCCACAACCCGCTACCGTTGTCAAGATGAACAACTACAGCTTCCTCTCCTCCGACTCGAACCCCAACAATCCAAATCTACCCCAAAACATGCAGCAAAACATGCAGCCGCGTGCACCGCCGTCTCCATCACCGTCGCAAGCTGGTTCACAATACAACGGCAATGGCGCGCAGCAGAATGGCATACCCATGGTCAATGGACTACCCAGTGGGGGCCAACAGACGGATATGAATCATCTGTGGGCAGTTGTACAGCAACTCAGCCAGGTCCTGGAAGACAACAAGCAACAAACAATCGGCATCGTGAACGGCGTCAATGCCGTGCGGGCCAGGGCCGCGGAAGAAGGAGGACCTGTGAATGGCACCTTCAGACAAGTCAATGGCGAGCTAGATGGTATGTCTTCGATCTGGAATTGAAGTCCGACATCTAACAAATACAACAGCGGCAACACGCAACGCCGAAATCGCACACCTCCAATCCCAACTGACCCAGACACAAAATCACCTCGCGTCCCTCACATCCTCGAACAGCGCGCTTCAATCCTTGCTCACAGACTACGAGAACGCGCTCACCCTGCTTCTGGATAAACTTCGACCGTATGCGTATAACCAGACATCTTCGATCCTCGCGCTGCACAAACACTACCAGCGCTTACTCGAGGAGGAACGCGGCGTAAGCATGCAGCTGCGCCTCGAACACGCGGAGTGGCAGGCTGGACTGGGCAGGGTGGCGGATTATGCGAGGACGGCGCTGAAGACGCAGGGCGAGAGCGAGGAGGAGTTGAGGAGGGAGATTAGGGGTCTTAAAGAGGAGAACAGGGTGTTGAGGGGGTTGTGTGGGTGGGAGGAGAGGGAAGAGGAAGATGAGGATCAGGCGTGAGGAGAGGGTGTCGATTGATATTTGAGGTTTTGCATAGCGAAGGCGTTCGGGGGAGATATCACACACACGCATCGCGGACAGCGCAACATTATGATAAACACAATAAATCTCAATATCAACAACTATCCAAATTCAAATCAACAAAGTCAACACAAGAACTCCATATACTCAAAACGTCAAAAAAAATCAACAATACCAGCTCCCACAGCGATCGCATCCAACAACATTCCCCACCCCTCATTTATCAGGCAAAACATACCTCCTCTCCACACTCATCTCCCGATCCGCCTCATCCTCCCCTTCAAACCTGAGCCTCACAACCTCTAACCCCTCTCCGACTACCCTCCACCCGGCCACAACCTCCGCCTTGTAAAACGTCGTCGTGCCGGGATACAACGCCAGCACATTCTTGCCCTTGTTTAAATCCGGCAACGTCGTGTTCGAGCTCGGCGGCGGAATCGGCACCAGATGATTTACAGACGCGCGGTAGGGCACGCTGGGCGTAGGGGGGTCTGGATCGGCGTCGATGATTTCGTAGCGGCGCTGTTTGCCCTCGCCGATGACGGAGGTGACGCGGCAGAGGATGCCTTCGCCCTCGGTGTTTGTGCGTTTCTTGGGGTCGCGGTAGAGGACTTCGGTCGAGGGGGAGAGGCGGGATTTACTTGGGTCTAGAGGAGGAGTTAGCGATGTGTATGGATGACGGTGGAAGATATATGAAAGGAGAGAAAGCAGATATGAAGACATGAAGACATGAAGACATGGGAAAAAATATGGAAAATGTTACACATTACTGCTATACTAGCAAGCCGATGCTTTGCGACAATCCAAAGCGGGTATCATGAGTCCCTTCATCATTCGGCATCTTTTTTCTTTTCTTCCCCGATCTTGGTGCAACGCCACTCAACTCCCACAGGAAAACAGACTTAGGAAACATCATCATCGCGAATTGTTTTTCTTGAGAGAAGAAGAGAGTGAAGAGCGCTTCTTCTTACCCTTACCCGAATCGTCCTTGTCATCCTCCAACTTCGCGCTCGTTTCCCGAGCCGCAGGCACCGAGCCCGCTCTACTACTCCCCGACTTGGCGACGAGTCTGTCTTTCTGGCTGATGACGACCTTGGGACTTGCGCTGGCCGGACTGTCGGCGACGATGCTTTCGCGATCTTCGAGGTCGTTAGTCGCTTTTCGCTTGCCATGGCGGTCGCGGCCGGATTTGCCGTGGCCAACACTGGGGGCGCGGGATGCGGATGGTTGCGAGTCTTCGGCATTGCGGAGGGCGGAGAGAAGAGTCAGTTGGCTACAGATGTCGTTACCACCTTCAGAGGGCTTGACGTAGCCTGAGAGCTCGTTGGTGATCTTGATGTTTTCCCTCAAGAGGGTGTCGATCTCGGCGTCGATGCGTGATGAGGGCTCATCTCCACGGTCTAGCATGGTCAGATACAGTGGAAGAGAAACATGCTGCATAAGACTGGTACGAACTTATGCGAGCGCTCTGGTCTGCTGCGAGGTCGGTGATCTTCTTCTGTATGACGTCTGAATCTTTCTGGAAACATTTAGCATGTGCTTCTTCGGCAACAAGTCTATCATGTGAGCGAGACGGGAAAATTATAGAAAGGACACTGTAAAGGTAAGGAGGCGACAGATCGGCTGTGCGTGGGATTAATGGCTGCATGATCAGCCTACCATCACTCGATCAATATGTTCTCCAGCCTTCTTGATATTGCGCCATATAGCTTCCACCTCTTCATCCTTTTCCTTTTGCACCGAATGCGGCTCTGGCTCTGGCTCCGGCTCTATCTCTGAACTTGATCTGCTAGCACCCCGCCTCGATGACGCTCCAGACGCTCCAGACGACTCAGCCTCTTCATCCTCCACCTCTCGCAACGAACGCCGCTCTGGCACTGGATTCGACCTGCGCGCACTTCGCGTCGACTCGGCGTCCTCCCATCCAGACGAGCTTTGCGGGTCTCTGAGCTCTTTGGCCAGGTCTCTTGCGGAGACCATATTTGCTGCAACCGACAAAACAAAAAAGAATACGACGAAATGCGACTTGGAAGAAATGTATGCAGCGAGCTTACCATGAGTTGATCAATCCGCCTTGCATCCGCCCTTATCTGATTCCACAGCGATCTTTCCTCGTCGAACTCGTCCTTGAGCTGGCCGCCACGAGGGCGACTGCGCGCCGCCATGTTGGAAGAAGTTGCGTTCGTCCAACTTCAGTCGCGGGGGATGTGGTGGTGGAAGGTGCAGGTGGGGAGGCGAGGTCGGTGATTCTATACTGCACTACCCTTTGCGACCCATTGGAACGCAGGGTAGAGAGCCGCACTACAGCGAATGAGGGATGGTGAGTGCGTATGGACCACAGCTTAATGCAGCTGCGGACATTGTGGTTTGTGGAGATGCGAGGGAACCCCGCTAAGGACCGGATGTTGTGGCGTGCACTGGCCATGCGCTACCAGATTCTATCACTGTATGCCGCACGAGGGACTTGCGACATGATATGGGTACTGCAGTTGCTTCTTTCGATATTTACCAAAAATATGGTCAAGGGAGCCAAGTAGAGAACACAGTAAAAATGCCATGAGCATGCACGCCTACTTCAATTTATACTGTGTAGTCTTGTAGAACGAGTTACTACCATGTATCCCGTTAAACACCCTTCAGTCTGGTAACCGAGCTGCCCATGGGGTCTGTGTAACTGTCGATATACAGCTACGGTCCCTTCTTTCTCCCCATGTCAGTTCCCTACAACCACATATGACCACTCTTCAAAATCAAACCCCGCCTACTTCTTCCGATACGGACTCGTCTGCCCTCCCTGCACCCTTCCGCCCATGACATTCCACTCCGCCGCACTAGCCCCACTGGCTCCCTTAAACTCACCGTCCCCATCATCATGAAAATTTCTGTCCTTGAAGTCTCTCCACCTTTCGCGGAGCGATTTCTTCTTGCGATCGGCTCGACGCTGGGCATCGAGATCTTCGTGGGGTGATGCGAGAATGGCGGCTATGGTGGAGGCTGGGGCGGAGTTGCGGTGGGGGTTGAATGGCTTTGAGGAGGATGTTGGAGACGATGGAGGCGGTTGGGCAGGTGAGGGTTGTTGGGAATGTGGGTATTTGGGAGGTTGAGATGAGGGTTCGGAGTCGTAGTAGATTGGAGGAATCTCGTCGTTCATTTCCGTATGGTTGCTTGGGTATGGTCCGACTGGTGTGTCCGTTGGGGTTTCATGAGTTACGTCTGACTTTGAAGCCATGTTGCTACCGTGACATGGATAGTTCTAGCATGAGATGGTGAAGGAATTGCCAAGAAATTTAGGCGTGCAACGAGGGTAAAGGTGGTGAAAATTTGTTGGTATGATAGAGTAAGATCAAACTTTTCGTTAAAATGTCATCTCATTATCCCTCTTTGAGTACGTTGGTGTATGGTGACAGTTTGTAATGTGAAGAAAGTGGCTGTGTAGAAGTCGCCTTGATATGTCACATCAGCTGACCAGTCTGTCATTGGCCCGCTTGCAGTGCGGACTGCCTAATATCTACTGAGAACCTGCTGCAGCGCACATCCTTGGTATGCCGAGTTTGCCGGTTGTTCTTCGAGCTGGTGAATCGGCTCAATTTCGTCTCTAGCCCCAACGGACCGGCACAATTATCGTCAAGCTTGCTCATTTCTGGATTCCACCTCCATTGCAAACCGACTTCTC
Source organism: Parastagonospora nodorum SN15 (assembly GCF_000146915.1). NCBI lineage: Eukaryota > Fungi > Ascomycota > Dothideomycetes > Pleosporales > Phaeosphaeriaceae > Parastagonospora > Parastagonospora nodorum. Next base: position 370,535 of record NW_001884565.1, on the reverse strand, counting down.
AGCTCTTGCAAGAAAGCCATCGAAGCATCGACACATGGCGAGTTCTGCCCAAAACACATGACCGACACATCCAGCTCCTTGACCGCATAGATCACTGCCATGTCTAGCCGACCATGCCTTCTCCATCCTTCAGCTGCGTCGTGATAAGCGAGACCTAGAGCTTCGCCTACTAGACCCTCTTCTTTCAGCAGCCTGATTAGTTCTAATGCTGCTCTTGGTACCGGAGACCTCCATAGTTGTCGCTTTTCAAATCGAATTCTGGCATTCAGCTTCGCCATACGTGCTCTGCGAACATCACTAGCCGCAGCATTGCTTCCACACGCCGCACAGGAACAAGCGAATCCGTATGCAGCGAGCTTCTCGGCGCGTTCATCTTTTGTTTGATAGGGTCGCTCGTAGCTCAGGTAGATCTGAGTGTCAGCCGGGATGTCGACGATGGCATGGACTGTAATGCGGCATATCCGGGAGTTCCAAGCAAAGCTAGCGTTTGGAACACATGCATGGTTGAAGCGCGCAGCTTGCGGACAGATCGAGGTTCGAGGTCCGGTTTGCCAGGCGTTGGAATTAAATATATCGATCACGCGGGCGTCGCCCTGAGAGTCTGAGTCCTGCGCATACAGGGCCAGATAATCATCCTGTTGGGGTTTGGTGGCGTTGTTGAAGGCAACGATGACAGCCGCGTTGCCCCGGGGTTCTCGTACGTTGAAGAGAGGTGTTTCGCTGAAGATGAGCGTGCCTGCAGGTATCAATGTTGTGGAAAAACACCCGAGACCTTGGCCAGGGGATGGGCGAACATTGTAGATGATACTCATCGATAGAGTTAAGACGTTGCTTTAGTCTTTTCGCGATTCATGTTTGTTGTGGTGTTGCCTGAAATTTGTGACAGGTACAGGGAAAAGCAGAGGTAAACAGTAAGCGCGTGTCGCAATAGGAGATCACAGGTGACGTCATATTCTTGGGCCGCGGTACTTTGCAGGAAGCAGGCCATCTGACCATGCGCGGGCTAAGGGTAGTAAATAGTAGAATAGGCAAGGCCTATTAACAACATTACCTTACATTTCATCGTTATGTATTAGAACCTAAATCCTAGATAGAAGACTAGCTACTCCTGGCATGAGGCGATTTGGTTCTAATCTCCTTAAGCCTCGCTCTCTTTCACACGACTGCTATGGCCTACAGCAGGAACTATCCACCGCTCGGCAAATGGCACTGTATTCGACGAGAGAAACATTACAAGCCGGCAAGGTATCATCGAGTATCAGCGATCCAGAACATACGTTCTATAATTACACATCTGGTAGATGGTTGTAAGCAGCTAATGAGCCTTGACATTTCCGTACTTGAATTGATAGGTCGAAACCACCGCAGGTACAACGAGCGTTTGCGTCTCTCTGAAAAGCGACGTTATTTTGACATCCATGAGCTCTGTCAGGCTGCTGCTAAGTCTGTCGGTCGTTCCACTGATGACATCGCTACCTTCGCAAAAATTGCTGAAGGTGGTTCATACCGTGTCTTTCAAGCGACATTTCAAGATAGGATGGATGTGATTGTGCGACTTCCATACCCTTCCACAGTACCTCGAGAATATGGTATTGTCAGTGAGGTCGCTACAATGGAATATCTACGTCTGCATGGTGTTCCAATCCCGAAGGTCTTCGACTGGAGTTCATCGACGGACAATCCAGTCCGGTCTGAATATATCATCATGGAAAAGGTTCAGGGTAAGGAATTAGAACATACTTGGTATACGATGACGGCAAAGGAGAGAATGGCTGTCGTGGGGAAGATTGTCGACATAGAGAGGATGTTATTTGCGATACGCTTTCCTGCCAGTGGCAGCATATATTTCAAAGAATCTGTGGGTAAACGAACTACTGCAATTGACCTGTCCTTGGCTGTCAATCGTGGCAAAACGGATAGGTTTTGCATTGGGCCTTCCACGGAATTCCTTTGGTGGTATCAAAGGCGAGATGAACTGGCCGTCAATCGAGGACCTTGTAAGAAACCCTTACTCCGTATTCTGTTCGCTTTGATTAACTGGAATAATATAGGGGAAACGCCCAAGGAGCTGTTGGAGGCAGTTGGTCATAGAGAATTGGCCTGGTTGCAAAAGTTCGGCAAGCAACGTTTCCCCCGCGAACCGCTCTATAGAGAATTCTACGGCCGTCAAGAAGTCGACCCGCAAGTGCAAATAGACGGCTTAAATGATTACCTCAAGGTTGCTCCCCACATTGTTCCCGAAGATCCGGAGTTATGTCAACCAACGATCCGTCACCCAGATCTCTCACCTAACAACATCTTCGTCTCTGAATCTTGCGACATTACTGGAGTGATCGACTGGCAACACAGCACCATACTTCCGATGTTTCTGCAAGCCAAGATCCCTAAGCATTTTCAAAACTATGGAGATGACGATTCGGAGAATTTCCGACGTCCAGAGCTGCCTGCGAATTTCGATTCTTTGGAGGAGAGCGAGAAGGCAAATGAGTTAGAGCTCTATCGCCGACGACAGCTCCACTATTTCTACCTGGGATTTACCAGTACCAACAACAAGCCCCATTTTCATGCAATGGGAAAACACAACCTCATTGTACGAAACCGACTCTATGACACTGCTGGCAGACCGTGGGAAGGCGACAACACATCACTCAAAGCGGAACTAGTACAAACATCGAATTACTGGCCCGATGTTGCTACTTCAGCAATGAAAGAAGCCAACTTTCCCGTCAAGTATCCCGATGCAGATGTCACATACTGCCTCGAGATTGACGCAAAGTAGAAGAATGCTGATGCACAAATGCAGCAATTGCGCGACTTCATTGGAGTCAATATTGACGGATGGATGCCGACGGAACTCTACGAAGAGGCGAGGGAGAAAGAACGATATATCAAACAGCAAATGCTGGAAGCTGCGGAGACGGAGGACGAGCGGAAGGAGTTGGAGGAACATTGGCCCTTCCAGGATCACGAAGAGTTGGATTAAGGTGGCCAAAGGTCGATGTCACAGTACTGACCTTGCAAGTAATCCTATCGTCCAGCAGGCACGAATGTAGTTTTTGAGATGTCGTATGATCGATAAGGTGCAACTCTATTAGAGTTAGGGCATGCTATCTCTTAGCCTGCGCATAGATAGATAACCTGCAACCATGGTATTTTGTATCTAGAAAGGAGCAAGAGCTGAAATCAAGACAATCTACACTGCTATGAGCACTGTGGTGAAGAAGTTTGACAAGGTCGAAACAGCCAATCATGCGGAAGACCCTTTGGCGTTAGTGGAGGCGGAAAGACCCCGCTAGATCAACGCAAGGGATAGACTTCCAAACCTCAACCTCCCAGAAGTGGCATTACTCGCGCAACACCAAAGAAGAACACATTTCAAGATGAGGAACCCTCTGATCAGACTCGAGTGCGGTAAGAGTGTTCAAATGCGCATTCGAGGAATTCAATTGACAGTATACAGGCGTGAACAGCTACGACTGGGGTGCGCTACCCCACGATTTATGATCCGTCTCAGCGCAATGCTGAAGCGACCCAGGCAAAGTCGGCAAAACCTCTGCTGCCGCAAAGTTCCACGCGGCTACAGCCTCAGACTTCTCGATTGAAGAGGAGAAGCCGTATGCTGAGGTATGACATGGTCCGACTGCATTGGTGACATCGCTGAGCATCTTAGCTATGGATGGGCACTCACCCCTCGCTCCCCTCCAAGGACCTCGAAACCAAGCGAAGCCTCCTCGATCTCGTCCAGGAAAACCAGGCTCTCCTGTCACCTGAAATCGCCCAGAAGTATGAGAACAGGCTGCCGTTCTTGTTCAAGGTTTTGTCCATCAACAAGGCTCTGAGCATCCAGGCGCACCCAAACAAGAAGCTTGCCGAGCAGCTACATGCGAAGGACCCCAAGAACTACCCAGGTACACTTTCTCTACATAGCAGGGTGACACATGGCTGACAACACGTTCAGATGACAATCCACAAGCCCGAGATGACCATCGCGGTCACTCCCTTCGATGGCCTCTGCGGCTTCCGTCCCCTCGCCGAGATCGCACACTTCCATCAAGACCGTCCCCTCCCTCCGCACCCTCGTCGGCGAAGAAGAAGCCGCCAACTTCGAAAACACCATCAAGGGCAAGGAAACCTCAGACAAGGAGGAGGATGTCAAGGCCAACAAGAAAGCCCTCCAGTCCGCCTTCACAAAGGTCATGAACACAGACAAGTCCGCCCTCGCCTCTGCTCTCCAAAGACCTCATTGCGGCCTCGCCGAATCCGAGGGCGCAGACTTCGCCGGCTCCGGCTGGCCCCTCCAACACCGGCAAAGAACTCTCCAGAACTCTCGACTCCTCTCGCCTCAACTCCCAGTTCCCAGACGACATCGGCCTGTTCGTCCAGTTCTTCCTCAACTACGTCACCCTCGACATCGGCGAGGCCATGTTCCTCAAGGCCGACGACATCCACGCCTATCTCTCTGGCGACATCATCGAATGCATGGCGTCGTCGGACAACGTCGTGCGCGCAGGCTTCACGCCCAAGTTCAAGGACGTCGACACCCTCACCGACATGCTGACGTACTCGTACGCCCCAATCGCAGAGCAGAAAATGGAACCCACGGATTACCCACATGTCAGGCACAATGCCAAGGCGTATAGTTCCAGCTCCAGTAGCTTGTTGTACAACCCTCCGATTCCTGAGTTTGCGGTGGTAAGGACGGCGTTGAACAAGGAGGGCGCGAAGGCGACGTTTGACCCGATTGATGGGCCGAGTATCGTGCTGTGCACGAAGGGCAAGGGCACGATCAGTGTTGGAAATAAAGAGGAGCGCATTGAGGAGGGGTATGTGTTCTTTGTGGGCGCGACAGCCGAGGTGGTGGTTACGAGTGAGACGGATGCGGATGATGGAGAGGGGCTGGTTACGTTTAAAGCTTTTTGTGAGATTGAGGAGGGCAAGGAGAAGTTGTAAGTCGGGACGAGGAGGCATATAAAAAAGTATCTCCTAGAAAAATGACTTGATGCCATTACGAATCTCCTCATCTATATTCTTCATCTATCTGGTATCTTCCCCAACTCCTTCACCATCTAATACATACCTCTTCAAAATTCATCTTGAATCCCTGCCTTCTTCTCCTCCACCAGCCTCTCCGCATTAACCTTCCACCACCACCCATGCGTCTCCTCGTCGCTCCTCTCCCCCTCCTTCTCCTGCCACGGCTTCGGACTCAGGATATAATGCACATTGCGCACCTCCTCGTCGCGCCAAAGCACCTTGTGCGAGAACGTCCGCAGCGTCTTCAGCGCATTGTACGTATACGGCAGCGGGACCCACCTACCGCGAAACAGATCGCCCAGCAGGCTCTGGTCCGCGAAATCGTACGCCATGACAGTCGGATCAGACAGGCGCGCGAGGATCAAATCGTACACGGCAGCGCTGGGATTGACGACCTGCAGGCCGCCGTTGGGCATGCCTAGACCAAAGTCCGAGGGGGCGCCGGTGATTTGCGCGTTCTCGGGATCGTCGTGCTGGCTGGTAAATCCGCAATTGCTCGGGACCCAATCTTTCGGATAATGCGCTTTGTTCAGCGGATTGCATACGCATGCATGGCTGGCTGCAAACACCCTTTCTCCCTTGCCTGCGAGCTCCGGACTGTCGAGCGGCAGGTCCATCAGGTCGTCCATGTTGCGCAGGACGAGCATGTCGGAGTCGAGCTGGACAACGCGGTCATATTCGGTCAGGCCAAAGGGCGTGAGTTTGGACCAGCAGTCGTAGAAGCGCGGGTCGTTGGAGTAATCCTTGGAGACGCTGGGGAGCAGGTATTTGACGTGTTGCTTGGGGATGGAGCGCGCATCGAGGGCGGCATGGCCCTCGGCGGGGAAGGTGTCGGTGTAGAGCGCGATGAGCGGATACTTGGTGCCGTGCTTTTTGAGCGAGTAGTCGAGCGTGAGGAGGCCGGTGAGGTAGTCGGTGTTGGTTATGAGGGTTGTCCATACTGGAGGTAGGGTTAGCTGCTTTCATCTCGACTTGCTTCAGAAGAGCAATGTGGGGGTGAATAGTACCTCTCTTAGGCTTCGCGCCCGAGTCTGTGGTGGTGGCTGCCATGGTTTCTTGTCCCTGTCAATGTGGGTGTAAGAACGTGAACCGCACCATTGCGGCCCTTCCGCTCGCAAAACTACATGAGCCAGTACTATTCCTGGTAGACTACGCGCAACAGGTAAGGTAAGGTAGGATGGGAGGGGTAAGTTGCCCTGCAAAAAAGACGCCATCTGGACCCTGGCCGATTTCGCTTCCACGTCGAGATCGTCATCATCCCACGCTCGCGGAGACTTGCGCGTTTCCGACCATAGTTTGAGCGCGCATCAGCATGGGTTGTCGATTTTCTGACTTTGTTTTGTGCTGAGATTATCCTGTAGCTTTCACGATACTTCCTCGATTCGCGCGATTCGAGACGGCATGATTTGGACGTCGAAGGATAAGCACAGGAGACAATTATGTCTGCTACGGTCATGAAGACGGGCGAGAAGCCTGCTGCGAGCGCGGTCGTGGATCCTGCAGAGCCGCACAACAAGCCCAAGTACTACCGAGGATTTGTTGCGGGCGTGTTCAGCGGCATTGCGAAGCTCTCAGGTGAGCAGAGAATTGTCAGAAAAAGATTCGCTGGCTAACAAATTCAGTCGGCCATCCATTCGATACAGTCAAAGTACGGTTACAGACGACCGATAAGTCGCATTTTCGAGGGCCATTGGACTGTTTGCTGCAGACGGTCAGGAAGGAGGGAGTGAGTGGACTATACAAGGGTGCTTCACCGCCGTTGGTGGGATGGATGTTCATGGACTCGATGTAGGAAGAACGGCTGCGGTGGGCTGGCAGATGATTAACAACCAACAGCATGCTCGGCTCCCTCAGCGTATACCGCCGCGTCCTCAACGACAACTTCTTCAACCCTCGAACATCGTATCGCGGCGAGCAAGGCAAACTCCCTGTGATCGGGCACGCTGCAGCAGGAACACTCGCGGGCTGGACAGTGTCGTTCATCGCCGCACCCGTCGAGCACGTCAAGGCACGCCTGCAAATACAGTACGCGGCCAACAAGTCGCAGCGACTGTACAGCGGGCCAATTGACTGCCTGTCGAAGATATATCGGGGTCACGGCTTCCGCGGAGTGTACCACGGCCTCAGCGCCACACTCCTTTTCCGCACGTTCTTCTGCTTCTGGTGGGGCACGTACGACCTCTTCACACGGCAATTGCAAAAGCACACGAACCTCTCGACGCCGGCGGTGAACTTCTGGGCCGGGGGTTTGTCGGCGCAGATCTTCTGGATTACGAGTTATCCGTCAGACGTGATCAAGCAGCGTATAATGACCGACCCTCTCGGACCGGAAAGAAGGTTCCCAAGGTGGAGAGATGCGGCGAGGACGGTGTATAGAGAGAATGGGTGGAAGGGTTACTGGCGAGGGTTTGTGCCGTGTTTCCTGAGAGCCTTCCCGGCCAACGCTATGGCGCTCGTTGCATTCGAAGGCGTTATGAGGAGTTTGCCCGAGTAGGCTTACACGCCTTGCCAGCAGCAAATGACCATGTACAATACTTTTGTCGCGTTTAAGCGTACCTGATACCAATCTCCAATGATCGATGACCGATTAGGTTCGGAACAAAACAACAAACATGTTTCTCCGCGCGAACCCTGCTCTGCTCGCCAGGAATATTGCAGCAGATCCGCTACGTCATGAACGTTTTTTGGACAGGGCGACAACGACTGGATGCGCTAAAGAGAGAAAAAAGCAATCTCCGTTCTTGACAGCGAAGCACTCCGGACAATTTGCCGGGTTGGACTCGGTTGGCGATGGAGGATGAGCAATTCTATTGGCCGCATCTACCACATTGGCGAAGGGGACGTTTGTTGCCACGCTCAGGAGTAGGGTAGCTCCGCGTACCTGCATACGAGTTAGATTGCGGGTCTGCATCGCCGTGGTACATGAGCCCAGTGCACTACAGCATTAGCTACATGAGTGGTGCAGCACGTCGTGCAGCTGTACGCGCATGCGCGATTCCTGAGGCCAATCTCGTGTAAATTGGAAACCTTCTCTCGAGAACCCCTTTTCTGGCACCGCGGACAAGGCGCATGTGGGAGATTGTGGAGAGTTGCGATGCAGCTGTCATGGCCTAGCGAGCGTTTTGCATGTTTGAGAACTAGTGAGGGGAGTGCACGGTTCGCCGATCTGGGACCTGGTTGTTTCACCCTTTCCTTGCGCATTTCGCTTGGTTGTCCATCTTATATCGCCTTCGACAATCAAAACCCTCCGGACGCCCACCGCCCTGCTGAGGAACGTGCTGTAATATACACTTCCGAAATAATCACACGTTGTCATCAGTCCCCGACCCACCTCGCCGACCACCAGCCTCACGTGAGTGCTGATAGCAGGAGTTACAAACACCCAATTGCCGCGTGCCTGCCGACGACTGCGAAACAAACACCACCGACGACGAGTAATACTGCCATTGAGCGCCATTAGCGAACATTCGACACGATGGGTGCCTCAATATCCAAGATGATGAACAAGATCTTCGGATCCAAGGAGATGCGGCTATTGATGCTGGGCCTTGATGCCGCCGGAAAGACCAGTACGCCGTGCCTCGATCTCATCGAGTGAGCACGCCCATGCTAACGTCCCCTCCAGCAATTCTCTACAAGCTCAAGCTCGACCAGGACGTCACCACTATCCCCACCGTCGGCTTCAACGTCGAGACCGTCACCTACAAGAACACAAAGTTCAACGTCTGGGATGTCGGCGGCCAGGACAAGATCCGTCCGCTGTGGAGACACTACTTCTCTGGTATGTTGGGTCGCGACGGCACGGTACCGGGTAGGCGAGCACGTGCGCATGATGCATTGCGGATAGCTCCCACCCCGATACTGGCCTGACGTTGTTATACGAGAGACCTCATATTGACTTTGTGCAGGAACCCAGGGCCTTATCTTCGTCATTGACTCCAACGACCGCGACCGCATCGACGAGGCGAAGACGGAGCTCACGCGAATCATCCAGGACAGGGAAATGAAGGATGCGCTTCTGCTGGTGTTTGCGAACAAGCAGGATCTGAACGGAGGTGCGTGAGAACGATACCCTCTCATTGAGATGCAACTGACAACAATCCAGCGATGCGACCACAAGAAGTCTCAGACCGCCTCGAGTTAGGGAAGATTGCCAAGGACCATGTATGGAAAGTCGAGCCCAGCTGCGCGACAACAGGCGAGGGCATCTTTGAGGGATTGGTATGTTGTCATCCAATCAACCACATGACTGATCACACGGCTAACACACCCCAGGCATGGCTATCCAACAACGTCAAACTCCCCGCTGGCAGCAAATAAACCACCCATCCCGTATCTCTCCCACTCCACCGAAACGACTGCATGCGCATATCTGGCTTCCTGCATATACCCGGCTCCCTATTATAATGCCCTCCCTTCACATTACCGCCGTATTCCCTTCTAATAAAACGAGCCACGAGTGCTCCTTTTCTTCGCTTCAATTTCCACGTCCCGCTGGGCTGCGATACCCCCTCCCCTCAGACTGTCTATAACTGTAACATTGGCCCCGTGTAGATCTACTTGTGCTGGAATGGGATGGCATGGGGGGTTTTTTCTTTGCACATGCTACTATTGTGTTTATAGCACAAGGGGGGCACGCAACTTGGGGGAGTAGCTTATTTTATTTGGTTTAGACGATTGTATGCATGTGTATGAGCTTTTTGGACACGCTTTTTTTGACTTCGATATGCTGTTTCTGATGGGCTGATATGTTTAGGGAAGGCAGGTTCGATGCCGAGCACGTGCTGTTTGATGTGCGCAGGTGCAGGCAGATGCAAGACAAACATAGCCGTTGTTCCTCATCTCGATCCCTGCCTGACTGCACGTACTCGCACATCCACCAATACCAACTCCACCATTTCTCTCACTTTTGACAGATATTATATTACTGTATCACACTATCTCACACAGTTTCGACGCACCGCTCACTTTGGCTTCGTAACGCACGTTCACTTCAACACCAGCCTGCCCGATTCAGGTCAGTGCAAGTTGTTTGTGTTGAGTTTGGTCTCAGACATTGTTCGAGTTGTTTGGTGTTTGTGACAAAGCCAAGTGTGGTGGGAGGGTATATTAGATGAGGCTGAGCGCTGATAACTCACTTCAGACAACACTCGCTTCCTTGCATGGTTTCCGAATATCCTCAAAGATCAAACACATAGTCCAAAATGTCTGGTCGTGGTCAAGGTAATCAGCGTGGCGGAGGTCGCGGTGGTGCGAGAGGCGGCAGAGGTGGTATGCCAAATGGCAATGCTTCGAATGGCAATCATGGTACGTCGAATGCACAACATGCTTCACGTATACTAACATCACGCCAGCACCGAAGCCTCCCCAGCCTCAACTCGAGCAGCAGTTCGAGAGCATGAGTCTGACAGGGAAGCTCGCCGTCGACGGCAGCCCGCTCGTCATGGACTCGCCTGTGCATATACCCAGGCCGAACCCCATGCCTGGCAACAAGGTCGATCCAAAAGCATTCCAGGACATACAAAAGGGTCTCAAGGCTTCAGGGCTGCAAGCTGAGTTTCCTCTGCGTCAGGGCCTCGCCAATCCCACTACCACAGTCTACACCAATCACTTCGCCATCAAGCTCGACCCTGTGACACCACTGTATGAGTACATCATCACAGGTCTGCCATCAAGGGTGGGCAATCGCACTACCAGGAAACTGATCTCTGAGGCGATCGACGACATCGACTGCATGAAAAACAACAGGGACAAGTTTGTGATCGACTACAAGCTCATGAGGCTCGTTTCCTGGGTTGACATAGATATTCCCTCAATGTACGGCTCGGCGCGTACATCGGAGTGGAGGGATCCTGTCCTTGTCACTTTTGAACGACTTGGTAAGGTCAACACAGACTTGTTGATACAGTATTCGGCTGGCAAATTGGCGCCGACAGCAGTATGTATATCGCTCTTTAATCCAGATCAAGACGCTAAACTCAGCACAGGAAGTCGAGGAGGAAGTGAAACGAGTCAGCGGGGTGCTGAACATGGTCGTCTCGACATCGCTTTCGAGAGGCTCCTTCTCCTTGAAAGCGAACAAGTTCTTCGTCACTGGCGGACACAACAATCTCAGCCCATCGTTGTGCACTATACGCGGGTACTATTACTCGATCCGTCCTGCTATGGGACAGATCGTGCTAGAATGTAAGTCTCGCATCTCATATCTGACACTTACACACGAGCTAATGTCTCTTGCAAGTGAGCGGCTGCACCAGCGCCTTCTACAAGCCCATCTTGGTGAGCGACTTCCTCCAAGACACGACAACCTTCAAATATCAGAGTGAACGTCTGGCCAAGCTCCGCAACCTGCGTGTACAGTTGACGTACGATCCCGTCCACAGTGGTACTAAGCCGAGATCGGCGGCAGCGACGATTGAAGCTCGAATCAAGACTATCGCAGGTACTGGTCTACCAGTGTCAGAACAAAAGTTCACACTGAAAGGCCGGGATGGAAAGCCAGACACAAAAATCACCGTGCAGTCGCATTTTGAGCGAAGTAAGTTGCGCATCCCTCACCCCCCACATTATGTTGAACTGACAATATCAGCCTACCAATCTCCTCCACTAAATCCCAAAATGCCTGCAATAAATTGCGGTACTGATACTGCTCCAAAGTGGTATCTCCCAGAAAAGCTTCAGATTCTTCCGTACCAGATCCACAAGCGCAAAGTACCAGAAGCTCTTACCTCCGAAATGCTCGACATTGCGCTGCATCATCCGGACACTACTCGGGCACTTATTGAGCATGAAGGCCTTGCCAAATTGGGCCTTAGGCCGGGAGAGAGCTTAAAGCCTTTCGTAAGTCAGTTCATGTATTGTCCCAAGAAGCTTACTGACCTCGGTAGCCTGCGTTCCCAGCTATCAAGATTGACTCAAGAATGCTGCAAGTCCCAGCCACGACCTTGAATCCCCCAAAGCCTTTGTACGGCAAGGGATCTGCAAGCGTGTCGAATGGAAGTTGGAATTTGCGCGATGTCAAATTCTTGACGACGTTTCCGAAAATCGCATTCAAGGTCTTCATGATCGCCATACCCGATGGATCTCATAGCGCTATAAAGGGCCCAGAAATCTTGCACGAAACATTCAAAGGGTTCCAGGATGTGATGCAAAGATCATACTCCACTGCTACAATTCAATGTGTGGGCATGTGCCCTGACCCTCAGTTTGACCGGGGTGAGGCAGAAGCCCGCATCTCCATGGAAAAAGCGAAGGACAAGGGCGCCAACTTCGTCATGCTCTTCCTGGAGAAAGAAAATACGCCAGCGTATTCAGTCTTCAAGTATCTTGCTGATTGCATGTATGGGATGCACTCATTATGCGTCGTGTACAAAGGGAAACCCTTCAGTCCTCAATACTGGGGGAATATCGCAATGAAAATGAACCTCAAAGCTGGTGGCATCAACCATTCCGTCGATGGAGTGGAGCAGATCATGAAGGACACTTTGGTGCTTGGAGCGTGAGTTGTCAACGCCGCTTGAGGATCGCTGCTAATCTATTTCGCAGCGACTGTACACACCCAGAATCAAATTCTCTAGCTGGAACGCCATCTATCGCAGCCATTGTCGGTTCTGTCGACGCGAAAGGCGGCAAGTTCCTTGGATCTATGCGCCTTCAGCCGCGTCTTATCGCTTGCGAAGACATCCAAGACGTGGAGAGCATGGTCGTTGAACGACTCATGGCCTGGTTCATGGCCAACAAGCGCACTCTACCTAAGAACATTCTCTATTACAGAGATGGTGTGAGCGACACGTAAGTACCTACCACGAGCCTGTAAAGACTCGGCTAACCCTGTGTACAGTCAATACTCTCAGGTCAAGGACAGGGAGCTCCCACAAATCCGCAAAGCCTTTGCCGCTTTCGCGAAGAAGTTGGGTCTCATGCAGGTCCCTAAGTTCAAATTGACGGCCTACGTTGTGGCAAAGCGCCATCATGTCCGAATGTTCCCGCTCGCTGCGGATGCGGCGCCGAAGAACGGCAACTGCAGGCCGGGTACTGTCGTAGACAGCGGGATCACAAGTCCCTACTTTGGAGACTTCTACATGCAGTCGCACAATGGGCTCATCGGCACGGCTAGATCGGCGCATTACTTCCCGCTCGTCAATGAGATGGGTTTGACGGACGTGCAGATACAACTATTTGTAAGTGCATCATTACCATCGTGCAAGCGAACGAGGCTGATGATCATATAGACCCACAGGCTCTGCTACACGTATGTCCGAGCATCGATGGGAGTGTCATACGCACCCCCAGCTTTCTATGCAGATCGCCTATGCGATAGAGGCCGGTGAGTCCATCTACTCATCACCCACAAAGACAGAAACTAATATGCCACACAGCTGCTATCTCCGCAAATTCTTCGCCCCTCCCCCATCCTACAATCCGCTCAGTCAATTCGAGGCCAACCTCACCCGCGAAAAGAGAATCGCGCGCGAAGCACAGTTCACGTCGAAGCGCGTCACCAAGAACGTGAACGGCAAGACTTGGACGCAGAAGTCGGAGCTGGAACACATTCAGGAGGAGCTGGACAAGGAAGCTGTTGCGGATACACTCAAGCAGATGACTTTTGACAAGGCGAAGGAGATGTTCTACAAGGGTGGTGACAGGAAGAATCCTTGGCATGAGAATGTCGCGGGGACGATGTTTTGGATGTAGGATGGAGCTGGTGTGGTCTTTCGTTTGTTTTGTGCTCAGGGTATGGGGTATGGGATGTGGAGTTGTTGTTTAGCTATTGTATTGGACAGGGTAGCTGGTTAGATGCAATCTGCTTGTTCGGATGATATTCTCGTTGTTTACCATTGCGCTTCAAGGTCAATTAGTTCACAGTTTGGATTTGCGATGTCCAAGCTGTTTTCTTGGGGTGTTAGGTGAGCGAGAAGACTACAGCTTAATCAAGCAAAGTTTTGCTAACCATCTCAGGGTACATTTGAAGGCCGAGAAGGGTGATGAGCTGAAGATGGCGGTGTTGCAATTTTTCCGGGTACCGGTCTTCGAGGTCCCTGAACAGGTTTGAGTTGTTATGCATCCTGTGCATTCTATGGCTGATATGGTCGTCAGTGTTTTGCGGCGTTATTTTGCTTACGATTTGATGTGCTTCCCATCTCTACATGCTTGATTACTTTTTTTGGTTTGTTTCAAGGTCAAGCGATTCGCGGATTGGATTGTTGGAGTCGAGTTAGCGTGGTTTGCGTGGGTGTTTTGATCTTTGAGTTTGTTATGGGGCGAGTTGATTGGTACTTGAGCTGGAGAGGAGGGAAAGCTTTGCTTTCAAGCGAATTTGAATGTGATTGATTGTATTGGATTTGGTGGATTGATTGGGTAAAGCTGGTGGCTTGCGTCAAGCAGCAAGTCTTTTTTCCATGGGATTCACAAAGAATTGGCTTTTCCATAGTCTCGCGTAAGTAAAAATATTACTTTCCGAGTACGCAAAGCTTTGCTAACAATTTAATATGGTTCGACTCGACATGGCATCAAGCTAGATGCACAGCAAGCTTGACTCGAAGGCGTATATTAAGGAACCTGGAATGGACAGAGAGACAGCACCATCACATCTTCTCTCGACAGAATGGCTCCAAAAGGGAAGAACAAAGGTGGCGGAGGAAAGAAGAAGGCCAAGGGCAACCAAACTGCGCCAGGTGAACTCTCGACGCAACAAAAGGCCAACATCACGCATAATTTCGATTACTACAGCAAGAGAGTTGATGCTAAGCAGCAGTATTGGAAGAATAGTGTTGGTACAAATCAGACTGATGCAGCTAATGCATTCTGGGAGGAGCTCAAGCAGCAGCACGAAGCGTCTCAGCCATCTCCTCCCGCCGCGCCTGGTACTCCACAGGTATCCGATGGTATGCAAGCGCAAGGCTTTCTACCGCAATCGATCGGGTCTATTCCAGCTATGACATCAGGTACAGCTCCGAACCGTCTTGCGCCTCCTGGGAATGCCAATCTCATGTCGTCACCACGTTCTACGACAGCTGAAGATTCGCAGAAAGGTCTCGCGTCGGATCTAGAGAGTCTGAGCTTGGATAGAGAAGGAGATGATAGCGGTCCAGAGCTAAAAGAGCAAGATGAGAGCGGTACAGAGCTCGAAGAGCAGGTTAAGGGCGATGCCACGGGCGAGGGACTTGTCAACAACGAAGACACTTCTCGAGCCATGGCACCAGCGGCGGGCCCTATTCTTCATGCATCGGACGGCATAGCACACTTGATTGACATCATGGATGTTGGACCGAACTTGGACCAGACTCGGAAGGCAAAAGGCGCCAAATTTCCCATCCGAACTGACTTCCAGAACACTACCACAAATGTCTTCACCAACCACTTCGAGGTAACAATTGATGATCACGCCACGTTCCATGAGTTCCAGGTCGTCGGTATCCCCGAAGGACGTTCCAAGAGAATGAACAAGATGTTCATGGATACTGTTATCGAAAAGTCGCCTGTACTGCATGGAAACCAAGACTTCTTCGCTACAGACAGCGTGAAGACTATCATAGCGTGGAAAGACCTGAGGGAAGATCTCAATGCTGCAGGATCAGGTAATGGGGATGGGGAAGGATGGCACCTCCTCAATGTGCAAGATGGCAACGATGGAGCAGTCGCCCATCTATATCTTCGCCATGTTCGAGTCGTTGACACTGCAGGGTCTGAAACGTTATGTCGCGTCTGAGCCGCCCTCTGACGATTGGAATCCTATGGGCTGGAACGAGAGCACTACCATGGATGCTCTGAACATTGTCGTATCGAAGTGTTTTGGCACAGGAATTGTTCGAACAGTCGCAAACAAGTTCTTTGTCGAGGCCAGGTTGGAGCCCATTGGGCACGTCTCCGCTGTGCACCATCCGGGGCTACTACTTCTCGACACGACCTGGTATGGGGAAAGTTCTCCTGAACGTCAACGCGTGTACGAGCGCTTTCTTTCGACCGATTCTGCTCAGCGAGCTCATGGCGGGAAAAACGATTTTTGGCCGAGACTACCCAAGCATGCTCACTGGACTCCGAGTCTACATTGACTACGAACGAGGCTCAACGAAGGACGGAAAGGCATCATCGGTCAACAACGAAGAGTCTCGTATTAAGAGAATATGTGCGCTTGGTCTGCCCTGCAACACCCAGACCTTCTCCCTCAAGAAGCGTGATGATGCCGGAAATGATCTAACAGAGCAGTCGATCACCATCAAGGATTATCTCGAGAGCGAGTATGACATCAAGCTGGGAAATCCCGAACTGGATGCAGTCAACCTTGGAAGCCAGCAAAGACCATCTTGGTTCGCTCCTGAGAAACTGGTCATCATGCCGTATCAGGTCTACCGACGTGCAGTCCCTAGCAGACTGACATCAGATATGCTCAGAATCGCATGCAACGGCCCACGTCGCAATCGCGAGCTGATAGAAGGAGAAGGTATGAGCAAGTTGCTCCTACAACCAGGAGCAGCCATCGCTGGAGTAAGTTCCCATTCAAAATTTTATTTTATCATGACTAATAGCAGCAGCGTCGTGACCTACCTCTCACGATTAGCAAGAGCATGCTGAAGGTCGATTGTTCACAACTCCCGTACCCGAAGATCCGCTACGGAGACCAATCCTACAACATCAAACCGGCCGATGCGAAGTGGAACTTGGGCGACAAACAATTCCTGAGTACTAAAAACCACGAGCGCACTGTCTCATACACAGTTTTGCACGAAAGAAGCGTCGATGCCACTCACATTGATCAGATTCGGCAGAACTTCGAAGTACAGCTCACGAAGTTGAAAGTGGGCAACGCCACGCACTTGGGTACACATCAGCTGTCGACAAATGTGAAAGGCCTGCAATCCGGGCTTCGGAAAGCTCAACAACAGAAGGTTGACCTGGTCATACTGGTGCTCAGGTCGAAGGACCAGGAGGTCTACTCGAATTTCAAATATCTGGCCGACCGTGTGTTTGGAATTCCCAGTATCGTCATGGTAACGGCAAGTAATTTCAGAGGAGGAGCGTGGAACGTTACTGGATTGGACCAGTACATTGGAAACATCATGATGAAAGCTAATCTCAAGTTGGGCGGCATCAACCACTCTGCGGAGTCTGACAGAGGGAACATAAAGAATCATCTGGAAAACACTTTGGTACTAGGCTCAGATGTGACCCACCCGTCGAACGGCAGTCTTTTTGGATGTCCTTCTGTGGCGGCCCTTGTTGGTTCCGTGGACAACACTGGCGGTTGTTTCCTAGGGTCGTTGAGGTTGCAGGATCAAGGCAGCAAAGAGGTATGCTGCTCAACTTAGTCCTTTCTTCGTCACTAACAGCACCAGATGATTGATGACTTGAAGTCCATGGTCGTTGACCGGCTCTGGGACTGGTTCTCCCTCAACAAGCGCAAGCATCCCAAAAACATTCTCTACTACCGCGATGGTGTAGGAGACTCACAGTTCGAAGAAGTTAGGAACAAGGAGCTTGTAGACATTCGCGATGGATATGATCAGTTCGTCAAGGAGGTGCGAAAAGCATCATTTGGACGTGATATCGAGGACCCACCGCCTCTAAAGTTGACTGCAGTTGTGTGCACCAAGAGACATCACACGCGCTTCTACCCTAACAAGCCAGCCGATATGCAGACCAACGCTCAAAACAACTGCAAGGCAGGGACGTTGGTAGAACAATCTGTTACCAACCCATACTTCACCGACTTCTACCTGCAATCGCACAACGGCATCAAAGGCACAGCTAAGCCAGCGCATTACTTCGTTCTGGTCAACGAGATGGAAATCGGAGTCTCAGATCTGCAGCATCTGGTAAGTGCCTCGAGTTCGCCGCTACTTGTCGCGATGAACATACTAACATCAGCGAAACAGACTTACAACCTCTGCCTCTCCTACGTCCGCGCAACAATGGGCGTCTCCTACGCAGCTCCCGCATATTATGCAGACAGGCTGTGCGAAAGGGCCCGCTGCTACTTGCGCGACTTCTTCGTGCCTCAGCAATCCATGCGCGAGGAAGTTGAGGCTCAGCGTCGTCAATTCGAGAAGTCGAAGGGTATTCGGCCACCAAAAGACATGGATAACATGAGCTTTTCGCAAAAGGAGCAAGAGAGAGCCAGAGTGAAGCAAGTCAAGGAGGAAATTGACGGGATTTTGAGGAAAATGAAGAGGACCAGCGCGCAGAGTAGGTTGGACGCAAGAAGTCAGGAGCAAGATTATTGCGAGGAGAAGTGTGAGGCGCTGCGGAAGACGATGTACTGGATGTGAGTTTCGAACTGATGATGGAGGGGAGCTTCTGCGATTCTTGTTTTACTTTTTTTTCTTCCTGTGTTCTTGATATTGTGCCTGCTTTAGTCTGTTATTTCTGCTAGTTCTGACTTTTTAAGAGGTCGATGCTTTTTCATTCAATTCCACTCGTCGTGAAAAACGCGCGCCATGGCTCAACATCGAAGAACCCCTTTGACAAAACCTTTTTCTTAAACGTACCATTCTATAGCGCGGCTGTGGCTACGGTCTCATTGGCCGTGGCACATATGACCGCGCACATGAGCAATAGATTACTCGATGACACATACCAGATTCACGGAAGCTTCCCGAAGCACAATTTCTTCGAGCTGCCTTGTTTGTGTCTTATATATGCTAGACACTTTCTTTTGTTATGTGCCATTGTTTGTGTTCTTTTCTAATAAAACTGTTTCAAAAAAATTCATTATCTTGGAGCACGGAAATCGATGTGTGCAATTGGGCGCCCCTTCAACGGTTGCTGTCTCAGTGACATAAGCTTCTTCCGGCCACCATGAAGTACACAATCTGCTACTCTCTATGCTCCACCCCCGCATGGGTAAGGAAGTGCTCACAAATCATTTCCAGGTGTCAGTCCTCCCAGTAGCGATCTTATACGAATATCGAATTACTGGCATTTCTCCCAATGAAAAGCGCGCTACGAAGAGACGCTATATCGAGACAGCTATCCAGAACACATCATTCCTAAGGGACAACCGCAAAAGCTTTGCAACTGACTACTTCGACACCATCATATCCTGGGTCGATCTCCACAGTCTTGGAGCTGGCCCGAAGGTTGGTGCGTATGACGAGAGTATCACGGACTCGGCAGATGAACGGCGTCTGATTGATGTGGTTGATCGCGATGTCACGTCTCACCTGAACCTTCGACTGAGCGCGCCTATGGATCTCGCAGCATTTCGGAGCTGCGTAGGAAGCAGCCATGACAATCCCGCCGCGTACAATCCTGAGCGTACCAGGGCCAATCTGTAAGCAGTCAAAACATAAAACAAGGACAATCCTAAAGTTCAATCATCATAATGCATTTGGATGTACTGATCCATGTTGAATACCCGCCCAAAGACCAACCATGTCGTTTTCGACGCCCTGAGGCTAACCTTGTATAACACCAACCTCAACCCGCTGAAATGCGTCGACAAGAATGTAATGATACCGGTGACGCCGTGCATGCTGACCGTAGCCAAAGCTATGCGCCCAATGTACGATCCGTGCTTCGCCTATCTCCACTGACCCTGACTTAGCTTCAGCAAGCCCTCAACACAACCTGCCTCTTCAGCAGACCCTAAACTCCGCCCGCTCATATCATCACCACCCATAAACGACCTCAGCTCGTCGTCTTGCTCAGGGTCGGTGATGCCCTTGCCCTTCTCACGCGCTAACAGCGCACCGAAACTTGCAGTCTGCGACATGACATCGGTGTTCTCACCCAAGATCTGGCGAGCTCGACGAGCGGCTGGAGGTGTAGAGATTTGGTAACGGCGTTGTGATGGAGTAACGTCGGGTTCCCAGTTCTCCTTGTCGCTTTCCGTCTGTGGAAACTCGTCGGATTCGGTATCGTCGCCTCCCTTCTTATAGTCTTTGGTCGAGAATCGCCCGTTGATGGTGGATGCGCGCTGTATGGAGCTGCGTGACTTCTTCACGCCTGAACTGCTGAGGCCTTTGTGGGAACTGTGGCGCGATATGATGGGTGTGTTCTGACGCGCCTGGTTCTGCGCCAGGATCTTCCTGTTCGCCCGCAGTATGCCAATGGCATCCGCTGCACTTCCGCTGCCCTCTTGCTCGGCACGTGTTGTGAGGCTCGTTGTCGACCGACTGTCTGGGTCACACCAAAATTCCCATGCTCGTGAATCCCTGCTTCTTCCAATATTCGACGATGTCCGGGGTATCTTAGGGCTGGGCTCTCCGCGCGCAGCTGCTAGTCGATCGTTCAATCCCGCTGCACTGTAGCTTCGTCGAAGGCCTGCAGCAGCCCGGGAAAAGGCCGCAGGGCTGGTCTTGATGTGCGGAGGGGAGGGAGTCTTGTCGAGGTCTGTAACGATGCGCGCAGTACCATCCTCGTTTGTCCGAAGTCGCACGAAGGAGTGGGTGCGTTTGAGCGGACGCGCAGATGAGACTGAAGAAGGTGCTGCGGGCAGCGGCGACGATTCTATAGGTTTCGCGGGTGCATTCGGGAATGTGATTACTTCAGGCGCGTAGTCCTCGCTGTGTCGTACGAATGAGGCACTGCGTCTGTTGGAAATCCATGACGTGCGCGCCTGAGACGCGCCCTGTGATGATGGTGCTGTTTGTTGTGTGTTGCTTGCCTCGTTCGGCACAGTAGCAGTGGTTTCTGGATCAACTGATGCTTCTACTGTCGATTCAGTCGCAGCCTGAGACTCGATGGTGGTAGGCGCGAGGTCGTCTTCGGGACGCGATTCTGGAATGGTTTCGTCTGAGGTGAGTTCAGGCGTTACTGGGCGATCCGACTTGAGGCCACTTTCCACGCCCTGCGCTAACGGCTCGTTCTCAAGGTCGCGGACGTGAGCCTCTTCTTCCATGGGCGGGTCGGACATATTGGAGGATGAAGACATGAGAGATGCCGAGGACGAAGGTTCCAGTGGTCGTGAGCGACGTCTGTCGTTCTGCCTGCGATTCTGAAACCAGATCTGTAATGGGGGCATTAAGGTTAGTGCTGGCGCGCACACTCGTGACCAGGGAAAATCGCTGCATACCTGAACTTCTTTCTCTCCAAGCGCGACTTTGGAGATGATCTCGAGACGCGCTGCCTTATCAGGCTTCGGATTTTTCAGGTATTCCGCTTTGAGGATGTCTTCGTCTTCTTTGCTGTGATGACGTGGTCAGTGGGTGGGATGCGGATGGTGGGGTGTGCTGGCGGAGTCGAGCCGGGCACGTGCTGGCCTAGCTATCGACAAGGAACGCGTCGCGAGCATACCGTATCAACGTGGTCGCGATGGAAAGGCAAAATAATCAAAGTTCAACATACCTCGTGCGGCGTCTTCTCTGTCTAGCAATAGCCTTGTTGTCCACGTCTGGAGGCATCTTGTTTGCCACGGTTTCTTGCGAGTGCACGAGAAATGCAAGAGCGCCTGGGGTGCTGGGGACATCACGCCTGCCAATCGCGGATTGAGCAGGCGAGGTAAATGAAGGAAGAGGCGATGAATTAGACATGACGGGCGTATCCTCGAGTTGCCAGAAGTATTGTAGAGATCAGAAGACAATTGACATCCAGGTTCTGAGGTGGAAGAATATGGGACGCAAGTATTGTGGCCGGTAGGCGCGTCGCGTACCTTTGGGTCACGGGAGCACGGGCTACCAATGTCGTGCATGTGGCCCATGCACAGTTCCTTGAAACGGGAGAGTTCTTTTAGTGAGGCACCTAATGAAAACTTGCAGATATAGCCATTGCATAACAGAACAATCGAAGAGCAACACCGCGAGTTTGAAGTGCAATTTGGCTACTTTGTACACGTCAATGTATGAGTCTTACATGCCCAGGTGTATGCTGCTGAAGTATGACGTGTACATGGCTCTGTCGAATGTCTAGTTGATTCAGACTTCTCAAACTTCCTCTGTAAGATGATCGATGAATTCGTTGTTATGCTACGCAAAGGACGTCGAGAATACAATATGGAGCGCGACTTGACGCCAACCCGATGCCGCACAGGTAGAGTTACGAGCACGCGCTCGCCTCCTAGACAGCATTGACTTATCCAGCCACGTTCGCGCGGCTACGTGCATGACACCAGCATCTTTTGAGCTTTAACGCCACCCAAGTCTATTCGCGCAATCGGTGCATCAGCATTCGAACGCCTAGTGACCTTGCCTCTGCGCATACTCATAGTCGTGCCATGTTGACTTGCAAGGCTGTTATGGATTTAGGGATTGCAATCAACACGTGATCAAACGCGTCAACACGTGATCCCATCCTAGTCCCGTTGCGACAAGCGCTGATTTGCTCTGCATGGACCACCTCCCCGCAGATTCGTGTTGCATCTGTCTGTGGGCTGCTATCATCTCAGAGCTTTCGATTGACCTTGCGCGTTATGGTCTACACCTTTCTCCCACCTCGACCACTGATCTCGTCACGCTCAAGAAGCAGCAGCTAGGCAGCGATTTTGCCAAGTGCGGAGAACAAAGTCCAGCCGTCGATCTGCAATCATCGGCGCCGACGACAGTGAGATGAGCTGAAAACCTACACCCTTAAGATGACCGCTACACCCCGCGCTTATGCAAAAGTCTGCTTGCCGGACATCTGACGGTCTGCATAATGCCAGGCGAATTGAGACGTAAGTTCAGAGCAGACCTGCAGCAAACCCCGCCGCTACCGGTGAGCACACGTCTGCTCGTCCAAGGCAGAAGTTACCTATGAAAGAGCTGGGATTTTGCGGCTCTTAAGCTGCCAAAGAAGCACCGAATGAGTCGGAATTGAGCACATGCGATGTCAACTATCCGCGCTGGTGCCGCAGGGGAACCGGTCAACCCATCCATGTCATGGTAATACCCTGGGATGAAAGAATGTGCGTGGGGAAACGCGTACGACTCATTCTTCACGGCCGCAAGCACACTCATTTCCTAGTCCTCCCATCCTAGTAGGCGCACGTGCACACGGTCACTTGAGTGACGGTGGATGCTGTGACGCCCTAGTACATACACCGGTTTTTGGCCCCATTTCCCTATCTTGTCATCGTAATGCCAGAGGAATGATTGGCGATACTTTTGCTCAGCCAATCTCCAGCTCTACGCTGCGAGTCATCCTGCTGGCCCTGCGCGACTATCTTTCACGTCAGCCACTCGCTCGACCTCATGCAGCCAATACTGCGGCCTGAACCCCCGTAGGAAGCAGGAGGCTCTGTAGCGTCTACTTCCCGCCCTACGGTTAGAAGTACGCCGTAGGGCTGTAGCCCTATGACTTACCACGGCGCGATTCGCCATGTAAGAGCAAAGTCACATGCAGCTTTGGCGTACATTACGGCGCATTGTCCTCTGTGATGGAGCTGGACCCCACCGTTGGAACTTCCTGTATATTGCCCATTGGCCAGTCCTGCATCACTTCCGAACCCATCTGATAGACTAGTCCTCTAGATACACCGTGCACGGCCATTCGGCGTTGCCAGCGGTCTTATTCGTGCACAGTACACGACCATCCCATCGGGCTCATTTCCAACGATCTAGGGTCAGTTCTACCAGGCATCGATTATGGTCATCTCCGCCGCTCGCCTATGCATTCCTCGACCTACTTTGGTCGATTTGCTGGCGCAATACTCATTGATTTGTATCTGACTGCTCACAATATGGACAGTCGGGAATACGAGACAGCCTTTGCTAGTACGCATACGCATCATACAGCAACTACAAGAGCGGGCATTTGTTTGCACTGCTAATCAGTCTACTGGACTTGAAAGCCCAGGCTGGTTGTGCTTGTTCACAGTCATCACAGTGGCGAATCATGATGGTGGTATGTCGTGTAGCAGAGCCGTACGAACGGAAGAGGCGTCCAACAAGGCAGCCGTGCCAGCGGGACAATGTCCATAACACTCTATTCTTCCGTCGGTCGCTCACTGCCGATGCCAGGATGCAGGAAAAGACGGTGGCCGTTGCACCACACTTCACCAGTACTCGAGCTCGTTAGCGTTCAGTTGCCGTTCGTTGAGGCTAGCGCAACTCACCTGACACTACTTCTTGATGCGATTGGCATGACAAATTCAAATGAACCTTTCGAAACGTGTATCAAAAGCCCAGCGTCCAATCGTTCGTGTATGTCTTCCGGCTCGAGAAGCGTCGCAAGCCGAGGGATAGGCAGGTGCGCTCTTTCACCGTCTTCAGAATCAGGTCAACCTCCGTGACTCACGGACGTCAATATTCGTCTTGTGTGACAGTAGTTAAAGGGGGTATGTGTGTGCGCTCTCGAAGCTCCTGTCAACACATTAACGCCTCCGAAATATGAAGGTAAAATATGAGCATTCTCCTGACCAAATGAAGCTTCTCTAACTAATTAGTCCTCCTCGAAAATGAACATGCGTGTCGCGGTCGCTGGAACCTGTGGCCTTGCACTGTCGATAGCACGAGAGATCAACGATGAGACCAGCCACCAACTCGTCATCCTCTCAAGGGCTGTATGTGTCTCAGCAGTCCAACTCTACTCCCGTTATACCCCTATCTAATTCACCTATTCAGCATCAATCGGGCCCTGATCTCGCAGGGCTATCAATGCCAGGTCGTCGACTACAGTGATCCAGCCTCCCTCCAGCACGCCCTCATGGGTATTGATACTGTTATATCCACGGTTACTGGCACTCCTCAGCTTCGTCTTATCGAGGCGGCCGTACAGTGTAGAGTTCGGAGATTCGCTCCAGCCGAATTTGAAGGTCAGCCAGGCTTGCGCGGGCCAAACCCTGTGCTCGATCGTGGCAAGTCTGCGGCCTTGTCTCTGCTAGAGTACTATCAGGGGCATATACAATATACGTATGGCACATCCCAGACTTACAATGTTCATTGCTAATCGTTGCAGCGTCTTCGTTTGCGGAATACTATACGAGCGCTTCTCTGTGAACGGCATGCGTTCGCACCATATAGGTGCCAACACTGGATACAGTAACGAAGGAGACTACATCGCCAATCCCCGAAGTATGACTGCCGTGGCGCCAACCTACGATGCTGCGCGCAATCTTGCCTGCATTTGCTTGACTTCGGTATACGATGTTGCGCAATTCGTAGTGAGGGCACTCGACATGCCGCTGTGGGAACCCGAGATGTCTATGTATGGCGAGAGAATGACTGTTAATGATCTGGTGGAGGTCGTCAGATCTTGTCGGAGTGAGTGTAATACCTCCCTTTACAATATAGGAAGACTTACATGTGTCTAGATCGTCCATGGAATAGCATTGTTCACCAAGACGTACCGAGTGAGTGCTCTCTTATCCCCTTTAATGTCAAAGCTAACACTGGGAGATCTGCAACATCAAATGAATCAAGCACAGGCTGCAGGTCATGGCATAAGATACCGGCAGCTATCGCCACTGGTTGCAACAGCCGAAGGACGATTCGACTTTGCCGTTCCAGGCTATCTGAACATGCTCAACCCAGACATAGCGACCACAAGATTCAGAGATTGGTTCTTGCACAACTGGGCTTCGATTCCTTAGCTACCTGAGGAAATGGACCCACGACAAATCATCAAAACACCCCATGGATACATCTGCTGCACAGCCATACAAACTGTACTGCATGCTTGACTTGCAGCAGCCGCCCAGCCGGCCATGTCGCGCCACAGCGTATCAAGCACAGTCGCAGTCTCGTGTGCCTTGCTACCAATCGCCCTTCCCGCAACCGTACACGCATTGCCCACCCCGCTTTTCCTACCACAAGTTTTCTTATAATCGTTACATTGCAGATTGCGCTAGAGTAGGATCTCCCCGTGGACACACCTGGGCTTTGTATAATACTACTTAATTTTCATTCATTTGCCTCACCATCGTACTTCTCGACGAATCATGTCACACTTGCCCTTTTCGAACGAACGCCATGCAGAACCCGCCTTGTCAAGACCTGTAACAACCGTGGTTGAGTCCGCCATTTGCTGGAGTTAGGGAGTGACGGTAAGGATAAATTGCACCGCCACACCGGTCAGCCACACTTGTTGAGCCACACGCATGCAGGGTTATCAGCAATACCATCTGCCATTGGCGATCAAGGAAGATGCGATTCATCATCGCAGACATGGATATTGCAACGGAGGACTTGACTGGATTTGTAGAAAGGTCCCCGCTCGCATGACCCTTCCGCAGGAGAATCACGATGAGTTTTGACATCGGTTTGACGTCACGCCGTGTCACGCTGTGGGGCAAGAACGTTCTTCCTACATTTAAAACCATCGCGCAGCGTCGAAGATGTTTTCCTCTCTTCATACTCTACAGCAGCTTTACAACTAAACCAGCAACCAATTTCAAACTCAGCTTCATATCAATTCCTCAATCATACCGAACGAGTAAGTGCATGCAGTATAACCTCAGCTTAGCCTGTCCCGGCTAGCCTCGAAGATCCAGGATCTGGTTCAAGCGAACAGACAGCTAACTAGATTCAGCACCAAAACAAAAGTCACAATGGTTTCCTCTCAGCAAGGCCAGTCCAACACCCACGTCGACATGAAGGCCGACTCTGGCCTCGTCAATGAGCGCCAGGCAAACCTACCTCTCCCCGAGCAGCCCGCTGCTGCTTCAGACTTCAACTCTGCGGATGCGCGAACCGTCAACGGTGGCTCAGGTGCTCAAGAGGCCGGCATCTCGTCAGGCAGCGGGTCGCTGCGTGAGCCTGCTACCGGTGATGCTAATGGTGCTGCCCGCGAGGCAAAGGATGGCCTGAGCGGCATCCCCAACGATGCTGTCACACGCGACCAGAAGAACCACTCCGGTCTGGAGCAGACTACCGGCAAGGACTACGGTTACCCTGGAAAGAATGACCCCAGCTCTGGTGTCAAGCAGTAGTGTTGGATGCATGGTAAAAAAAGGCGTTTGGGATACTTTCTTGTCACGATTATGACCCCCATTGGGATGTATGACAGCTATGTCCACGTTTGACTGGCAGCAGCTGCAGGTGCAGCGCGCAACAAAAATGTACAACATGAACCAGATTCATTCCTCGCTCTGCTGTTTGTGAGTGATGATTGCATGTACCTGAAGCCCTGAACGTCAAACAGGTAAATCGATCGACTAGTACTGAGATCTAGTACAAATCGCCGAGATGGCGCCGCACCTGACGCCATACCTAGCCGCCTTACAAAGACACCACATGCCAATGGCGATCTGCATATGCCGCAGCTGGCTTGGAGAGCCTCTAGCGGTGCCTGGCTTGACGTCACCGGGAGTAATGTAGCATGACGCAACGTAGAACGAATATAAGGTGTCAAGCACAGTGGTGATACTCTCCCAAGCTACCACATCACCTGCACGCAGAATCGATTGCTGTCTTTCCAAACCATACAAACCATAATCAACAATCCAGACTTCACGATGTCGCATCACGGACAAAAGGTACGCATCTACTCAACCCTGTTCACACGAGTCAGCAGTACATCTGCATACCCCAATCCAGCATATGCATCCACATCTCCCAGGGTATCTAACAATCCCACAGGTCACCACCGACCCCGAATCAACCCGCAACCCCATCTACGAGGGCGTAGGCACAGTCACCTCCGACTCCCTCGCCGCCGAGTCCCTCAAAGGCTCAGGCGACTTCGGCGCCGGCAACCCCAAAGCCGGCGCCTCCAAGCAGCCCTCCGCCTCCTCTAACACCAACAATACCGACACATCTAATGCTACGAGGCTTGACCCCGCCGTCGATGCACACGCCCGCGAAGCCCAAGACGGCTGGAGCGAAGAACAATCCCTCAAAGCCGGCAAAGGCCTCGGCAAGGAATCTGGCGTAGGCCCCACCTACAACACCATCGGCTCGTCCGTCAACAGCGCTGGCGACCACATTGGCGTGTCGACCGGCGCCCAAGTCGGCTTCGATGGTGTTCAAGGCAACGTCGCGCCTGAAGCAGCGTACTCGCACCCGCACCAGCTTGGAGGTCCCAAGGGCGCGAATCTAACCGAAGACCCGAATTTGCATGGCAAGACGGTATTTGGCAAGATTGGCACGAAGAATGATCCCGGAAGGGTCGCCGAGCAGGAGTTTGCGAAGAGGGCGGCAGCACAGAGTGGAGGCGGGGATAGGGGAGATTTGGCGCAGGGTGGGGATTCGAAGTTCAGTAGTTTGGATAGGGAGGAGAGGAGTGCTTAGGTGTAGGGCTTGAACGCTGTTTTGCGAAATCGAAAGAGCGGAGCAATCGTAGCGTAGGTAACACGGTTGTGTTGTGGCTGCGTTTGGCGGCTCTTGATGCGCGCGTTAGCTAAAGTATAGTAAGCTATAGACATCCTGTCTACCCAAAGCTAAGCTCTGAATATGCTGCAAAGTCGTAGTTCTTGGAGCTGTGTGCTTTGTCGCTCCTTCTACCTATCCTTACTCCCTGCATGATGCACAATCTCCTATGCCCACGCGCAATATTGTAATTTGCTCTCCAGGGTTGCTACAGAGGTGTTCCTTTGAGGCGTCGCCCCCTACCGCCCCACTCGAGGAGCATCAAAATCGCGAAACCCTCTGTTGCGTCCCTCAACACTTCCAAAACGAATTAAGCATAATTCAATACGCCGACCATTCTAAAGGCCTTGCCGAGCTATTCAAAGAAGCGAAGGCCTCGCTGAGCCATTTAAGTCTTAATAAGCGTAGCGTACTTCAATCAAGGGGCATGAATATAGCGCCATCACGACGGTGCGCGAGGTTATGAGCCCTTGTGATGTAGCAGGAGATAGTATATCAGCACACATCCAAAGCGGAGCGCAGCGCCGAATTCAGTGACAGGTCTCACCCTCAAACAACGAGGCACGAACTTTGACGGAGGCCGGGGGAAGCCCAGTCTTAACGGGAGGATCATTTCAGAATAGCGTCACCTGACGTGAAAGGACAATTGGTAGATGTACCTGCTGAAGCCGAGCGGGAATGTGTGGACAAAAGCAATGGGATAGCAGCATGCATTCGAGCACGCGAGAAAATCAAAAACATTTCCATTTGAAGTATACCAAGTAGTTGCAGCTCCTTGAAAAGTTCAGTGAGTCGCCCACCAGAGGCACAGAAGCTCAATTCGAGTACATAGAAAGCCCTGCGCATAACAAGAAGTACAAGAAGTAGAGTCAGGGTTGTGCGTGCATATAACCTAACCGCCATTTTTAAATACAAGACACTCTTTCATCAACTCACAGCCTTGGTTTCCTGACCACTGGTCGCAGATAAAGTTGTCGTCGATCATTCTGGTGGAGGCCGTGTTGTCTGGGAGTCACAAGAGGCTATGAGCAGAGATGTCAAGACTCGCAAAGAAGTTTGATTGATATTCTACGCATAGTACTAAGGTGTAGTACACAAGGATAGCTAAGTAATCAAGGTGTGAACGCAGCAGCGCGAAAAGATAAGTGAAGGTAGATAGTTGGAACAAGGATCGTGAAGGGCTGGCAAGAGGTGTAACCGGCAGTACGGTTACAGAGGCTTAGCGTCTCTCCTTTTAAAAGAATTAGCCTTTGTTCAAGAAAGATTTTAGGCCACAACTCTGTTGTAAGAAGATAGTTTACCCTTAAATTAAAGTAGCCTTGTAGTAATTTGAGGCTCGGCATTACGCTGTTTTCGAACATTAGCTCTTGTTTTAGAAAAGCTCTATGCAAAGACTCTTATCAAATATAGCTTACCCTTCCCTGAGGTGGCTTTGTAGCAATTTGAGGCTCAGCGTCACGCTATTTTCGAACATTAGCCTTTGCTTTAGAAAATTTATATATAGCGACTCTTAGAATAGAGAGCTTACCCTGTCCTTAGGCGGCCTTGAAAACTGAGCCTCAGCTACTGCGAGGCCAGCAAGAAAAAAAAGAGCAAGAAAGTGCTTCATAGTTGTTGTTGTTTCGAGTAACGAGGTATATAAGTAGCGTTGATCAAAGTACGTGGAATGTGGATGAGCACAAAAGTGAGAGTTACAGAGTGCATCTTATACCAACGTGGATACTAGCAGAGTGTGCTAGCTAGGATCTAAGGTTAGCAGTCGTCCTTCAATCCGCTGCGTCCTATCATGATCCGATGCGGTCCTATCTCGAACCGATGCAGTTCTAATTCACTGCCCAGCAGTCCTAATTCAATGCTGAGTAGTTCTATTACGATTATTAGCGGTTCTATGTCAATGACTAGTACATATGTAGTTCTATTTCGATCCACTGCGGTCCTATTTCGATCCGCTGCGGTCCTATTTTGAACCGCGGTCGTACACTGCCCTCGCATCAACAGAGTGCTAGCGTAGTTTGCGTGCAAGGCCCAGTACAGGGAGTTTTAGCCAATGTAACATTGTAAGAAGCCTTGTTTTGGTCTTTGCACGCTAAGTAGCCTCTATAGCGAATATTGGCTCGTTCCGCTACTAGAGATTCAGGGGGGCCTCGGAGCTAGCTACACTCCTCTCCTACGAATGGACTGCTAGCGTGATCTGCGTGCAACAAACAATGCCGGAGATTTCGTCTAATCCGATATTCCGAACACCCCGGATTTAGCTCTTGCACGCCATGTGCGCTAGCACTCCGTTTATGGGAGGCCGAGTGAGGATCTATCGGTTTCTTTCTGCATTGCCTCTGACTACGGACGTTAACGGTTATGTGGTTTGGATGTTGCCGGGCAGTCTTTACGACTCTTGATACTACGCTCGTCCTGGGTGGAATCTGTAATCGCTCGCCATGAGGTTCTGGAATGCTGCCTGTTGTCTGGATGCCGAATGCGCATTGTGAACGATCCTTTCATTATATTTGAGCTGCAGAACCACCGCTGCTTCGGCCCCATCGGCTCTATTATTCATCCTTGCGGAGTTACTGGCCACTGTCACGTCCCTTTTTCAGTCGAGAATGTTGGGGGAGGTATTTCGATGGCTTGCAGCTCCAGTCGGCCTAATCGCCCTGAGACATGCCGGCCTTGCGCCTTCGTGCTTGCCCCTTATCGTTAAAGGTTGACATGAGACATCATATCAAGGTCTGACATAGCTCTGTCGCGAATCGCCCTTGTCACAGAGATGTAAAAGTATCAGCTCTTGAGATATATCAACAATTGCGATGATCATATACGCCTCATGCAGTGATTTCAGGAGTCCTGCATGGGGTGCTACGGTGTCTTCAGATCCTGTCTTGTAAGCCAAGGTGTGTCTCGGCGTTTGCTCGTAAAATCAATCTGCTGCGTTTTGTGCTATTTATTTGCGGCTTGGTGGGCTGAATGGGTGACCAGTCGGATGCAGTCTGGTTTCGTTAATAGCTTGGATACTTCCCTTTCGTTGCGTTCAACGTGTTGGCACATCATCATCGGTCCTATTCCAATCCGCAGCGGCCCTATTTCAATTAATCCATGGTAGTCTTGGGTTGACTATTACAGGACTTGGACAGGGAAT
Source organism: Parastagonospora nodorum SN15 (assembly GCF_000146915.1). NCBI lineage: Eukaryota > Fungi > Ascomycota > Dothideomycetes > Pleosporales > Phaeosphaeriaceae > Parastagonospora > Parastagonospora nodorum. Next base: position 339,209 of record NW_001884565.1, on the reverse strand, counting down.
ATATCCCAGTTTGTTGTTATGAAGTCATTCCTGACGAATATTATCTAACCACATACTTCTTGTTCTCATTTCGTCTCTCTCAAGACTGTATACGTTACTACACTATAACCCGTCCTTCAATAATGGTCTTACGGCCTACCTGTTCTATACCCCCCAAGGGAGTCCATACGTTCGTCTTGTTGTGTATATTCTTGGCTGGGTACAGTCTTCTGCGCCACTTTTATCATGTTCGAGCTGGGTATAGCCCAATAGGGAGTCCTATGTACATGGCTCCTAAGACACACAGCGCCTGTGATTGGATGCCAGATACTTCAGACACTCTTGTTATAATGAAAACTGGAACAAGCGAACTATTTAGCAAAATCCCTACCCAGCTTATAACTACCTTGGGATGTTTACACGACTACCTCATCTTTTCTGATATGGAACATACTGTTGCTGGCGTACAGATCTACGATAGCCTAGATAATGTTCTCCAAGACGTGAAGAGTAGGAATCCAGAGTTCAATATTTACCATGAGCAACAGGATTGTATTGCGGACCAAGAAAGTTGCAGTGAAGGTGCAAATAGGTCTCATGAAGCATGGGTCCTTGATAAGTACAAGACTACCCATATTGCAGGGAAGACGTTCTACATGCGCCCAAACTACAAATGGTATATCTTCATCGAGGCAGACACCTATGTCCTATGGCCTAACTTGGTCCAATGGCTAGGGAGCCTGAATTCGTCAGAAGAGCACTTCCTTGGCTCCTTAATGTTAATAGGAGACGTTGGTTTTGCCTATGGAGGAAGCGGTTATATTCTGTCGCAACCAGTTCTAAAAGAGTTTTCGAGAATTTTCCCTACTTTATCTGGGAAGTACGACTACGAAGCAAAATCACACTGTTGTGGTGACTATATTTTTTCTGTCGCTCTCAACGAAACTCTTGGCTTATCTGTTAAAGACATAGTATGCCTTGTCTGCATCCCCCTTATAGTTTACACTGCTAACAGATTACAGTGGCCTAAACTGAATACCGAAAAACCATATACCTTACCTTTTGGTCCTACGCACTGGTGTGGACCAGCTGTAACGATGCATCACATGAGTCCCGAGGAAATATCATCATTCTGGGAGTTTGAAGGAGACTTCTACAGATCACAGTCAACCTTGCGAGAGCTGCCGCGGAAATTATCGTTCAGAGATATCTACAACTATTTTGTAGCTCCAAAGCTACTAGATGCCCGCGAGGATTGGGACAATTTGAGCGATGATATCCACTACTCCAAGACTACGACGGCAAAACACGATTCATATCTTTCGGATATCGAAAAAACAGCTCACCAGAGCTTTGAGAACTGCAAGATAACATGCGAAGCAAATACAAAGTGTTTCCAATTTCGCTTTCATGATGGAACCTGTAGCATTAGCACAGCGTTTAAACTGGGTAGAGCAAGGAAAGGCTACCCAGAATCTGATCGCTGGATGAGTGGGTGGATGAAACCTCGGATTCAGGAGTGGATCAAGGACATAGGAGAATGTCTATAAGTACCAGTAACGTAAGCGGTAACTGAGTTGCGCAGGCAATTGAAATGCGCACTACATATAACCCTCTACTCCGACTAATGTATACAATGTCACTCCATCCGACTACTGGCGAATAGTTGCTGGAACTTTGCCAAACTTCCCATGCTCCGTCACTGCGCAGCCCTAATTGAGCACGTGGCGGTGTTTCCCAATCGGGCCTCTTCCGCGCGCACAGACCCCCATCTGTAACTTGAAGGTGGCCTTTCGCGACAGCATCACGGCCCCGAACTATCCACGTCGCTCTTTTACCCCACGCAACCTCTGGTTTGCTTCTTTCCCTACGGCAGTTCGAGTCGCATTTGGGCCTGCTGCGCCCCGGAAGAGCGATTTGCGCCCATGATGAACGGCTTCAATGATCACAGCCTCGACGAGGATGCGTTTGGAGCTTCAAAGGGTGGCATTGTGTCGAGTTTTGATGCTTTTCGTAAGTATATTGTCTTTGGGTGGGGAGTCGAGGGGACGCGATTGCGGTGTTGAGGCGTGTCAAGCTTCATTGCGACTATCAGAGCTTGTGCGACCAAGTCTCCAGTACACTCTCTCGTGAGTCTTGACTAACAAGTAATGCACAGCCAAAACCAAGAAGACATACCTCGTCCAAGGTCGCAACTCCTCAGCATGGACCGTAACGCTCATCCTCACATGCATATACCTCTCCTGGTCCGAGATAACGCGATGGTATGCCGGCTCGACCACACAATCCTTCTCCGTCGAGAAGGGCGTGTCACACGACATGCAAATAAACCTCGATATAATAGTCGCCATGAACTGCCACGACCTACGCGTCAACATGCAAGACGCGGCCGGCGACCGAACACTCGCGGGTGACCTGCTACGCAACGATCCAACCAACTGGTCGCAGTGGACGGGCCGGAAGATGGAGAAGGGCATGCACGAGCTGGGCAAGGACGACGGCGTGAATCCTGGCTGGGAAGAGCTGTGGGATGTGCATGAGCAATTGGGCAAGGCGAAGAAGAGGAAGTTCAGCAAGACGCCGAGGGTCAGAGGCGCGCCGGATGCGTGTAGGATCTTTGGCAGTCTGGATGGAAACAAAGTCCAGGGAGACTTCCACATCACAGCGAGAGGGCACGGATATCAGGAGTTTGGCGAACAGCATCTGGACCACAAGAGTAAGTCTCAATCACCCGTATTTCATACCGTAAAGTAGTAACTGCTAACACCACCCAGCATTCAACTTCTCGCACATCATCCGCGAAATGTCCTTCGGCCCCTACTACCCCTCCCTTACCAACCCCCTCGACAACACCATCGCAACAACCCCCACCGACCAAGACCACTTCTACAAATTCCAATACTACCTCTCCATCGTGCCCACCATCTACACCGACAATCCGGGCCTCCTCCCCCTCCTCGAGTCAGTAAACCGCGACCCCAGCGCCCACCCCGCCAAATCCATCTTCAGCACCCACGCCATCAAGACGAATCAGTACGCCGTGACGTCCCAGTCCCACACCGTGCCCGAAAACTACGTCCCTGGCGTGTTCGTCAAGTTCGACATTGAGCCGATTATGCTGGCGGTTGTGGAAGAGTGGGGAGGCTTTTGGCGCCTCCTTGTGCGCATCGTCAACGTTGTGTCTGGCGTCATGGTAGCGGGCGGCTGGGCTTGGCAGATGTACGACTGGGGACTGGAAGTTTGGGGAAAGAAGGGGCGCAGAAAGGGTGGCGAGATGGGTATGTTGGGCACGCCCGCGCGGGAAGATTCGAGTTTCTTTGGAAATGAGAAGAAAAGCTGGGATTAGATGAGAAATGTGCGGGGTTGCATGTTTGGGCGTTTTTTGTGCAGGGTTTAAGATAAGAGGCGTTTTATTCTGATGAGATGGAATCAAAGAAATCTATTCAAGTTGACACGGTTCGGTGTGAGATGTGCTACATTTCCGCGCAATGTTGACATGCATGCAGGAGTCGAGACGCTCAGTGAGGCGTAGTTCGCATGTGCTGTTCTCTGGAACCCCACACCTCAGCGTCAAGGCGGGAAATCCTCGCTCTGCTGCTACCGTTTCGTACCAGGTTTATCCTGTCTCCCTCATGCCACATACGGGCAAGCTCATCCGAAGTCCCCGCGGACGGGAAGCTACATGAGCGAACGCGGCTCTCTGCGTCAATCTCTCGCCGGTCGATGCTGTGGGGTGTGGCGATTTACATGCACAGGCGTTTCTTGGGAGTGAGGCGGGAAATTTGCTTCTGAAGGTATCGGAGATGAGATAAGATAAAAGAAGTTCATCCAAGCCGATACAGTTAGGCACTACAAGATTTGCATCTTCACGCTGAGTTAACCTGTGTTACACAACGGGAACGTACATGAGCGGGCACACCGACTCTTCACCGCTTGATAGTGAAGAGTGATGGATATGCGTTTCTTGGGGGATCAAGAGACGGTTGCGTTCAAAGGTATGTGAGACATAAGATGGAACGAAAGGAATGTATTCGTATTCGGGGTGATGGGATTTGGTATAGGCTGTTGTACGATTTTCGGCACTGTTGACATGTGTACAGATACACGGGAACGTACAGCCTTACGTGTCTACCTCTCACCGCTTGCTAGATTATAGACAAGGAGTCGGGAATTGCATGCATACGCTTTTTGATGGGGTGATGAGGCGTTTGCGTGAATGGTATGGGAGATTTGAGATGTGGTGAAAGAAAACGCTCTAATTTGGTGTGATTTGCTATGGGTTATTGCGCATGGTCCAGCACCGTTGACATGAGTACAGATCATCCTCTAGCGGACGGGAGCGGGAACGTACATGAGTGGACACGTCTCTTGGCATCAAGTTCTGGTATCGACCTCTCACTGCTTGATGCATACGAAGTGTGGATTTGCTTGTGTAAGCATTTCTGAAGAGGGTTAGAAGATGTTGGCTTTTCAGAGTATCGAAGCTCAGATGGTATGGCAGGATTTTGTTTAAGATGAAATGCTTTTGATGGTTGTCTTCACGCTCAAGTTGACGGGTGTACAGATCCCCTAGCGGACGGGTATCTACAGCCCTCCGCGTCGACATCTCACCGCTCGGTTTTGATTCTTGTTATTTCGCTGAGGCAACATGCAACATCCCTTGCGAACGGAAATGTGCATGAGCGGAGGCGTCCTCTGCGTAGACCACTCACCGCTCGATGCTGTGGGACATTGTGTGAGCTCGGAGTATATTTAGCCTACTTTTGTTCCTTTTGGCTTGATTTAAACATTTCTTCTACACCTTACTTCTCTGCTCTGTTACCTGCGCAGTTCACTTCCAGTCCAGCTTGCACTCAACTCAACACAACTCGCATACAAGCACTCAAATCCACGGCAAGCATACATGTCCAGCGCTCATCCGCCAATTGTGATCCGCCCAGATTCTATCGGAGATCAAGACGATGAGACCCAAGTGAATGACACTCAGACTACTCTTCTTTCAGCACATCCTGCTCTCCCCCTAGCGCATTCTTCGCCCTCAGCACAGGCCCTTTCCTTAGTGCAGCCTCCACCGCCCTCCATGGCCACTCTCCGCTCTCAGCCAGAGTTCCTGATGACTGGCATCATCCCCGTTCCATCCAATTCAGACACCGACTGTGCCATCTGTACAGAGGCACTCACCACCGACGTCGTTAAGTTCATCAAGTGCGGCCATGTGTTCCATTGCGCGTGCATACTTCGCTGGCTTCAGGGTTATGGGATGGGAAATAGGAGGTGTCCCATGTGTCGGGCTGTGTTGTTTGGCACACTACACTTCGATGCTGCCCAGCACAGCCTCCACACTGATTCAGAAGACTCCAGCTCTCCGGAAGACTCCAGACCTTCGGGAAATTCCAGGTCTGATAGTCTCCTCTCGAGACTTCTTTGGGATGAGGATGACGTGGACGCCGCTGGAGCGGCCTGGGCTGCGGCGCGTGACCGCGGCATCCAGCGCCTAGCAGATCACGGGCAGGCGATGGCTCGTCTTGAGGCTGAGCTTGAGGTGGCGATAGCACGTCACGACGCTACTGAACTCGCCACCCGTCGGTCTTTGAATAACACGGATCACTTGGACAGGCTTAGTACCATTCACGACCGTATCCAAGTCGCGCAAGACCGAGCTATGGCTGGTCTGACGGCAATATCAACGGCGACGGCAGCACATCGTGATGATGCTGAAGTCGCCCAAGTCGTCCCTCTCGAAACAGTAGCACAAACTTCAGTCAGTCTTGTGGCCGAATTGGCGGCAGCGGCAGCAAGTCTTGACAATACTTCAGCCGCCACACGGCAAGCTATAGATCATATGGATCGTGTGAACAGGGCGGCGCTTGAGGTGTCACGTACTGAACATCGTCTTCGCCTCGAAGCGCCGACTGACTCGGTGACGGATGCTCAGGGCGGCGAGCAAGCGAATCTTCTGGTAGCGGAACCTAGTGAGCAGACCGAGACGGATTAGGTGGAGGCTGAGGCGCGCAATGATGGAAGGTATAGAGCCGTGAGACGGGAGGTCAGGAAGATACAAGTCTGACTAGAGTGGATGGACGAGGGGCTTGAGACATGGGGTCCTAACTCGAAGATACATGTCTTTTGTAGTCACAGGATACGTAAACATAATAGTGCAATGCAATTGTATTTCTAATTGCTAAAGAGACAGCAGTTAGCGATGGTTAGCGCAGCGTTATGTTAAAAATCTTCTTACACACGCGTAAAGATGACATGTCACTCGCTCCATCTCCATTCTTTTTCAAATTGTACAAAAAAGACGCAAAAATCAGAACACCCTGCCGTTCGCAGGCTGCTAGCGGAGTCGAATCGCCGAAGAACTTATCTCACAACACAAGGTGTTACTCCGAGGCCTAGACCCCAGTGTCACACCAAGGGTTTAACGGACTTGTTCTTGTATTGGTGTTCTGATGGGAGGTTTTTAATTTAGTTGATAAATATACGGGTAGTGGTGTGTTGGGTGTGTTTGTTTTGTTGTGGGTTATGGGTTGGTGGATAAGTGGGGCTGAGTGCACATTCACCTCTGGCTCACATAAATATTTCAAGCTGTATGAAGATGATATGGCCCTGAGAGGAGAGCCCTGGTTCCACGAACTGTGGTAAGGGAGAATACCCTTAATGAGCATTGTTGCTAGCGGCCAGCGTCGGTGAGGTATAAGACCTGCTAATCAGCCATATGAAGTTCAGCTCCATGTACTGAACCTTACATCTTTTATACTTTCTGCAATGTTGTGGATTATGGGAGAAGATTCGGAAAGATTGCTTGATTGCTACCCTAATCAGCGCATGCGTATTGCGTATATTAAGACGCACTTCCGGTCCCAGATTTCTTTCCAACACACAGCGTCAACCTCAATGCCTCGCCGCGCTAACACATCAGCACTACCTCCTTCTGGTAGAGAATCGGATCAGAATTTCAGCGACATGCAAAGCTTCTTATCCTCGGATCCTGACATTGCGCCTGAGCAAATGCATCGAACACTTCACCCGACACCTGCACTATCTCCTCTACCTACCAGAGACGAATTCTACATGACCGGAATCACACGCATCACACCTCCACCTCCACCTCCAGATGGCTATAGATGCTCCATATGCATAGAAACACTGATTGGTGAATATGTCCTACTACGAAGATGCGGCCATGTCTTCCACGCAACTTGCATACGCATGTGGTTCCAGGGAACGCCGAGAGCACCAGCTTGTCACATGGATTGTCCATTGTGCCGAACAGTGTTGTACGAAGCTGTTAAGAGACCTTCAGCGCTGAGCATTCAGGGCACTGGGAGTGAGTCTGGAGAGACAGCGGAGATGTTGGAGCCGGCAAACTATCGATCAGGGCAAGATAGCGAACAATTGCAGCGGCTCGCCGCGGATTGGGGTCGATTCGGCCAGCATTTGCGACCTGCGTACGCAACTCCTATGATTAATGTGCCGCATCAGTCTGCCGTGGCCACAGCTGAAGAGCAGCTCAGACAGCTATATGCATCGACCATTCCTCAGCAAACACAGGGAAACGTCTTACAGTATGACTTACTGCGAGGTACGACTCCAGAGACACGACGTTATGGGAATAACCACGGTGATCAACCAACAAATCCAGATACAAGGAACGATGCTATACTCCCTGCAAGGCCAGTGGAAGTACATGGTTACTCGACTGAACCAGATCGGACAGTGCGCAGATATGCTGAATATGCGCCAATTCGCCCTTCTACATCGCCTCTCGTGCATCCTCAACGTCGCACAGGAGAAGGGCCTGCGATGATTGGCGACGATCTGGAGGCTCTTCACGGGGTTCGTTTGACTCTTTACCGGACGGGATGGACTGCGGAGGAGCTAATTGAGTATTGGCGAATCTTCGCACCACTGCCGAATGATTAGATGTCGTATTCGATCCGGCGTGAGAGAATTGGCAAGGAAGGAGTTTTGAAATGAAAGATTCTCAGGAGTTTTGTGTAGATCGCGGGGCATTGTGTAGTATGTGAACGCTTAGAACGGCTTGCTATAAGACTTTCATCTTGCTAGCCCGTGGAATGGAGGTAGACTCGATGCACAGTTCTGATAACACGTTGGTGATTGCAATACAGTGAAATCAATGTGGCTGCGAGGTACGGTCACATTTGAAGTGCATCGCTACAGCTTTATTTGCGTCTCTCAGCTGCAGAAGCGCTCAAACTGTGAAAGTCTCGCGCGATGTCATTATCTCAAGTTGCTGTCACAAGAGGTATCAGCAAACCCCTGCCTGTGGTCATGTGAGAAGCTTATATGCGCACATCTGATGAGTATAGGCCTAGTGCATGAGGCTATGGGCTCCGGCTTCATGAGTTTGAAATTCACTTGTCAGGCTTGGTTCAGTTCGCCTCCTTTTGAACACGAGCATACCGTCATAATGACGAACTCTCATTCCCATTCACTTTCTACATCAACACTGTGTATCACAACTTAGCGAGAGCTGGCATTGTTCATCAAAACTGCATGTTTGAATCCCTAGCATGTATTGACCGATCTTTTGACCTGCTCTCGTTACATTGACACTGCATAGCGCCCTGTCGCGATGCTGCCTCTGCCGTTGAAAAGATCGCGTCGTTCTCCCCAGATCATCAAATCATTTGCCACAACAACTGTTTGAGAATTCGAAATAACGTCTCCATAACAGATTCTCCGGCCACAAAAAATTTACTTCTACAAGACATCTTCACCCTAAAGATGGCTTCTAATACTCTCAATACCTCCAACCAGCTTCCTACTCAAACCGATTTCTTTCACAGCGGAGCAATTCGCATCTCGGCACGGCCAGGCAACTGTAACATCTGTGCAGAGCCTCTGGAAACCGAAGTTATCAAGCTGATAGCCTGTCGTCATATGTTCCACCTGGAATGTGCCATAGCGTGGTTTGAATCAGATAACGCCCGTAGAGGCTCCTGTCCGAATTGCCGCTGCGAGCTATTCGAGCCTGCACCGCTCACTCAAGCTCAGATAGACGCGCTTGACGAGGAGATGATGGATCCGGACGACCAGGAGGCAGATGATGATGAGCGGTACGAGCTGTCCGATTTGGACGAGCAGGAGCCATATGTAGACGAGCCATACGGGCCGCACTACGATCCGCCCATGTCAGAGTTCATCGACGATTCCGACGCACCACCAGTTCCGCGACGCGTCCGACGTCGCAGGACCAATACTGAACCTGTAGCCGAGCCTGTTGATCAGCACCCCGTGCAGCCGCCACCTCGGGCAATGCTGGATCCTCGCCCGTGGCGAGTGCTATACGATACCCAGGCGTTCAGGGATGAGACAGACGCGGGAGTGGCGGGATTACTCGCTTCTGCTAAAGAGCTCAACCAAACTGAAGCCTTGTGGAGGGCAACGCACACGCGTCGATTTGATGTGCTCCGCAATGATGCTGACGAGTCTGTCGATAACGAGGTGGTACCCATCAGTGCGGGAAGTCGTAGAGGAAGTCAGGATGGACCACAAGCTAGAGAGGGAAAGGGAGAACGGGTAGAATCAAATTCGGATGAAGACGCTATCAAGTGTCTTTACGACGACATTGAAGAACCATGGCAGCTTCTGCCACCCCAAGGTGATTCTTCCGCACATTCAGAAGTCTATGAAGACCTGGATCAATCGTGATGTGGCGTGCGTCCATGGGTCACGTAAACAACCCCGTACTGCAAGTATGATATAAATTCGACATCTTCAATATTTCTATATTGGTTCTATTGCTCTATAATACTATACACTTATTCTATAGGCTTTTTTCTAATTAGGTGAGAGCTTATAGCAAGAGTTACAAAGTGTTAAGCTGTGCTGCCGCTTATGCTTTCTTACCAACTAGAAGCTATATTACCTTTATACCTAAGTGTTAGATATATCAAAAGAACAGCTAGATAGCCTAATAATAGGATAATGTATCCTAAGAGTTGTAAGGATGCTTAAATTTAAAGAAGTACATTCTAAATTTATGTATAGTTAAAGCTTGGTCTCGTACCTTAGCTGCTAATTTTAGCGTACTTATATCGTATCTTCGCATACTGTATCGTATAGAGCGTTATCTCGTAAGCCAACTTAACAGACTTAAGGTGTAGCGCAAGCTTCTCGATTTGTCATTTATGTGCATACTAACTGTAGCACAAACGCATTCCTTAGTCCAGTTATGCGCTGCTAAGTCATCGTACCCCGCTCAAGGCTCTCTACGCGCCATCAGAGTTACTTTTGCCGATAGAACCTACAATTAGAGAAAAATAGTTGCGGAAGCATGGCGCAGTCATCGACCATGGAGGATTATTACATGATCCTTGGAGTGGAGCAAACTGCTGCACTCCGGCTAATTATTAGCTCTTACAGACGGCTGGCACTGGAGCTCCATCCGGACAGGAACCCCAAGCACGACGCTACTGAAGCATTTCAGAGGGTATGTCCACTTCCTAGGGCTAAGCTAGTGTTGTCGATCATCACATTATACATACTGAAATTAGACATTGAAGCTTGGACGAGCCTACGAGACATTGAAGGACGAAAGCAAACGCAGAGCCTACAACCTTATCTACCCATCCATAATACGAAGACGGTCGTTTCCTCGAAACACACAAACACCGCATCAGCCTCCTACTTCAGCATCCCGATCAGAAACACTATGCGAAGCAGCGCAAATCGTCGCGATACAAAAGTCGAAACAAGAACGAAGTGCGCGATGGCATATCAAGAGCAATAGCTTCGGTTCGTCGATCTTCGAGCTGCAGAGACTAATCAGGCGGTTAGAGCAAGAGATTAAAAATTTGGACACTATTTTAGCCGCTGAGGCGGCGGTAGAGGCACAGAAGAATAGTTGGGGAGCATGGTTGTTGTCACCCATTTACAAGAAGGCAGAAGATAGTGAGGAGGAGAAGGAACGCAAGGATAGAGCTAGGCAGGAGAGAAGGATTGAGAAAGATATGAAGAAGCGGCGACTAGATTCGAATAAGGCGGACTTGAAGACACAGGAAATCCTGTTGAGAACAGCGAAGGAGGAGGTCGACGCCGCAATTCGGAGCGATGACGAGAAGATACGGGTGATTCAGGCTAGGATACGTGCCAGAGAAGATCATGAGAGGCGAGAGAGAGAGAAACGTGAGAGAGAGAGGCGAGAGAAGGAGATGCAAGAGAGGGAGAGGCAAGAAAGGGAGAGAACAGCAAAGATTTGGAAACAGCAGCAGGAGCAGTGGCTGAAGCGGGAGCAGGAAGCGAAAGAAGCTTCAAGAAAACAGCAGGAGAAGCGAGCGGTAGAACAAAAACGAAAGGAAACCAGAAAATTCCGGGAGCAACATGCACATCCAAATCTATCAGGGGGAAGCACTGGCCAGGCTTATACACCAGCTTGTCACCACGACGGCTGGTGGCCTAAAGTACAAGGTCGTACAGCATGTCCGAGGTGCTATGAAAGTTGGACTTACCTGCTGCAATGCCCTAGCTGTATGATGAAGGCGTGCCCGAGATGTCAAGCTGCGATACGGCCGATAGTACCACGTAATGCGGCGAGGACGAATCGAACAGTTCCTCGACGGGTGAGGACTCCGAGTCCGAATCTTGATTCCCGTTCTGACTGGTTTGACTGATCATATGGGACTGTACTTGGAAATCTGATCTGGAATTGCTTGGCTTAGGTTTCGGCGTTGATTTAACGAATACGTACTTTCAGAAATTTATCCTATAACTTCTTCGTTTAGCTACCAAGCTCGAGATGGCTCGGAGGCCCAACTGTTAGATGTCAGCTTCGCTATGATTCTGCTGCGATCCTGCGTACCTTTCCTGACTTAAAATACATAGGATGGCCAAGACCCTCGTATTCACAAGCGATAAGACTCTTACTCACTTATTACGTGATTTAAGTTTTAGCTAGCACTATCAGCTACATTCTCTCTTAAGTTTTAAGCTTAGCGTAGCTAATAACGATACAAAAACTACGTTAGATAATAACAAGCTAGCTACATGCACAAGGCGCTCTCTAAAGAAGTACTTAGCAGGTAGTAATTACGCATAGACTTGAAATAGACGATGTAATAGCAATGTTGTATCTTGCGCTCTTAGAAAGACCCTTCTTAGACAAGAGCGCAAAGGATGTTAACTGCGTAATTTTCGTATTGAGAAGGCGCCATATCTATAGAGAAGGTTATAGGAATTGACTCTTGTGTAGTTAGGTAAGATACTAACGCGTGCGTATAAGTATAGGTTACTAAAGTTAAAGTACTTCTTAAGATTTGCGGCACGGCAGCCGTTGCGAGTCCCATGGATGCACGTGATTGTAGTTTCTTTTGATCCTCAAATACACAACTGTTGGTTTCCAACTCGTTAGACACTTTGAAATTGTACTAATCTCACCACGCATTATTCATTCTTACGTCACTCTCGCGAGTCTGCTCATTTTTCATTTTAGGAGCAGATCGGTCAGAGTGCAAGGCTGCGAGGCTGCTATGTTCGATTTGTTTTGGCAGCCATGAGCCTTTCACTCCCTCGCCTAGCGTTAGCGCGCCGGTGCGCACTTGGACCACCCGTTCTCGACATCAAAACCCTTCCCGCGCAGCTCTCCAAGCCAACATCTCCACCGATCCAGTCCAACAGCTGCACTGATCTAAAATAATAGCTCCACTGACCCAACCCAACAACTGCAATGCCTCCTCATCATGTTCACCGGCAGAACGGCCCAGAACCAGAGACAGATGACTTGTTCGACAACGACGTGTCTGGCCTCCGTTCGCAATCTGAATTCTTCCTCGGTGGGGTAATACCCGTAGGCGCACAGCCCGACAACTGCTGTATTTGCACAGATTCCCTCGCTACCGACGTCGTTCAGATAACCGCATGTCGGCATTGCCATCATCTAACTTGCATCCTGACTTGGTGGAAGTCGAGCGCTGCCCGTCGCGGCTCATGTCCGCTTTGCCGAGAAGAGCTGTTCGAGCCTGATCCGCCGGCGGCACATGTGCCTTCACTGCATGGTATTCCGTTCCAACCTCGTGATCGGTACACGAGTTTGGGAGCTGTGCGGGCCTACACGAATACGCAGGATGGTCAGGCCCGGCTGCGTGGGTTTATGGATGCTGTTGAGGAACACGCCTTATATGCGACTTTGGGCGAGAATGTCCCTGCGACGACCGGTGGGCCTAGCTATCCACTGATTGGATTCGGTGGGAATGATCAGGATCGAGAAGGTAGGAGGACGCTTCTCGAGGGCCATCCACTGTATCAGGTATACATGAACGGACAGCGAGCGCGCACAGCTCGGAGGACAGCGCAAGCCCGTAGGGACCTGCAGCGAGAGCCAGAAGGGTACCACAGCCCTGGTCATTCGGATTCGGATGAAGATGATACGACAAGCCCGGTTGCGAGCTACTATTGGAGCGATAGTTCCAGTGAGACGCCAGAATCTCCTTCGCGGGACACCTCTGAGCTCGTAGGATTGGATGAGGCGGCGCTGATAGATGCAAATCAGGGCACAGAGTCGAGCTCAGCTTCGACAAACACATCGACACCTCAAGTATCACCTCGTGCTAACGAGAATAGTAACACCGACACATCGTCTCTGTCCAGAGTAGAGGATCAGCAACCGAGCTTTCCGGGAGCAGAAGAAGCAGAGGAAGAGTACTTAATCGACTACAGTGACGATCCCTTGCAAGAAGAGCTCGAAAGAGCCGAAGCTGGGCGCCGTACCAACGAACCTTCGGCGTATGATGCATGGGACGACCCGAACGCTCGTACAGCAGTGCGCTACGGCTTGATATATCGCCGTGACCACAATGAGAATTGGTGCATCCGCGAGCCGACTGATGAAGAGGAGGCTGATGAAGATGCTGCGCGACAACGATCAAACGGCAATAATTGGGAGATGGATGACGAGCTGCTTTCTGAGCCTGAAGAACTTGCTGGTCATGCGTCGGATTTCGCTCAAAATCGGATCCCGAAGTATGGTCGGGGTTATGGCTATTTGCATATCCCCGAGCCGCGTTCCTGAGACCTCATGGAGTGACTCGCGATGATGATACTGCGAAAGTTCTAATAAAAAATCATGATGACAGAGAGACGAAAACGAAGAGATCCAGCGTATGAGCAGCGCTGACTAGATGGCGAGCCATTCTGTGCTTCTACCATCGCCTCAGTCAGGAGGAGAATGCAGCAGCAGAGCGGCTTGGATCCTGCTAGATAGCCCATTGGTTTTGCCATATGTTGCCAGCTTGCCATGTGTAGCGTTTGGACCGCTCATTTGTGGGTAAACGACGAGTTGGTTTGCATGATCTTCTATCAAGCGTATCAGTCGCCTAACATATATACAGGGTATCTTACATCAATACATCATGAAAGCGGAATGCGCATACGCAAAATATGCACTTCGCTCTCCATCAACTAATCACCCAATCATGTTCCTTCTCTTGTGCATCCTTGACATTGTGCTCTGCGCCCAACCACTTCGCATCCTTAAACGGCTTAACCACAGCCAACACCTTCGATCGTACCAATCCCAACGGCAACGGCCCATACAGCCTGCTATCCCTACTCCACTCCAGATTATCTCCCGCAACCCAGCAATGCCCCTCGGGTACTTGTATAACCTGCTCTGTCACTCGCGCCCATTTCCCATCCACATCTTCCGCCTCAACATCGTCATCCAGCCGACACGGCGTGATTACGGACACAAAATCGCCCGGCATGCCGATGATGCGCTTACATCCCGACTGTTTAGGGAAGAGTGGGTGTGTGTATGTGATTACGTCGCCGACTTTGACGCCCCGGCCGCGACGATGCAGAGACGAGTAGAGTATGTATGGATATCCGAAGTACTCTGGGGGTATCGTGGGTATCATCGAGATTCCCACTGTACTGCCGACGCCGCCGATGTATTTCTGGAAGATGTGGATGGTGAGTGCGGCTTGGGCGTATCGGAGAGCGATTCCTGGCGTGGTGTTAGTTAGTGCTGAGAGGTTGGGGGAAGACGTACGGCTCCATTTCTGGACGGATGCCATGGTAGGGAACACGTGCTGCTGTTATCGCTTGGGCATATTTATCTGACTTTTTAGCGCATGGCGAATTGCGCGTGTCAATTGAGTCTGGGACTGAAGTGTGGAAGGTGGAGTAGCGCGAGCTTCAAGCTTCTCATGGTATCTCCGAGGCTAAACTAGTAAACCCGACGCTAGTGTTTTCCTACAAATACGCAGTGATCATCGTAACGTTCATTGCTCTAACCACATGCGGCATCAAAGTACTACAACGATGATGGAAACCGCAGTAGTAGGATTAAGAGATCAAGACCAGGCCAAAACGAGGTACCCCTATCCTGCTCTATGATTACAGATCAGAGACTAATTGCTTGAAGGCCTGTTCCAACTGAACTCCCAGATGGAGCAACTGTACATGATGCAATTATAGGTGCGCTTCTCTTTACGCATAGAATGTGATGTGTATACGAAGTAGGCATTCCCATTCTGACTGAGTGTGAAGAATTGCTCGACAACTACCACGACATAAATTCTCAACACATCATCGAACTTCGCAAGGAGCCTACACCACTAGAATTCATGCGCTTCGTCTCCCGCAACCAACCCTTCGTAGTTCGCAGCACCCCCGACCCAACATTCCGCCACATCAGCAAAACCTGGACCCCATCCTACCTCTCCCAAAAACTTGCAGACACGCCCGTCACCGTCGCCCTCACCCCCAAGGGAAACGCCGACGCCGTGGTCCATCTCCCCTCAGGCGGCAGTGTATTTTGCAAACCCTACGAAGTCACTGAATCCTTCTCTTCCGCTCTATCCCAAATAATCGCCCAGGAGAAAACCGAAACCCATGACTCCGCAACACGCTACATCCAATCCCAAAACGACAACCTACGCTCCGAATACACCGCGCTATTCGGCGAACTCCCCCCTTCCATCCCCTTCGCAAGTGCTGCCCTCGAGCAAGACCCCGACGCCGTGAATCTTTGGGTCGGGAATTCACACAGCACGAGCGTGCTGCATAAAGACCATTATGAGAATGTCTTCGTGCAGGTGGCGGGGAAGAAGGAGTTTGTCATCTTACCGCCTATATCTGCGCCGTGTGTGGCTGAGCGCTCGGTTTTGTCGGCAACGTATGCTCCGCTAGATCCGGAGCTTAGAACTGAGGATCTAAGGAAAGATGGTTTGCGCATTAGTATCGACGAGCCCGAGGAATACGTACCGCTGCCGACGTGGGATCCCGACCGGCCGGGGGAGAATACCACGCCGTATTCAGAATTCGCGCGGCCGATGAGGGTCACGGTGAATGCGGGCGATTTGTTGTATCTGCCAGCGCTGTGGTATCACAAGGTGAAGCAGATAGCGGGCGAGGAGGGGATGTGCTGCTCGGTGAATTACTGGTACGATATGGATTTTGCGGGCCAGTTTCAGGTTGCGACGAGGTTTGTGCAAGAGGTGGCGGCGGTGGGAGGGAGAGGCGGAGGTAAGGAAGCCAGAGAATAATCTGAAGTCTATTGAATTACGTTTATGGGTATCTCGAACGCCTGAAAAGCCAAGAACAACACGAATACCATCCGAATGCAAAGAGTTACCTTCTGACCTTGACGTTGAGTCCCATGCCCCTGGCACTGGCCCACAGACTGTCACTAACTCTGATCGGGAGCTTCCTCCCTTTGAGCCTCTGATCAATCAGCCACAACCCTACCACAAATTCTTCTCTCTTCAATCTCCCAATCGCCCTGCTGTCTACAAGATCCCATACTTCCTCAAGCACATGTACCGGCAATCTGCTTCGAGTCCATATGTCCTGCACAGCGTAATTCAGCACATCTTGCGACGGGTCGTCCTCGGTTTGAGAAGACAATGGTGGGATGTGCAGCCCTTTGTTCGCCGCCCAGACACCCTCGTACCGCTTCCTTTCGCGTTCGGTTATCTCATCACGCCAGCGATTGCGTGTGCCTTCGTGGTGCTTATTAGGGTGTTTGCGCGACTTAATGCCCATGATGCGTGTGCCCTTCTTCTTGTACCGGCGGACTTCGTCTTCGTCTTCGGATGACGAGGGCTCTTTGCGCATGGTGGTGCGCAATTTACCAGCAACTTTTGGCGGAGATTGCTTCTGAGGAGAGGGCGAGCGGTGGTGGAAAGGAGAGTGGTGATGGTGGTGTTTTCGAGGCGGGAAGAGCGGTTCGATGGTCATTGGCTGCGAGGGAGCGGGCGAGGCGTTCCGCGAAGATGCCAAAGCAGCACCCATGATGGCGCTGGAGAGCGATTCTCCAGTCATGTGCTGGGTGATCTGCTTTACCGAGTCGCGTTGGTAGTTGTTATGGTAGACCGAGCCGGGCTATGTTCCCGAGACAGACGTTGGCCGTCGAGGAGGCGAGAATCGAGTCGGCGAATGCATGGGATTCTGTTTTTGGTCTTGTCTCCGTGCTGTCGGCACCGGGGCTGCCGATCGCGGCCTGCTGCCACCTGCTGCACCGTCAGGCTTCCGGGTCTGGGACCGGCGAGGCGGAGGCAGGGTAGGCTTCAGCTTCTCGTCCTCTTCCAGCATCTCTTTCGCTGACTTGAAGGACGATGGTGAGTCCCGGGGTCTGCTCACTACCCATTGAGGTCGAAGGCCTTCGGCGTGTGACGGCAGAGCGCTTCATGTCCTCTGATTGTGGTCGTGCCTGGCGCGAGCCTCGTTGCGGCGGTGGCTTTGGCGGCGGCGGAGTGGTCGTCCTCGATGTGGTCAATTTCGCTGGCTTCTGTTTGATTGGCGGTGACTTCATCGGGTCCTTCTGTGGCGTCTGAAAGTAAGGAGCGCCATCAGTGTATTGCGGGGGCGGCAGCTCAATTTGATGCTTTGGCTTCGGCTTGACAGGCGGGGGTGTCCGTGTTCGCTGCCTCGATAACGCTCCGTGTTCGATAGGTTCTGGAGGAAGCTTGAATGTTCGCTGGGGCTTGGGTGATCGGACCGGCGGCGGAGAGTGCTGGGAATAGCTCAAGGGCACCGCGGCGTCAGATTTGGTAGGGGTATCGGATCGAGTCTGCTCGAACATCTTCACAAGTGAATTTGTAGGGGGGATCGGGGTGTCATCGGTGGGCCTGTCTTGCTTCGATGCTGTAACTGAGCGCGAGTCGAAGCTGTCCCGCCTCTTTCGGGGCTGTGGGCTTGGCTTCTTTGTGTCCAGCCTTGCCAATACGCTGCCTACGCTCCCTGATGGAGGCAAGACGTCCCTGTCATGTGTATGCCGCTCACTCATGATGGGCGTAATGGTGGCAGCCTGAGGTGTAGGTGCAGGTGTCGGTCGTAGGGGAGAGTGACGGGCCGCAGCCAGCCGGGCCGCAATGTTCGAGGGAGAAGAGTTGCGGACGGGATGTTCCTCAGGCACTCCCAGCTTGTGGGAATTGGTAGACTTGCTTCCTGGTTGTACCGCAGACTGACTGGTGACGCTCCGCGAGCCCGTCCAATCGCGCGTCAGAGGCGCCGAGCTACCCGCAGCTCCTGCATTGTTCCGTGGGCTGCCAACTTTGGTTGCAGCTAGCAACGCACCGTTTCCCTCCCCAGTGTATGTGTTCACTAGAGGCTTCGGTTTCGCGGCGGGTTTAGAGAACGCTAGGGTGGCGCCATGCAAGGCAGCGTCCCGTACGTTGTGTTGGGTGTCGCCGGTGCTTTGGTTGGTTGCGTAAGTCATGGAGGAGTGTCCATCGGTATGACGTATGGAAGGAATTCGTGGTCGAAAAGGATCATATATGGAAGGGTTAAAGACGACACATTGAAAGGTATTTGAGCGAAAGACTAGAAAGAAAGAGTTGCTGTGGAGCCGTTAATGTCAAAGTGAAGCACGAATACTCCAGGGCCGGAGGCCGTAAATAGAATGCGCTAGTCTATATCGGCTCTAGTCTTCACGTGACACCGCGAATTGGTAGTCGCGAACTTGGTGGTTGCCTGCTGCGGCGTCCATCTACATAATGCAGCTGCGTCCTTTCTCTCGCACCCCGATGCCCTCAACATGGCAGAAGATACGGAGATGCCAGACGCAGAGGCTGTACGTGAGAACACTCTCATGTACGGCCACGACGACGAGCTCGATGAGAAGTTCCCCACACGTCCCATGAACCTCCACAAGTCGCCACCTTTTCACACGTTATTCACTGATTTGTTTGATCCGCTCATGGAAACACAAAAGAAGGGTAGGCAACCGCCTGGGCCTCGCCGAAAAGCCGGCCCACATGGTCACTCGAACCTCTCGCCCCACGAAGCTAAGCGGAACATCATCGAGAGATTCATTGCAAGCTGGCGCAAGACTGTCGGCAATGACTTCTACCCAGCAATGCGTCTCATTATACCTGACAAGGACCGAGATCGTGCTATGTATGGCCTGAAAGAGAAGGCCATCGCAAAAGTCTTGATCAAACTCACCAAGATCAGTAAGGATTCGGATGATGCCAAGCAAATGCTGAACTGGAAGCTTCCCGGTCAGTTGCACAAAGCTTCAGCCTCAACAGCTGGAGACTTTGCCGGCCGATGCTACCAGGTGTTGTCATCAAGGCAGCTAAACACCAAGCTTGGTGACATGAGCATCGCAGAGGTCAACAATGCCTTGGACAAGCTGTCCCAGCTTGGATCGGAGGACGAGCAAGTCAAGATCTTCCAGAGGTTCAACAGAAGGATGAATGCTGAGGAGATGACATGGCTCATCCGTATAATCCTCCGCCAGATGAAAATCGGTGCGACTGAGAAGACGTTCCTCGACATCTGGCATCCAGATGCCGAAACGCTGTTCAACATTTCCTCCAACCTACGTCGCGTATGTTGGGAGCTTTACGACCCAAAGGTCCGCTTAGAAGGCGAGGATACCGGGCTCAGCTTGATGCAGTGTTTCCAGCCTCAGCTCGCTGCCTTCCAGGATAAAGGTGGGTCGTTCGAGAAGATCGTGGCGCGATTGCAGGCCAACTCTGATGACGACTCATTCTGGATCGAGGAGAAGCTGGATGGAGAGCGTATGCAGCTTCACATGATTGAAGACCCGGAAGCGCCAGGCGGAAAGCTTTTCGGCTTCTGGTCACGAAAAGCCAAAGACTATGCATATCTGTACGGCAAGCATCTACAGGGAGACGAAGCTGGTGCCTTGACAAGGTTCATCACAGATGCATTCGGCAAGAACGTAAGGAACATAATACTGGACGGCGAAATGATTACATGGGACATGGATGTAGATCATATTGTTGGATTTGGTACCCTCAAAACTGCGGCTATATCAGAGAAGGAAAACAAAACCGACAAAAGTACCGGACAGCGGCCACTCTTCCGTGTCTTTGATTGTGTATATCTCAACGACAAGCTCCTCACACCTTACACCTTGCGCGACCGCCGGCGGGCTCTCGAAAGCGCCGTGAAGGATGTGAAGCGGCGATTGGAAATCCATCCATACATCGAAGCGCACTCGCACACTGAGATCGAGCCTGCGCTTCGTAAAGTGGTCGCTGAGTCTTCCGAAGGACTCGTACTCAAGAACCCGCGTTCAATGTATCGACTCAATGACAGGAATGCAGACTGGATGAAAGTCAAACCTGAATATATGTCTGAATTTGGCGAATCTCTCGACTGCATTGTTGTTGGTGGCTACTTTGGATCCGGCCACCGTGGTGGTGCCCACTCTTCTTTCCTTTGTGCATTATTGCTTAACAAAGATGCCAAGCCGGGAGATGCAGACTATGAAAAGTGCTGGTCATTCTTTAAGGTTGGCGGCGGTTTCAGTCGTGAAGACTACGCAGCCATCCGCGGCAGGACAGAGGGCAAGTGGAAAGACTGGGATCCCAGACGACCCCCGCCCATCATTGAGCTCGGCGGTCACGAACAGAATCGCCAACATGAGAGACCTGACCAATGGATACATCCCAGTGATTCTGTAGTACTGGAATGCAAAGCAGCAAGCGTGGAGGGAAGCGATAAATTCCGGTTCAATCTTACGCTTCGCTTCCCTCGCTTCAGAATGCTTCGCACGGACAAGCGATGGGATCAAGCATTATCGAGGGAAGAGTTCTATGAGATCAAGGCGAACGTGGAATACAAGCGCGAAGAGAAAGAGAAAGAGTTTGAGATCGAGAAGTCGCGCCGGAAAAGGACGAGGACGACCAAGAAGCCAATTGTGGTTGCCGGCAGCGAGACGATCACAACTCCGTATGCTGGTCCTCAGTCGAAAATTTTCGATGGACTCAGTTTCTACATTATGACCGAACAGTTGCATCCGACCAAAAAGTCCAAAGTCGACCTGGAAGCGCTTGTCAAGGCCAACGGCGGTAGGGTCGTGCAGCGCGACTCGATGGAGCCCAATCTCGTCATCGTTGCTGATAAACGTCTGATAAAAGTAGCTTCTCTGGAAAAGCGCGACACGAACAATATCGTTAAGCCTGTGTGGATTCAGGACACCATACAGCAAAACGAGGTAGACAACGGCGCCCTCCCGTATCTGCTTCCTTTCGAGCCAAATCGCCACATGTTCTACCTGCTGGGTGACAATCAGCTGGACTACGAGGCCAACGCGGACGACTATGGTGACTCATATGCTCGTGACATTGCCGATGTTGAAGAGATGAGGAAGATACTCGGAGCCACTGACCCGCCCCAGAAGCGAACCAAATTCGATCGCGAGTCGTTCTTGGATCAGCTCGAAGATCATGGCGACTCTCTCTCCCATCTCAAAACCTACATGTTCTCAAGCACCAAAGTCGCTTTTCGAACCAGCGACGACCCTGTCTGGACACTGCGGGCACAGCTAGCGGGAAATTACATCCGCTTTGGCGGAGGCCAAATCACAGAGGATGAGGACGAAGAAGGTGTTACGCACACGGTCGTCCCAGATGGGCAAACCGCTTCTGTTTCACGTGTTGCAGATCTTTCGAGAGTCGTTGGCGTAGGATGGGTGCAAAAGTGCTGGGACGAGAGCACCAGGCTGGACGAAGAGAGGTATCAGTGGGGCTGAACTTCTTTCTCTTCGTCGTCTCCAAGTCTACTTGAACAGATCTGAAACAGCCTGGTCTTTCGTTTCTGCACAAGACTTTGGAGCGCAGTGCGATTCCTGGTATAGCGGTATATGAGAAGCACCAATAACGTGTCGCGTTGACGGGTGTGGCTTACAAGTCCACGTGAAGTTACCCGAAGCTAACCGCATTGGGCAAAAGTTATAATAAGCCCGATCGGGGCTTAATGAACCACCTGGGGTTTCGCAATCATACCGATGGTGTCAAAGCTACTCGGCTACATAGGTTATCTTTCGATGAGAGTTGGGATGACTGGTCCAACTGCGTGGCTAGTCTTACTACATGCGCACATGTACAACCATCTGCTTACACACTGCGGACTTCGTAGCCTACAAAGCACAGCTACTTCAAAACATCAGCATTTCCGAGCTAATCCACGAGCTACAATACCGAAGTCCATCACCCTGCCTTTTTTCTTTTTAAAGGCCTTCCACGTAAATCCATTTCCTCAGCAAAATGCCAAACTTCCATCCCTACTTCCCTCGTATCCGAACCACGACCACTCCATCCACCACATCATCGCAATCATGCTCACCTCAAGCCTCATCTCAATCCTCTCCCTCTTCGCCACCCCAATCCTCGCCCAAACAACCACCACAGCCACAATCCTCACTCCAAATTGGTGTATAACCGCCACGCACCCCACCATCACCGTCATCAACGCCGCAAGCGACCTCACTACCTACTCCTACTCCTGCAGCGTCGACAGTTCCGCCGCCTCATCCGCCTCCGCCGCCGCAGATGCCGGTCGCAGCAAAGCCAGCGCCGCTCTAGCTTCCGCCGGCATACACACGCGCTTCCCACACGACAAGCGAGACGACTGCTACAATTGGAACGGTGGATGGGGCGGTTCGTGGTCCGCCTGCATACCCTGGGAAATCACACAGGGCCCGTCGATCTGGGCTGTTCACTACACCCTCACCAACATCGTCGCGCTCGATCAGGAATGCTCGTTCGGGCCGGGCGGCGTGGTAGAGGGGCCGGCGACGTGCACAGCGAGTGGTAGGTTGGATCCGGGGGTGTGGGGAAATGGGGATGGGGTGAGGACGAGGACTTTCAATAAGGACGATGTGCAGAGGTATTGGGGCAGGGATGTCGTGGAGGTTACGGCTGGTGGGAACTGAAGGTGCGCAGGCGACTACGACGAGGTGGACGGGAACCGCGCTGGCGCCGAGTCAGACTGCTGCAGCGGTGCAGGGTAATGATGGTGCTGGGAGTACTGGTGGGGGTGTGTTTATGCCGATGCCAACGGGGATGGTGGCTATGGCGGTTGGGGCTGGGGGTGTGTTGTTTGGGGCGCTTGCCCTGTGAGGTGGAATAGGTTTTGGTTTATTTGTACATACATTTTCTTTTCGACCTGTATATATTCCCAACACGCTCGTTTCATTATCCACAGCATTGAGCCTGGATTTTGGAACCATGGAATGAGAAACTCATCTTGACATCATCTTTTTCTCGCATCTTAGTGAACTTCCATAATAACCTCGTTCGTCGCAAATCTCTTTCCGCTAAACGGACTCTGGATATACGCATTCAAATCGTCCTCGCTAATGTCCGTGCCGTACTTGTCCCAAACACCCTTAAACTCGCCTTCAGCCTTGACCTTGTACTTAGCAGGCTTCTGTTCCGGCATCCACGGCTTGTCGAATGTTACGGTAAGCTCTTCCTCCGTACCCGGCGCAATGGTGACAAGCTCTTCTTGCGGCGGCGGCATCTTTCTGTTGATTTGGAGAACCATCTGCTCGACCTCGTCGCCGCTTTCTTCATTGACGATCTTGAACACTCCAGTGTTGAGTGCAGCGGAGTCGAGTGGAGTGCCCCATTTCAACAGCGTATAGGGAGTATCCGGACTGTTGTTCTTGAGTGTAACCAGCAGCGCTGGCGGGTTTCGCGAAGTCTGTGTGAGCTTGAACTCGAGGCCTGGAATACCATTGCTTGAGCTTGAATTCGACATGGTGTATGTGATGGAAGTTGGTGATTGGTAGATGTAGTAAGCTCCGAGTAGAGTAATGGCAACACCTGTGGTGATGGTTGTACGCTTGTTCCAGAACGACGCCATGATACTGGCTAGTAATTGCTGGCTGCCTGGAAGTGAATTGTGGAGAGGCGGGATGATGTAACAGGACCTATCGCACGTGCTTTAGCTATCGCGGGGCGCCCAGCTGGGTTTATGCTGGGCGGCGGGGAGCGCCAGGCCGGTATTGGAAGGAGTTCTGACGTTAATGCTCGACGAATGTTTTGGAAAGCGACAGTATTGGTCTCAGCATAAGAAATTTACCGTGTGCTTATTCTATCGCTTCGGGTGTTCACAATGAACGCGATTGAGCATGCTCTTGGCTAAAGACAACTGTCTCGTACCTACGTCCGTAGACGACTGGTATCGCCGCAATCAAAGCAATATCGCTTACTTACAACGCCAGATCAGCTTATGTTTACCGTAAAATAATGAATTTAGATAATTGGTGTCTCTACCGGCCGTCGTATTGGCCATGTCGTCTCGACCCAAAGAGGAAGGCGGGGTGAATCATGTGGCCCGGCGCTAAATTAGATTAATTACAGGGCTCGAATCACAATGCGTGCTGCACCATTTGTCCAACAAAACATGGAATGAAACAAAGCCATGGTGATCTTTTCCAGTCGTAGTCTGGAGATAGGCGTCCAGAATCGAGGAGGATGGAGATGGATGTTCACCCGTGTGCTCCCCGCGCCGCTTGACTTGATTCGGTCTTGGCGTGCACGCTCTTCCCGCGACGAAGTCCTGTGCAGAAAATCCTCCGATAACCTTCTTCAATTGACCAAGCGTCGCTCTTGATAGAGCTATATGCCGGTTCTTAGATCAAGACAATTGGCAGGTGATATCAAGCAAACTTTGAGCTGCTTGGCGATGCTTATCCTGAGATGTGCACTTGGGGCCTCGACTTCAATACTTCGCCACCTTGGTAGTGAAGCCAAAAAGCCTTGTTAGACACACACAGCATGAGATCGCTTACTCGAGGCTGGAGCCAACGTCGATCTACATGGACTTTAACTACGTGGATGAACAGCAGACTGGTAGAGCCGTTGCAGTTGGTGCTGGTCGAGATTGAATGACTCTGTCTCCACACTCCCACGGGAAATAGCTATGTTGAACAACGGTGGACGAGTCATACAGATGTATGAACACTCGGTAGCTATCCAACAGCACTGCAACATACCGCGCTAAGACCCAGTTACCTTGCCTTAATTAAGACTCGAACGACCGCTGCATGCGACAGGGCACTGGACAGAGTACGATGGCTTTTCCGTGCTGCAGCCCCATGTCTCTCGTCGTCCTTATCATTTCCCATCCAGGCACACGCTTCACTACCTTCCGCATCTACCTTGTTTCCCGTTCGCGGCGCCTCCCGAGTTTCGTCAGCTCGTCATGTTTTGCGCATATAGCAAATCAGAGCAAGAGTCTTGTTTCGTTCCCTCACTGCTGGAAATTTCATGCAGCATCGAATGACCAGGGCTGCCCGTATTCACGCTCAATACCCCAGATCCATGCCGAGATACTGCTACTTGTTGCCTAGGTCAGTCAAGCTCCGTCGTAGAGCTTATCGACACTCACACCTACCAAGAAAGTGATGGCGTCTTGGATTTTCGTCTTGGAAAATCGCAGTAGGTCAAGGTATAAAGAGATGTGCCTTCATCACCAGAAGTTTCTCCATCAGCACTGATCATCGCCTCCTTCGCTGCCTTCTAAGCTTGCACACCAGGTTATCTCACTCGTTGAACACAAGCTTCCATTTGTCAATCATTCAAAATGAAGGTTTCTAGCCAACTCGCTGTTGCTGCGCTGGCCTCTTTTGCCACTGCCGCCTCAGTCGATGTTCACAAACGCGAGACACCTCTGAGCGTCAAGCTCGCAGCCAGTGGCAACTCGGAGGTCAAGGTCACTCTCACCAACAACGGTGAGAAGACCTTGAACCTGCTCAGCAAGGGCACATTCCTGGATGAGCAGCTCCCCGTCGAGAAGGTCCAGATGTATGCTGCCGGAGGCAGTAAGTTTCCCTCTCATCTCTTTTTTACCGATCTCGAAACACATAGAGTATATCATACCAAAATCCTTCATCTTCACTAGCTCGAGATTCACCTATCTAACCGATTTCCAGGCGACAAGGTGGCTTTCGAAGGAATGAAAGTTCGCTTATTGACTAGTGGACTCAAGGCAGATGACTTCGTCACCCTTGCTGCAGGCGAGACTAAGGAGATCACAGTCGAGACAGCAGCTCTCCACTCGCTCCACGAGGGCGGTGACTTCGATGTTTTTGCTAAGGGTGCTCTTCCCTTCGCTGAGGGAGCTTCCACTGAGCTCGCTGGTGCTCTCGACTACGAGTCCAACAAGCTCAGCATGACCATTGATGGCGCTCAGGCTGCTTCTGTTGCTAAAGCACTCAACAAGCGTACTGCTATCGGATCCAGCTGTACTGGCACCAAGTTGAGCACTGTTCGCACCGCGCTATCCAACTGTGCTAGGCTTGCAAACGCTGCAGCCTCTGCTGCCACTTCTGGAACCAAGCTCACAACATACTTCAAGACCACTTCTTCCGCTAGTACCGTCGCAGCACGTCTGAGAGCAGTTGCATCCGACTGCGGTAGCACCTCCAGCCGTACCACAACTAATTGCAACGACCCCTACTCCGGCTGCTCCTCCAACGTGCTGGCGTACACCGTTCCTTCGGCCAACTTCATCACATACTGCCCCATCTTCTTCAGTGCGCTCCCAGCGCTTGCTTCCACTTGCCATGGCCAGGATCAGGCCACTACTGCGCTTCATGAGGAGACTCACGCCCCTGGAGTATATTCTCCTGGCACTCAGGATAATGGATATGGATACGCTGCCGCTACTGCACTGTCCGCAAACCAGGCTTTGAACAACGCAGACTCATACGCTCTGTATGCCAACGGTAAGTCATCTGCAGTTCCATTAGGCAGAACAATTGTGCTTATTCATAATGCAGCGATCAACCTCAACTGCTAGACAACAAGATGGTAGATATGGGATATAAATGGTCACTCTCCTTATAGTCTTTCATTAGTGGACACAATAAAATACATGAGCCGAAGAATCCGATTCCACAATGTGTGAGAAAGAAGATCTAAATTTAGTCTAGTGCTCCGCCACGCTTGGCTAGCGGCACACCTCGTATCGTGCAACAAGTAGGACGCCTTACGGCATCATACGAAGCAGCTCACGATTTCTCAATTGATGCCCTCAACTCCCACACGTGTGATGTTGTGATGCATATCCACCGTCGAAGATGCCGCTTTACTCGCAATTCTCCGCAGTCCCTGGTGACGACACGCGCTCCAGCCACGAAATGCTGCCCATGCAAAACCACAACTCAATTCGCCGCAACACCATGAACTCACCAAACTCCTACAAACAAGAGATCCCAAATTCCTCAAAATTCCGCGAAAAATGGTCCCCCTTCCCCTACCGCACATTCCTCACCATCCTCCTCCTTCCCCTCGCCCTCCTCCCCATCGTAACCCTCTCTTCCGCCGCCGAAATCGCGTCTCAATCCTACATCCGGCACCTATCCTGCTACCCCAACGGCCTGTGGAAATTCTCACCCACCGCGACGTGGGAGATTATGGATTCGTCATACTTCTTCACGCCGAACTTGAGTTTCGGCAACATGACGTTCACGCAAGTCAAAGTTATTGACATTGCATGGGATCTGGTAGTGGGCAGGGGAGGGCAGCTTGGGCTAGCGTGGGTGAATTATCGCGTGTTTAACGAGTGGTTGGTGGGGTGGATGGAGGGGCAGGGCGTGGGGTGGAGGATGTATGCGGGCGTTGCGTTTGAGACGACGGGATTGGGTGCGTTGGGGATCTGGGGGAAGGAGATGTTAGCTTCTGGGAAAGGGGTAGAGCGGAAGAGATGGTGGAAGAGGTGGTTGGCGATGGTAAGCATGTTCCTGTCGACGTTTTATGTGCTGAGTTTTCCGACGTTGATGGCGGCTATGACGGGGTATATTGCGACGAGCGAGCCGTATTTGGAGGATTTGGAAGGGAATTTGATTGCCTTTGAGAAGATTGATCCGGTTATCTATGTGGTGAACGATGCGGCCAGAATTGGGTATGAAAAGCCGCTTGTGGTTGGGCTGAAGGATGTGGATATGACCGAGGCGGTGGAAAGCTGTAAGTCATTCCGATACTTTGGTCGCACATTCAATGAGACTAATCAAACCTCAGACATATCCGCCATCACTTCCAACGATTCCATCCCATCAGACTCCGACCCTCACATCTACCCACAGTTCACCACTGCAACCAAATGGTCCTTCAACACCACATCGATTTCCCTCGACAGCCCTACCCTCAACATCACCGGGTATCCGGCACTTCCCGTAGAAGAAAACGGCATATCACCTGCCTCGTCGTCTCTCTACTCCACTTCCGGCCGCCAAAGCTCTCCCTACAACGCCACCTATTTGCTTGCCCACGGTTCTTGTAAGCCCGGCGAGAACTACCAATGGGGCTTTTCTTACATATTCCTCTTCATCATGTCCATCTTCAACTTCATCTGGGCATGCATCATGGTCGGTATGTGGCTCGAGACACGACACAATTCGCGCCTCTACCGACATGGAAGACGACCGGGCCTGTTGAGGAGTATTGTAGAGTTCGCTGCGGTATTAAGAGAAGAAATCGGGGAACAGGCGGGAGACATGGAGGATGAGGAGTTAAGGAAGCGATTAAGGGAGAGCAGTGCGAAGCTTAGGGTACCGGAGGGCGAGATGAGGGTGCGGAGGGTGGATACTGGGGATGAAGGGATGCGGAATAGGGGGTGGAAAAGAAGATTGACGAGGGGGAGTACGTTCTGATATAGTTATGGACATCCGGCTGCACTTTACTCTGGCTCTTTCAAGCTCCAAGCTTTTGAAATCCTCTTCGCCACGCCTTCACCGGCCCACCAAGCTCCCGTGACTGTACCTAATGCTACAAACGGCGCTGTATGCTCTCCAGCCAGCCAAATGCCCTTCTCTGGCAGTCCTTTCCGCATCTCTTCAATATCCTTGTCGCCCTGTTCTAAGCCAGTTTGGAAATTACTATAGCTTCCATATCCCGCTAGCTCGTCACTTGCCCAGTCGGTCGCTAGTACAGCTTTGGGTTGGTGGTCAGGGCTTTTAGGGTTGTAGTTCGGCAGGCGAGAGTAGTAAGGTTCGAAGAATTGTGTCAGTATCTCTGTGTGACTAGATGCGGGGGATGATTGGAGGAGAGATGATATGTGCAGAGATGTTGGGCCGTGAATGTAGAAGAGTAGTGTCGGATGTGCGGAGCCGCCAGGAAGTGCAGCGAGATTCATAGCTTCTTGAGCCCATCGGTTTGGATTGGGAGAAGTTGCATAAGCAGGTCTGAGCCAGTGCGTGAAGCCTGGATAATGGGATGGATTCACAAGAGAATCAGACGAGGGTTGATGGATGGGCGCGGTCGTTGCGGTGACATTTGGCACGTTTGGATCGCGGGATTTAGATGGCGAGGATCTTGGGGGAGTAGAAGCGTTCCAGAAGGCTGTCGGAAATGTTATGTAAACCTTCTATTGTCAGTCTATAGATCATGCCTTGCAGGATAGTTAATGTTACCTTGTCCAAGTGTCCATAACCAATTGCACCGATCGCCTCTTTCAGTCTACCTGGTAACTCAGGTTCAAAAGCGCCCAAGTTTCTCTTCAGCCAGCCCAACGGTGCAGTCATGACTACCTCGTCAAACGTCTCACTTCGTCGACCCTCTAGCTCCACAGACACCCTCGGACGTCGATCCTCCTCACGTGACACAATCTTCGTAACCTTGTGCTCCAAACGCAGATCTGCCTTTCGCGCCGATTCCGCAATCTTCTTCAAGATCTTCTCATACGTACCTGCGACAAACAAATTCTCTCCGTCAATACATTCCTCAAGCCAGAAGTACTTGAGACTCTGGGTTTGTATTGGCGAGCCGACGAAAGCGCCCCACATTTCCGCCATCTGTAGTATCGTTTCTTGCTTTGCTTTGTCATCTGGAAACATGCCTTGCACCTTTTCTTCGAAGAAATTAAACAGGCTCTTCTGAGCGGGTATCGTCGCGCTCTCAGCATTTGAGTATTTCATCGCCTGCTCGATGATTTCCCACACGACTTCTTCATTCTTTGCTGTCTCTCCCTCTTCCATCTGCTTTCCCACACTATCAAAAATAGCCTGCCGACCGTCCCAATTCATCGTCAGCGTGCCTGTTTGCCGCGCAAGATCTAGTATGGGATTGTGCTCCGTGCCGTGTATCCAGTTCGGGCCAAGATCGACCACATGGCCTAAGGCATTACTTTGGCACAATCGACCGCCAACGCGATTGCGCCCTTCAATAATGGTGACTTTGGCGCCATGATGAAGCAATATGTCCGCACATCGCATGCCAGCGACGCCGGCGCCAACGATGCAGACGTGCGGTATCCTTCCCGCTGCTCTTCGGATCATCGGGGGATCTGCGTCGTCCATGTAGCCTACTTGGTGAGGAGCGCTGGAGAGATCGCGCTCGATGCGAGATGCTTCTGAGTGGTTCGGGTCTGGTTTGCTCTTGGAAGAGTGGGTGCCTGGTTCGCAATTTAGATGGCCGATATTGCCCATGACAATGATGCGAGATTCAAATTCGAGACACGGGTATGATAATAAGGCTGGAAATAAAAGGCAGAAATCGACAGATTCTACGACTAAGATCGAGGATGATATAGTGTGATAAAATCGCGCAAAAATGATGGCTAAGTGAAGCACGAGAGGAAATAGTCTAGCTCCAACATGCAAAGTGTTCAGAAAGACTTATGCATGTCGTTGAACTGCACAAGAGCAATGAAATCTTGGTCGACGCTCGAGGCCGACAAGGCTGATATAGTGTACCGATGATGGGATGGAGACTACACACCTAAAGTCCCTCAATGCGGGGCAATGCTGACCTGTCCCACCCGTCGGCGGATCGGCTCGTGTGATGACGAACGCGTAATTATAATAGTGTATGATTGCTGCGGCTGTGTTGCACCAAGATGCACGTGGTGACTTTGTGATAAGAAGTGAGGCGTGGTACCCTGAGATGGTTTAGTAAATTGGCGCTAAGCAAGATCGGTGCCACGAGGCTAACACATGATGATGATTGGGCAGAAGAGCGCCCTATGTAAGCAGTGTTTGGGACATCAAATTGTAGATTCCGAACTACATAATTACATTGTCAAACGCTTGGTCCGACTACGCCGTGGTATCATATCTGCATCACCATCGTCTTATGCTCTCCATGGTGCTCACGAGAGCCGCCTATTTGTCCTTGCTGCCGATGTGGAGCTTGTTCTTGAGCTTGTCCTTGAGCTGCGATATCTTCTTCTCGCTCTTCTCGTCACCGGCTTTCGGCGATGCGGGTTCGGTTGGCTTGCTGGACTCGGAGGCGCGGCTGGAAGTCTCGGCGGGATGGCCTGCGATATTGTTAGCGATACTGTCTTGATATCTTGCAAAGGCATTACATACTCTCAATCTCGCCAACATCGGTTTTGTGGGGGTGGGTGGAGCGCGTAGTCTTGTCGTTCATCTTGGAGTGAGGATCGTTGACCTCACTCTCTGGCACGGTGTGCTCATCCTTAGAAGAAGTGCCCTTGTTGAGAATCTCTTCAATGGGACCGCCAACAGGTGGCTGCACGTGAGCACTATCGGAGTGCGACGTCTCCACACCGGACTGCTTCTTGGGTGCGTTGCTGTCCTTGGCCGCAATGACGCTGTCACTGTGCTCGGTAGGTTTGCTGGACGTGGTCGAAGATAGATCAGGGGTGGCGACCTTGTAGTCGGGAGCATCGGGCCCAGCTCCAGGAGCGCCGGAAGGCTTGACCTCATCGATGTCCGTGGGCTTCCAGACCTTGTCAGAGACGCCTGCCTTGTCCGTGATGCCTGTTGAGGTGGTTGTGTTTCCCTGGCCAGTGCTGGAGGTTGCTACGTCTGGGTTCAGAGGGACTATGGGGATGGAAGTGTCGCCAGTAGTGCTGGTCTTTATGTCTGAAGAAGAGTCGCTGGTGGTAGGCTGGCCCAGGGTAGGGTTGAGCTTGAGGAAGTCATCGTTCTTGTTTGACGAATCGCTGGACGTTGCTGGAAGTCTAGTTAGCAACATTCGATTGTGGAGTGGAAATCTAAATACCAGCTGCTGTGTTCGTACTTGAGGCCGTGTTCACGGGGTTTTCTACACGTCATAATTAGCACAATCCCGAATGTCGCATTCGCCAGATCCACGTACCTGAGTTGCCCTGGTCGAATGGCTCGTTGATAGTGCCTTTTCCTTGCTCGCCCGAGACAGGCTCCTTACCGCCAGTCTCGTTTTCCTTGGCGGGCTGGCCGTAGATGAGGCTTGAGACAGTTGACGTAACCGTGGAGGCAGCGTTGGTGATGGTCTCCATTTTGAAGTAGTTGGATTGTTGTTAGCTGATGTAGGATTTTCAATTGAGGGTCAAGTGGAGGCAGTAGTAGAGTTGCTAGTCGCAGTGGGCGCGCGCGCGAATTTACGAAGTTATGGGAGCTCCTAGCGATGACGTCGGTCCTTGTTCCGACAACAAGCCACGCTCTCCCTAGCGGACACAGCGCGCTACCGCCCGCGGCACAATATACAGCGAAGCGTCACAGCGGGGCGCAGTCACCCCGTGTAGCCCAAAAAACAAGCTCATAACCCTATCGACACCTTTTGTAGCAGGGTCCAATGCTTGCTCGCGGCACAACGCTCTATTCGCGGTTAATCTGTATTTCGACGTCGCAGATTGCCTGCCATGATGGATCCTAGCCATCTTGTCAACGCGAGTGGCAATAGGTGCTCCAGAACCGGGTATTTGGGATGCTCGTGTGCATCTGTAAATAACGATGACGTAGTTGGCGCGTGCGCATAACGCGCAAACGGTTTTAGATAAGGAACGAGCTAAGCCATTTTGTGCCACACTAAAGCCATAACACCAGATCTGACAGAATAAACCTCGCAAGGCTCTGAGATAGCGATGCTTCCCGATTTCAGCTACACTGAGCAATATGAACTCGTCGACCTACAGAATGCCCTTATAGTTGCTCCACCAGCGTGTTCCACCATGCTAGACGATCGTATATATCGATCTCAGCCCAAGATGCGTGTCTAGCCGCTTCCCAACCTTCATCTGGCTCCTCAAATACATACGCCTCTGTAGCCTCCTCGCGATCCATAGGCCAATCTCCCTGATGCTCTTGTAATATCGTAGCCGGATCCCAAGGCCCTGGGATGCACTCCGCTTCGAAGCGGACTGAAATAGCACCATCCACGATTTCCTTGATAATGCTCGAGTAATCTTCAGTCACACAATGCGTTCCTCTGTCAAACTTTTGCTCGACGCGATTGAGAAATTCAACATTCCCAAGTTGCCACTTCGCTAGCTTTATCATAACATCGCTGAGATTCTGGCTGGCGTTCGTAGAAGGGCCATGTAGGACCAAAGAGTAGGATCCAATCGATGTTTTCTGGTGACACAACGCTCTTCCTTGGATTATCCAGTCCCGAACCTGCACTTCCGTATCGAACAACGTTATTGGCGAGCTTTGGGGAATGAGAATCGTTTTCCAAATATCCACTCTTTGCTCCACTTTTAGACTTGGATTCTCCTGCCAGAAGCGTTCCATCCCACGGATATGAGCATAGGACTCATTCACTGCCGGATTGTCTTCCTCAATAACGATTTGACGAATGTGGACACGAATGTCAAGTGGGAGTTGTTGAAGGAACCGCACAGTGACAGCTATTGCAGAGTAATATTGAGGACGCACGCGACCGGGCACATTCTCGTACCAGATGGAGGCTTTCGGCCAGCCCACCAAGATTTTTCCAGTCTTTCTCAGTTCTTCTCTTGTGGGTATTTGCCAACGTTCAGGCTTCCAGTCAAGAATGCTGCGCCGAGTGGCTTCGGTGTACCATGGTGAACCCGTAAGTTCATCGATGAAGAAGTCACCAGCACTCTCATCGAAATTTTTTCCTTCCCATAAGTGTTTCATATGCTCGTCGGTAACGCAATGGCGTAGTTGCCATCGATACCACTTCGATTTTGTGTATCCGATAGAAGTCAGTGCGTCAAAGTCGGCATGACTTCGGATTAGTTCGATAATATCGTCTAGGATGTCTTCTTGCTCGGCATTATCACAATGCATATCATAAAGGTAGAGGCTCAGTGTATCCCTGCCCATAATCTGTGTGCCATATCGTTCGATGCTTGCCATCAGACCTGCCACGGCCTTGCTATTTGGCCACTTCTCACGGAGCGATTGCAGGACGCTTGAAGTGACCAGAGAATGCGCGAAGCAGAGCATTTCTCCAAGAGCATCAATCCGCTTCTTGCGAAGATACTCAAACAATGCAGCATCTGACGGCATGTCAATAGCTTCAGGCAAGCTAACTTGGGTCCGGAATGTGATCGTGTTAGTGCGCAGTGCAAGACCCTGTGTCTCTCGAGTGACGCGCTTGCACGTGAACATGAGCGCGTTGTCTATGGGCCTTCCGTCGTGCAGGCGGAGCTTTCCGGTTGAAGAATCGTGGAGATAGCCTGGCGAAAACCAATTCATTAGCGCGGATGGCCAATAGTGTTAGAGTCGATGAACTCACCATGGTCCTCCGAAACACAGTAGATGTATATCTTGTCGCGGAGTTCTCGTGGTAGGCGAAAGAAGAGAGACTTATGCTGGCCCAAGATCTGACTAGACATTATTGCCATTATAGGAAGCTGAAATGAATGATTTTTGTTGTGAGAAGGGTTTCCCAGTCGATGGAAGCTTTCATATATACCCTAATGCTACGAGTGGAACGATGCCGCTAATCAATTCCACGGTTGACGATCCATCGGCTCCCCCATGGCTATTCTTCTCGAAGACTCATTAAATTCGCGTATGACTAACGTGAATGAAATCCATGGTAGAACATACAGTAGCAAATGCGCGACTGCGAAAGGCGATGTACAGTGTGTTTAGAAGAACGGCGTGGTGAGCGATGAAGGGCGGCGGTCCGTTTTTGAACCTGACCGGACTTGTACCCAAGTGGCACAATCAGTCCCAGTACAACTTCAACAAATTAAAACATCGGGTGATGAATGGGCGAACTGAGTGCTGCATTCAAGGACTCAGAGTTCATTCTGGTTAAATTATGGACCATATCAAGTATGAAGTTTTCGACTTTCAGAAGAAGGTTTGACAGTGTCCGCACATGGACGGTGCGATTGGACCGCGTTTGCAGTAGCACCGTCACTCGCCTTCTAGCAGCCTATCCCACCCTTCAAACCGTTCCAAATAGTCGACCTCAATGCGGTGTTCGTTTCTCGCAGCTTCCCAGCCTCCCGCAGGCTCGTTGAAGGGATGCTCTGGTACCGCCTCTGCGAAATCTGTTGGCCAAGGACCTTCATGCTCTCTCAGGATTTTCGCAGTATCCCATATCTCATGACTGATCTCGGACTCTAGAGAGACAGGAATTGTTCCCTGCAAGACTTCTTTGACAATTTCTGGAAACCCACTGATAACGCCATTACGGTAGGGGTGGAATTCCGCTTGATGTCGCCGAAAATACTCTGCATTCGCGTCCTGCCATGCTGCCACTTTGATGATCGTGTCAGCCAGATTTTGACTGGCATCAGCCGAGGGACCATGTAAGACCAGGGAGAACGATCCATCCGGCATGCCTTTCGCATGGAGGTTTTTGACCTCCTGCATCCACCTGAAGATTGACCACCATATCGCATGATGTATCCAGTCCTCAGAATCGCTGTTCGGAATGAGATCGGTTTGCCAGATGTCCACTCTTTGGGTAATGTGAAGCTGAGGGTTTCCTTGGCAGAGGGGTATCAAGCCTTGAGAATGTCTGTAAGGCTGATTGATACTGGTTCGATCCTCTTGGATATGAAGCTCTCGTAAATTTGAGCGTTGCTTTAGACTGAGCCGTTCAAGAAAGTCAATGGCAACCGCTGTCGCAGAGAAATGTAGCTTCCCAACGTACTCGCATCCAGATGAGGAGATTCTAGCCTTTGGACAGGGACCGGGTAGAAAAGACTCGATTGACAAAAGCTCCTGGCGATTTGGCATGTGCCAGAGTTTTGGTCGCCACTTCAAGATCTGGGGTTGAGTTTCGCGGGTGTAGATCGCTTTACCTGTTTCATCGTCGACAAAGTCGTCACCTTCTTCAACATAGAAGTCTGTGTCCTCGTATATATCTTCCATCTCCTCATCGCTCAGCATCGTGCGCATCTGGAAACGAAATCCTGCTGATGTCGTGTAGCCGATGGCTGTCAGGGCTTCAAAGTCTGAACGGGTCGCAAGGAGGTCTATGAGAACCTCCAAAACCTCAACCACCATATGCCGATCTACCCCGTAATCAAAGCTGTATAGATCCAGCGTGCCGTCACGAAAATAGTCAGATCCCACATCTTGAATTTTGTGTCTTAGACCCTCGACTACCTGGACTCCAGGCCACTTGGTGCAAAGATCGTCTAGGACTTCTGCCGTTGTGTGTCGAAACAAGAACCGTAACATAAATTGTAGGGCTCGATGTTTGCGCCAAAGCAACTCCTCGAACAAGCTGGCATCTGAGGGGATATCTATGGCTTTATAAGAGCTCATTCGAGGATGAAACGTGACCTTGTTGCACCTGAATGCCATCGCTTCTATCTCTTGTGCGACCTTCTTGCATGTGTATCCTAGCGAGTTATCAATTTTCTTGCCGAATATGTCCCGTAGCCTTCTCTGCTCTGCGTCGTAGACATATCTTAATTTTCGACTCATCATATTAGCTGAAATTCAAGGAAGCTACCACAGGTACTTGCTTTGACATATACTAACCGCACTCCTCTGAAAGGTAATATTCGTAGATTCTGTTACGAAGCTCTCCTGGGAGTCGAAATAGGAGGGGTTCGCTGATCATCGTAGTTGCACTCCCAAAGTAGTGTTTAAACTCAGAAGTGATGGTGAGGATAAGCAATACACAAAAGCTTCCCATGGATACGGTTTGAGCTTTATACTGTCGCTACCTGTCTTTTCGCGTCTAACCCCTATTCTATGGTCGGCCTAAATTGGGCCCATTCTGTTTTGACCATAGTTTCGTGTATGCGAAGAGTCATTCCACTGTGAAGGGCAACAGCTAAGGGCGTAGGTGGGGTAAAAAGTCGATTCGACCGTGCGTGTATGGCCGATCATAGCTCGATTAAGTTTGAGTATCAATCTCTTCTTGACACGGTTACATCTAAGCTCGTCACATTGAACTCATGCGGAAGTGCAGGCCAGCGAATTTGCGACAGGGTCTGCGCTGTTAACTACCGAGGCCAGTGCCGAGGTACGCCTACATTCAGTTTGCGCCCTACCTATTCTTTACTCGGCTCCCCAGCCATCCGCCGACCCATCCACTCGGGATTTATCCAAGACTTTCGAGCGTGATTTCAGTGCGGTTAATTAGGCGTCGATACTTGAATTCGGGACGCCCAGGTGGGAAGTTTTAGACATGATTATATGAATGTTCACAAAGGAGAGGTAGATTATTTTTGCGGTCATCACATTACATCAAGCATATAGAAGACATGGAGTGGAGAAGTAAAGTTGAACATGCAACTACTCGTTGTATTATGCATCAGGAGGTGCATCAGATAAGTTGAAAACGTAGATCATACTGTTTGTAAGATCAAAGTATCGTTGTTCCGCTGCCAAAATCAGTAGGTAGACACAGCACTTGACGTTTTAAGGCATACTAGGGAGCGAGCGATGTGAGCTCGAAGATGGGAGCAAAACAGTCTTGTCTAAGAAGTGGCCTGAGGTAATGTCATCTCTATGAGCGTGCTGACCCACCAGTAGCGATGATGCATAGGGCAATGGCGACGACGTCGAAGATTATGATAACGATGAGAACTAAAGATTCTTTGCCCAGCTGCCCGATTCAAATTTTGTAAGCATAAGACATTGCTCTAGATTAATCTGCACTCACTGATGCGAAGGGTGGAGCAGAGCCGGAGCCGGAGTCTGCGGGGCCGCACTCACTAGTAACACTTTAGAACTATCGAAAGTTGAGCGCACGTTGAGAACGCCAACTTCGCCAGAAAAGCATAGCATGACGTGTGGATTCAATGATGTCAAACAAAGGAGAAAGGCAAAGGGGCTCAACCGGAGCATAAACCACGAAAGAAACCTTGTAACATCCATAGCAATTTTGAATACCGAGGATGTTATCTAGGAGAATTTGGACACGAGCGACAGCATGCAGACAGTACAGTCATCAATACAGACGCTGTGACGGGAAAAATAGAGTTGGGCGTCGCCGTGCTGACGTACATATCAGCAACTATCAGTGATGCACATGTCTCACATTCTCATGAGAACACGTGTGTCATTTGGCGCATAACAGACTGGTGTGAGCCCCATGCGAGATGATATGAAAAGACGCTGGTACAAAGCGCTATATTCGCTGGACCAGTATTCCGAATGCGGAAGGGCGGACCACCAGGCAGCAGCAACATCCATGATCGCTCTGTACCTACCTAGTGTAAGCTGATGGTCTTCAGAGGGATATCTATTGTAATTTCAATACAAATATTTAGATAAGCCGGGAGTCATTGGTGACTATAATATATTCCACGCAGTTTTATAGTCCTTGAGCATATACACTCTTCGCCTCTTCTTGGTGGGACACACTTGCAGGGTCTGGCCTCCAATGGAAGTGGCGGGCCGCCTGTTGGCAAACACGCTACGCTACCAAACGCAAGTGCGCTCGCAGACGTTAATGCATCTTTTTACACCAACACCCCATTGCACATTCTTCCCACATCATACAATCTCATTATCTATTACCATGGCCCAAGCTTCATTCTTTTACGAGGTTGCCTTTGCCTTCCAGCACTTCGACGACACAGCCCGGGCCTTCGGCGTCAACAAGTACTCATACCATACGCTCGCAATTCTCCTTGACCTCACTCTTTTCGAGCGCGACTTGCAACTTTACTATGAAGGCCTCGTGCTGGCCAACCGCTACGGTGACGCATTCGATCGAAATCTGGTGACTGACAGAGACGAACAAGGCAGGCGGAATTAGCTGTTTCGCTTTGTTTTCCAGGAGATGAATCGGATTGAGCGTGAAGAACGACCGGCGCCGAACCTCGCGGCCGGCGACGCAACTGGAAATTTGACACATCAGACGAGATTACTGAGCCTCTTCCAACGCGACAACAGCAATTCAGAGGCTGTGGGTATGCAACTGCCAGGCGGAGACATGCACTCTATAAAACCTTCAGGTTCGCTCGCCGGTGCGATGACTCTTGCCAGGCTGTCACAACAGACCCCGACGGCCGACCAGAGGAAGAATCCTGCTACAGCTTTTACCACGGCCTCAAGTCATGAGTGCGGGAGAGTCCCGCAATTGGAATCGATTGCTGAATATCCTTGCGTCGTTACCTCAGAACCAAATCAGAGGTCCAAGAAGAAAGCTTACCAACGCAAGCAGAAAGAGGCAGAAGCACCCATGACACCTATCGCAATGCCTGTTCCCAGGTCAGGGAAGCTCGGAAATGTTGTGGCAGCATGGGAACAGTCGTCGGACGCAACAGCTGCCGAATCCATAGCTGATATTCAGGCACACCCAAAGGTTTTCCAAGATGATGGTTCGCACTGGAACGAGCTCTCACATGGACTCTCGGATCCCCATGCAGACCAGGCCGACACGCCATCTAAGCTTCTCTCTCCTCCTGAAAAAGCGCCCTACATAACTACCCGATCTCTGACAGCCGACGTTATGATGCACCCGATGATTGCCCGAGGAGACGAATCACACTGGGCAAAGCTCATTCATCGACTCCTGGATCCCAATGAAGTCCAGCAGGAGGTACTATCAGAACTTTACTTTTTTCCTGGCACAGTGCCAACCTCCGACTACGAGGTCGCTGCACGGGAACAAGCGACGGACGCGTTGCTCGAACAGGTTAATGCTCTTCGTAAGCTGGTCGATGAGTCGCCCTACGTCAACTTCAAGAAGCCCGATGAAATGTCTTTGTTCGGCCAAGGAATGACTGGCATAGCTATTTTCCGCCAAATAATGCTTGCGAAAGCGTCAAAATCAAGACAATGGGAGGAGTATACCCGGAAAAAGTTCGCAGCGCGCATACAAAACGGTGAGCCTTCACGCCCTTCACTCATCGAGGGTTCTCAGGATCACAGCGCCATGGCACCGCCCCGACCACGGATCGCAAGCGCTTGTAGCAATTCAGAAGATATCTGGGAGTCGGACGCCATGTCTACAACCAAGTCAGACAAGAATGGACTTACTGCTACGACCCCTCGGGAGCCCGTGTCTCGCATCAAACGTCGTGGATGAGTGTTGTCTTGCCATCAAGGAAGGTAAAAAGGTGTGAAAGCGTTTTCTAGTTGAATAGCTGGAATCTCTCGCTGTGGTTTGCCAATATGGGCATAGTAACTATCGAGCACCGATAGGAAAGTTGGAGATGGATAGCGCTATGTATTGATAATACCATGAGCTCGGGTAGGACACAGTCTGTTTACCAAGGAATATACAAAATACCAAATTCCACGTAGAACCCTTCCTGCTGACAAGGTTCGCAACGGACCAAAGTTGAAAGATTATCGTGAGCAAATGAAGGACTGAGGGTAGGTTTCCTCCTGATGCGAGTCAGTAAGTACATGCGATGTGAGTGATGCATGGAGTCGGAGATTATTCGTCACCCAAGATGAAGACTATTCAATTGTAACATTCAACATCTACAGTCACTTCGGATGGTAGCGAGAAGGTGAGGTTGAGTTAGAGATCAGTCCGGGGCGCATACTAGCGCCCTTGGCACGACCGGGATCTGGGAAGAACGGCCGCTGGCAGCTGGCAGCAGCCGAGAAACATGGCGTGCATGGCAATAGGGCTGGGATCTCACCTGTAAACCACCGAAGGCCTTCCGCACCCCACAAAAGCGCATCGTGGATACACGATCACTTGCGGGCTTCATCGCTATTGCTACGCCTCCTCAAATCTCCTCAACGCCCCTGGACGACGCCACTGCTCGCCGGTTCCGGGACTCCCGCCGCTCGCCGCATTCCTTGAACCGATATATCCGCACTCTCACTCGGCCGCCCTCGATGCCCCATCGCTGCTAGCCCTGCCCACGACTATGTTCTGCAGGCCGAATCTCGCGATCCCACAGCACGTCGCGTGCGCACACGCGCAGTTGATACGGTAGCGCTCTGTGCAGTCAATGGACCCTGGTTGAGCTGTCATGGCCTTGCCCACACTCCAATTCCTGGCAGGGCTTCTGCTGCTGCTATATCTGCTCTCGTTCGTCTTATTTGCCTTCATACGGGTCGTCACGGGCGTCTCCATACAAAGACTGGGCTACTCGGGCCTGCGACGCATCGCCTTCACACCCAAGGACGGCCTGCGCATCGAGATTAGAGGTCTCGGCTTCTCCCTCCATCGCCCCACGTTCGCCCAGCCAACATGGGTCAGCATCGTCCTCACCGAACTCAAGGTCACGTTGGACCTCAAGGCCCTGGGCGCAAAACCACAGAAGAAGTCGAGTTGGACGTCTTGGACGAATGGGTCGACACAGAAGGACAGGAGCGGACACACTACACCGGAGCAGGCCAAGGAGGACGACGACGAGACGGGCGACGAAGAGGTCGAGCGCAGTCTGACATGGAAGCGGCTGACGGATGCGAAAGAGAAGATCAAGCGCGTACACAGCAAAATAAACTGGATAAGGCAGGTCGATTTGGTCGCACACGGCACAACAGTTGTCATCACCGACGTCGGGTCTCTCCAAGTCGGGGGGCTCTCCCTCGCAGTGGACACCAGACGTAAGACGGTAGACCGCAGTCGCCTCTTCAATCACCACAAGCCCAAGCCAGAGCAGCAACAGCATCCCGCTGAATGGCTCTTCACCGCACGCAGCATCCTCTTTACCCTCGAGGGCAAAGAGTCAACCGAGATACTGGACCACTGCACCCTCAATGTCCATGGCTTCCTCAAAAAGGAGCTGGAAGGTCTGCGTGATGCATCGATATCGCTGAAGCTCGGCCGTCTGAGCATCCCCTATGATGACGTTCAGTTGTGCATGGAACGAGCGGAGAAGTGCCGCGCTAGTGGTGCACGCAAGCCAGGGCACCGCAATCATTCGAGCATATCACTTACTGACATGATCGATGACTTGGACCACCCAAAGAGTCGCGAGAACGACATAGTTCGCACTGTGTCTGACTCGAGAGACTTTGCGAGCTCGATTCTGCGCGGCATCCACGAGTTTCAATTTGCTGTTGGCTTCCTGGGCTTAACTAAACAGATTCACTCTGGCCACGACACGGACCCAACCGTCTATCTCAATGTCTCCATGAAAGAGGTCGGCATGGACTTACTACGGTTGGACCCTCGGAGCCCAGCGCATCTCATGTACTTCTCGCCCAACGACATTGCGCATCAAGCTCTTCTTGCAGCCATCAGCATCTCAGTCGGCATCGATGACGGCCACGGCCATCCTGAACGTCTTCTCTACATACCCATGGCCACGACAACCTTGAACACCACACTTCCGTCGAAGACAATTCAGTTCACCAGCGATCAAAAGAGTGCTGAACGCAACACCAACATCTTCTTTGCTAATTTGGTCGTTACTTCACCGTCCTTAGACCTTGACCCGAAACATCTACCCTTGCTCCTTGCTTTGTTCAGGGACTATGAGACGCGTCGAAAGCCGCCGAAAACGCGCAATAGCAAGCGATACCTGCTCCGGCGCCTCTTGCCCAAAGCAAATGTCAAGATCTCGATACACGAGCCTGTGATTCGCGTGACCCTCCCGCCCATGGACCCAGACCGGAAGAAGCTGGATGAGTTTGATTTGCTGATCTCGTCGTCGTCTTCGGTATCGCTAGACCTGGAATCATCTCATGCTGCAGATGGCGAGCTTCATTATGCTCTCATCTCGACCTTTCGCATCAACGCACAGCAGCTTTATTATCAGACCGCAGCTATCGAGAGACACAACCTTCTAGTCACTGACTACGTTGAGCTGAGGGCCCAAATGAGTGCCGCACCGGACCCTATAGTGGAGTTGCGCGGAACTGCGCAGACATTTTCATGCTATCTCGTTCGACCTGAGATCAGCGAAGGCTTACGACAAATCGTTGCTCAGGTTCAAAAGGACGTGCAACGTAGGCCTAATGTGTCAAAGAAGAAGGACCTGAACTTCATCCGCAGATTGCCACCTTGGCTTGCATATGTCCATTTACAGGGCTCAGACTTCAATCTCGAAGTAGCTGGTGTCGACCCCGCCGTCTCAAAGCACAGCCGTGGGATCGCGCTGCATCTGGAGACATGGACAGCCGAGTATAAGCTTAACCGCGAGAACGACATCGAGTTGAAGCCGATCAGACGCCGTGCGCCAAGCCGAACAATAAATCGTGACGAGCATCTTCTTCGTTCATCAAGCCCGTCATCACCAGTGTCACCTAGAAAACACTTGGCGAACCCCACGGATGGAAGGCGTCTTGCTATGCATTTCCATGGCCTGGAAGGAGTTGTCATTGAGGCTTCGGATTCGGCGGAA
This sequence comes from Parastagonospora nodorum SN15, assembly GCF_000146915.1. Lineage (NCBI taxonomy): Eukaryota > Fungi > Ascomycota > Dothideomycetes > Pleosporales > Phaeosphaeriaceae > Parastagonospora > Parastagonospora nodorum. Next base: position 295,616 of record NW_001884565.1, on the reverse strand, counting down.
TCAGAAGCTTGCCTATCGCTTCCTCGTATGGAGGTAGCAGTAAGCACACTGTCCGACAAACAAGGACCAATCTTTCATGTGCACGCCTTTGCGCAAAGCTTCTATGCACACTATTCGCTTTACAGACATTTTGCTGCATGTATGGCTTTGCAGGTCTTGAGGCAGTCTTTTGATTGGTCTTCCGGTCCACAAAAACCTACCGAACCAGCGCCGCCAGGCTCGCCTCGTCATCTTGCGTTGCCATCCTTTGACGCCGATGGCATCGATCTACCCATTGGACTAAAGCCAGAGATTGTCACGATAGACTTCAAGGCCCAGTTTGTGCAGATCAAGGCTGATATGCCTGCGGAACCGCCTCTCATGCTTCAGATCTATGGCTTAGAATCAGGCCGGCATCGATGGGCAAGCCCCTTCCTCCGCTCGCGCTTAGTACGACTTTATGCAGAAAGTCCGAACGTGAAAGCAACTTGGAGCCGCATCGTGAGCGTGAAGTCTCTTCGCTTAGACTACCGGCAATCGAAACGCAGATATGGCCACATCGTTACTGACGAACGATCCTTCGATATCGCTACTGATGCAATCCGCATAGCGGTTCCTCACCAGCTGGTCATGCACAAGATATTCGACAATATTGCCAATGTCATCAAGACGGTCAAGCAAATGAACTACCACTTTGAGACAGGTACGGATCACTACATCTTGGACAAAGAGCCAGAAGGTCCGAAACGTGTGCCAAAAATTTCGCTACGCAGTCGAGCTTTGCTTTTCGAGCTAGAAGACAGTTCATTCGAGTGGAAGCTTGGAACAATCTATCGCATAGGGCTCATGGAGCAAAAGCAAAGGCTGGCACGAGAGCAAGCATTTGCCTTGAAAGTGAGAAGACTGCAGCAACTGGACGAACAACGTGGCAACTACCGCTCCAGAGCGAGATCCGCGCATGACTCTCGCGGACGTGGCAAATCCAAGAAACGAGACAAGGAGCTCCGTTTTCATCGGCGCAGCAAGAGCGCTGATTCAAGCGATCAAGAATCACCGGCTCGAGGCAGGTCTGATCATCCTATGCGTTACAACAAAGACGGGTTCAGTGGGCTCAGTGGCACATCCCATACCTCCATTGGGGAAGCCCGCGAAAAGCTGAACCGCCTAAATGCTCAGACGTGGAGGAAGCGCATAGACCATGCGTTGGCAACCCAGAACCGTTCGATGAACGACATTCGCTCAATGTTCTGGGGCTTGGACGAACTTCCGGATGACATCGAACAGAAAGAGATCATACTCGCCATCCCGCAACGACCTGCACTTATGGCCCTTGCTGTCAGTGATCTCGATATCACTATTGACAAGCCTTCCTTCCCGCTATCTGAATATCCGAGGTATCTTCATCGCATTGGTAAAGGCATGCCGCTCGATACACAATACGCGCTTCTCATCCCGATGCATGTCCAGATTAATATGGGTGAGGCCAAGATCCAGCTTCGAGACTATCCTTTACCATTACTGCACTTCCCAGCTATTGGCAGCATACAGTCATCACGCCTTCCCAGTGTTTCCATGAGGACCGACTTCGTCATCGCCGAAGAGTTCAGGGATATTGAGTCTTCTCGTGTGAGCAGGGTCGTTGTAGTTCCTCAGGATGAAACGCCCTTAGGTGAGCCTACAGGCGGCTTTGCAGTCGATGTCCGCCGGACTGTTGCGCCTGTCAAAACGTACTCAGATATGGCGATCGACATCAACTCTGCATATCCGACTAGGATCACCTGGGGAACTTCTTATCAACCAGCCATTCAAGATATGATGCAAATCATTGAGAACTTCACAAAACCTGCCATCGATCCTTCCGAGAGAGTCGGCTTCTGGGACAAGATACGGCTGACTTTCCACTCTCGCATCAATGTATCTTGGAGAGGTGACGGCGATGTGCACCTCATTCTCAAGGGTAAGTTTTCTCTTCTGCGTTTTCGAAGCTTTACTGATGACTGCTAGGCTCGCGTGATCCTTACATGGTGACTGGACACGGCGCCGGTTTTGTGATGTGTTGGCAGAATGATGTTCAATTGAGCCTCGCTGAAGATGAGGACCCCAGGAATTTCATGGTCGTCAAGAGTGGAAGTTACGTTCTCGCCATTCCAGACCTCAGTCATTATGCTCGTCATGAAACCGATGCCGAGGCAGCCAACCGACCAGAAACAGCCTCGAGTGTCTCTAGCCGCAGACAGCTCGCAGTGTTCAAGAAGACCATTATGAAGCTCAATGGGAACGTGAAATGGGTAGCAGGATTGGTCTTTGAGCGAAATCTCGACAATGACCAACGCTCTTTCGATTTCATCCCTCATTACAAGGTCACGCTCAGAAACCCGAAATATGCCAGACCTGCTGGTGGAAAGGTAATGATGTCTCGCAACTAACAGATGAATTAAGTACTAACAGTGATCAGGCCTATGATGCTTTCCGGGGGTTCCGCAGCAACCACATACATATGTCGATTGCTATCGCTGCTCCTTACGACAGGGATTGGAATGTGGCTAATATAGAGCGCTCAAAGACATACAACAGCGTCCATCTATCGCCGCGCTTCTTCACGCATTTCTACAGTTGGTGGGGCATGTTCTCCGGTGCCATGTCCCTGCCCATTCGCCAAGGCAAGCTGTGGCCGGGTGTGGAAAAATCAAGCAAGAAGTTTGGACGGCACTTAGCGACAATCAAGTACAACTTGTTGCTTTCACCGCTGTATATGAGCCACATCTACAAGCATAAGGATGCTGAAGACTATGGTGCTGGTGTGGTGTCAGCAACTGGGCTCAAAGCCCGTCTTGACAGCTTCATGTTCGATCTTCATATGAGGCGTGAAGACTTTAGGACTCTCGTACAAGCACCCGAAGGCCAGGAAGACAGCAAGCAAAATCACACCACTGGAATGCGAATCAACCAGGTCCAATTAGACCTCATCAACACAGATGTCCGTGCGGTATCAGCCAGTATTGCCGGGACCGATCCTGAAGATGTGGACAATGCTACCGAAGACGACATGGCCAGTTATAACCAGGAGTATCTGACTGCGGATCTATCAAAGTTCACCATTCCGGATAACGATTGGGGCTGGGTGGACATGGACGACTTCATCGAACTAGGCTGGATTCTGCCATCAAACCAACATCCTGAGACCCAAATACTGCCGCTTGCATTCGCCCCACGTTTCACCTACTTCCGTCAGACCGATCACGCAGACAACATCTCCGGAGACGTCAATCGGAGGAGTCCTTTCGGCAACGAGCCTACGCACCACTGTGTTATGTCACAACGGAATGATCCACGAAGAGTACAGTGCAGGCTTATCGAACAACGTATAGAGCGCGTCAAAGAACAAGTGGAGTACAATCGCCATGCAATCGGCGATGCTGAACTCCAGGTCATCCGCGAGGTTGATAGGACAACCGAGCATCAGAAACGCCTTGAAACACTTAAAAGCCACGCTGGATTTCTGCAACGGAAGCTCGAATTCCTGACCGCGATGCATGAGAGTCTCTTGGAGCGATGTGAGACGAATGAGCGCAGCCCCAAATCTGACGGCGCTGAGACGGATGGGGAAGACGAATATTTCGAAGCAAACGAAGACCACAATCCATCAGAGTCAGGCACAAAAGGCGCTGATCCACACCCCAACGCCGATTACATCAGTGATTTCAACAACCGCTTCATCATCCACAATGTGCACTTGAAATGGAGCAATTCATTGCGGAACATCATACTCCGCTACATCCATCAAGTAAGCCAGCGTCGTGGGTTTGTGTACTACATGTCGCGACGCGCCGTCAAGTTCATCCTCGATGTCGTTGATGAGCAGAACAAATCGCGCGGGCCGTCGACATCCAGCCCTGATGACATTGATGCGACTACACCAATGGGCCTTAATGGAGAAGTGGGTCTTGCCATGGACGAGGCCGTGGAACAACTCCTTCAGGATGGGCGAAAGTTCGTCGAGGCTGACGACGCGGAACGAAGAGCCGGCAGCAATCCTGAGAAAGCTCACCAGACCAAGGCTGAAGAGGACGTTGCGGAGGATTACGTGGCTCAGAATGCCTATCTCGTGCGACTGATCGCGCCACAAATTCAGTTACAGAGCGAAAGAAACACGAAAGCCGCAATTCTGGTGACCGCAAAAGGCATGCAGCTCAAAGTTCTCCAGATTATGGACAAGGATCGTGTCATGGACGAGGTATCTGGTTTGGTGCAAAGACGATTTACTGCTGCTATGGACAGTCTACAAATCTTCGTTACCAACTCGAAGACTTTCAGCAACATGGCCGACATACACATGTACTCTGGCAGCACCTATGGAACTCCGGCTGGGTCAGCTTGGCCGCCATGGGTGCCTTTTGAGGTCATGTTCGAGTTCAACACCAATCCGTTCGGGTTCCAAAGAGTCGTACAGAGAACGTCGGCCAGTATGCGATACGACAAGCACAACACGCTTCGATTAAAGTATAATGACGACGTGTCCAAGGCAGACGCTGCCTCAAGCACACAGAACATGGAGAGCCGCATTGACCATCTCTGGGTCGACTTCCCTCACGTGCGAGCTCTTTGCGACTCTAGGCAATACTACGCAATGTACGTCATCGTTCTCGATCTCCTGCTCTATCGCGAGCCTTTAGAAAAGACGCGCAACGAACGTCTCGAAAAGATCATGCTCGCATCTGACTTCAGCGACCTTGCCGGAGCTCCGGCGTTGGTCATGGGTCTCCAAGAGCGCATTCGCCAATTGGAGGAAATCAAGACCGTCTTCCAAATCAATGAGAAGTATCTTGACAAGCAAGGTTGGGAAGATCGTGTGGAAGTTGAGAAGGATTTGGCGGTGTATGAGGACGAATTGTTTTTCGTCATGAAAGCAATCACCACGGCGCAACGCAAACAAGACGATCGCGCCCAGGCAAAACAATCGACTGGCTTACTGCGCTGGTACATCACGGCTTCAGAGATTGTCTGGCATTTGCTGCGAGAGGGTCAAGAGTCGTTGGCTGAGTTTCAGCTCCAAAATGTCCTATTTGACCGCACTGACAACAACGATGGCTCCAACTTCAACTCTCTGGAGATTGAGAGAGTGCGCGGTCTGAATCTCCTGCCATATGCGCTGTATACCGAGATGATCTCGCCATATCTCGAGAACAACCAGCCTCTTCCTGAAAACTCCAAGTGCCTCAAGGTACAATTCGTCATGCTCGAAGCTATAGCGGGTATTCCTGTCATGGAGCATTTTGAGGTCAACCTGTACCCACTCAAGGTGCAGCTGGAATGGGAGATTGGCAAGAAGCTGTTCGAATATGTCTTCCCAGCTATGAAGGACAAAGATAGCACCTCCTCGCCTTTCTTGGTCAAACATACGCTCCCCACCCAAGATGAGGACGAAGATGGCTCAAGCAGCATAGTCTCCAGCATGGCCAGCAGCGTGAACAAGTCGATATCACAAGATGAAGGCGCCGTCGATGCTCTCAAGGAACGACTCACACCGACACTGCAGCTTCCGGATCCTTCGCAGAAGTCTGATCTTAAGAAGAAGGCTACTACAGAAAAGCGTCCAAGTGCTCACTATTTCCGGTTTTTCCGAGACAATCCATCACGCAGCGGCTCAGAGTTGCGAAGAACACTACACCCTAGCGCTGCCATGATGGCTGCTTCGAGCGTCAGCTCAAATTCACCGTCGCGACCAGCTTCTGTTCGTTCAAGCTCAACTGCGTCAGGAATGATGACAACAGCCGAGTCAGATCGCACTGCCAAACGCTTCGCCTTGTACCGCACTGGCACAAACCGACCCGGTACTAGCGAACGCAAGCCAACTAAGAAGGAACGATCTGACGACCTCACGGAGATGATGACTCGCGCTTCCAATTACATGACGCTCGCATATGTCAAAATACCGTCTATGGTGTTATGTTTAAGCTATAAGGGCAAAGGGCAACGCAACTTCGAAGACGTGCACGACCTGGTTTTCAAGATGCCTACGTTGGAATACCGGAACAAGACCTGGTCTAACCTCGACCTAGCGCTACAACTCAAGAAAGACGTAATCCGCGCCCTCATCTCCCACGCCGGCGCCATCGTCGGCAACAAATTCTCCCGTGGCAGTCGGCCAGGCCGCAAAGAGCAAAGCCGCCTCCGCATGATCGCCAACAGCAGCGCGCGCCTCAACGCCTCCCCCGACCTCTCCGGCACCGACTCAAACAGCATCCGCGACCACTCCCCCAACGGCTCGCACGACTCCAGCTCCGATATGCCCCGCCGCTCCTTCACATCCGGCCGCCAAGGCTCCTTCATCAGCACCGTATCCGAAGAATCCTCTACACACTCCTCCAGTCGCCCCCTAGCCACCCGCGCCCAGTCCACCCACGGCAGCATCATGGGCGGCTTCCACACGGGCAACCACAACGCACTCGGTCTCGACGAAATGGAAGACGGTCGCACCTTTGCCGACGAACTTTCTCGAGTGGATAACACGGAGCCTGTGCATGCGAATCTTATTCATAGTCTGAGCAAGCATCTCACGCAGGTCGCGCCTTTTGGTGGGCACATGAGGAGTCGCGCGGCGAGCGTGGGGACGAGTCTTAATGGGGGTACGGGTGGGAGTTTTGTGGAGGGGGAGGATGCTGGGGAGAGTGATGGGTAAGTTTTTCCTATTCGTCGAATGGAGTGGCATGGTGGCTAACTTCTGATACGATAGACCGAAGAAAAAAGCGAGGGCTTTTGGAAAAAAATTATTGGGCAGGAGTAGCTAACGCTTGCCCGCACGCGTGGAAAAAGTTTCTTTGCTTTGTAATATTGCGGCATTGCATGGCGTTTCTCTCTTTCTACTTTCTCCCGCGGGAGGAAAGGTGGGTGGTTGTTTGTAGATATCGTCGTTCGCTGGGAGGCTGTTTTCATTGTGTACTTGGGATTTCGTACGCCGGTTGGCATGCACTCTGGTGTTCTAGGGGTACTGCCTACGGTTTGCGGCGGGTTTTATTCTTACTATGGTGGAGGTGAGGATTTGGGAAGGATAGATTAGATTAATCCATTATGTTCTGGTTCATATGGTGCGGTGCTGAGCCATAGGTCTGGATCTTGGTCTCCCACTCCAGAGGATGGAGCGAGAAGCTGTGTCGTGGATGTTTTCCGTGGTGCGATTTTTGTTGAAGAGATTTTTTACAAGTTGTTCAGGGTGTATAGCATGTCCATGGCATCAAGGTTCTCTTAGGCAATGCTTGTACAGCAAAGTTAATCATGGGTGATATTTGAGCTATGGCAACGGGAGACGCTGTAAGACGTCTTCATAAAAGGGCAATTGGAATTGCTCGAAAATTGCACTTGCTATTCGTCTAGTCCAAGGTGTGAAAGTGAAGGTTGTAGATGTCAGGGGAGCGCGACTGATCCGCGTTTTAGTGGTTTCGATAGCGCGGTTTGTCCCGCCTGTCATTTGAAGTCTGTCGCGTCGCTACCTGCAACCATCAGGACAACTCCACTCGTTTGCGTCTTTACTATGGACAAGGAGGCTTTCAGAAGTGTAGCGAGGCATTTTGCAAGTTCGAGGCCCAAGGAACCTCGAGATTAGTCTCGACCAAACGCGCAAACAAATAACTATGGCAGGTGCCGATGTAGCCCTTGCCAGGAGGTCAAGAAATTCCTGATCAACCCCGTACATCCAGCTAACTAGCTTCTCTTGCCCTAAGAGCATATGCAAACACATCCAGACCGGCCTAAACAACAGCAACTTCTGGTTCGAAACGGAACGAAGAGGTTTACCATATACCCTTATTTTAAACAGGACGACCAACGAGTACATGCGCAATCTGGAGCATTGGAAAACCGAGGTTGCAAGGTTCAGGGTGGAGATAGCTAAGCTGAGAAGTGAATTCTTGTTTGATCCGCTTGGCGGAGACGTTGTGGCGGTGTTTGGACTCGATGGATCATGTCTTGCTAACGGTGCTGCTGATGGTATGAATGTAAATCTGGTTCGTCCGCTCCAGCCAACTTCTTCGTCTGCGCAGGACAGTGCGCCGCCTAGAGCCGTTGCAGGGGTGAAGAAGAAGGTGGAGGTTGTTGATCTGACGGAGGATTATCCTCTATAAAAGCCCGGCGGCCATCCAAGATGCATCACAAGCAGCAAAGACAGTCGACACGCTTGGAGGCCTCGTTTGACTTTTTTATTCGTCTCCTTCCGTCTTTCATTTTATCCTGTGGTTATTATTCACGCATCATCGAGATTATCTTACGGCGGTTTCCGGATCACGAAATTATTGGCACATGCAGACGTCAACTAATTCAGTCAAAAGTTGGTCTGAATTTGCTCTATTGGATGCTACGCTGAGAGGTCATCGCCAGTACAGACTGTACCGGCGATAAACTCATTCTGAAGAGAAGAAATTGGCACGACAAAACGGACACTTGTATCTGCACGCATGCTGCGAGTCTAGCTGCGCAGTCAAGCAGTCTTCACACATATGGTGTTGACACGCTTTGAGCTTACGCGTTGTGGTGTTTGTGTCACCGCAAATGTCACACGGAGGTGGCGATGGGTCGGATGCTGCTAGGGGATCGCTCAGCTCATCCTTCGTGGTATGCTCTGGACCGTGCAGCACATCTTCAAGGTCGCCCTGCAAACGCAGTTCTCGCGTGAACCAATCTTCATCCTCATAGAGCTCGAAATTGCGGCTCGCTACGTGATCGACCACGTTCTCCCCGGGAATGTACTCTGTGTCTATGAGCGGGGACGTGTACGAGACGATATTCGCAAGGTTGGAATATAAGCGGTCTATATGTAGACCTAATTACATTGACTTCATTAACAAGCAAAAGCCTGTCATAAGCCCCAATCTGGTCGCTTCCATAAGCAAGAATAGCTTCCAGATTGGTACCGACATCATCAAAAAAACTCCTGTATACAATCAGTAACATGTAGTTGGACAATAGGCATGCCATGTCGGACGAAATTGTAGATAGCAGTGCCACTCGTGGTATGATCTGGATAATCAGGAAGACGGAGTTTGTCCTGAATGTACTCTTGAATGTTCAGGCATACTTCGTCGACGCATTTGGTGATGGCTTGCTCGATAGCAGTACGGGTGAACTTCTCCTCAGAACGCTGCCAGAGTAGGAGGAATTTAGCCACGTCGAGCATATGGTTGATTGAGCCTTCATTGAGTTCTCGCATCAACTGTGACAGCAGTGTTATCCCCCAATTGTCCAGATTGTTGGGAACGGGATCATCCTGGAACACTTTTATTGTCAGCAAAGTTCGAACGTGAAATCCATGCATAGCGAGGACGATATGGTCGAGTGTTCATCATGAATTCTATCAAGTAAATCCTCACGCGAGAGATGGGTCTTTGATGGTGCTGGAAATGATGAGAGTTGTGGATGGGAGAATCCTACTGTGCTAGTCTATGGAAGCATATGAGCGCAACCGCGACATTTATATATATTCGATTTGTGGTTCATACAATGAGAGGCAGTGTGCGGTTACAATGCAACTGTACGATGTTAGAGGTGTGGTACATCAGATGCACAATGTGGATTGTGACGCCCAAATAGTGTAGAACTTCGCCTGTATGACCAACTTTTAAGCATGACTTGGCGAAGCATGTGTTATATTGAAATTTGATACGAAACTGCCGAGCTGCTGTCAGCATGACTGAAAGAAGACCATATCTCCGGGTAAGATGACAAGCCGCAGGACTTCACTTACGAGCGGATCGTTTCCGAATTCGAACAGAGGCGATCATGACCTATTCCCATCATCTTTGATTTGCAACTCGATCTGTGATGTATCCCTCCAGCCATGACCAAAGCAAAGCTATACTTTCCGTTTCCTCATGCCCAGCCAGACCAACCATCCCACCATGATACCATACTACGCAAGGTTGCATGTCATCAAAGCGAACATGACCTTCAAATTAGACAACTCCGTCGACTTCCTTGCGCCGAGCGCAAGTACAAGCAGAGCAGGCATAGATGCAATCCCACCACGCTGAATGTGATGCGCGCACAAGCGCGATCCACCAACTAGGCAGACAAGAACATTGAGTCGTCTACACCATTTACGCTGAGCAATAGTTGAGGTAGGTGTAAGACCGCGGTTGCGATGCTCAGAAGAGGTCCGATGATGCAGTGGAATATGACATTGGCAATGGAGAAGCACGTGATAGCCAGAACAGTCTCGTAAACTGGATAGACCATGCATAGTGCGCACAGCCACAAGCCTTCGGACAGACACAGTTCTCCCCTAAACAGACGTTTATGGAGACGATCAGAACGCTTGCGGACAGGACATCCAGGACCGCCATTTGCAATGTCGCGGGCAGCGGGCAGCCACGCGGCGGGCGAGAGAGAACAGCGATCGTGTTTCAGCAACCATACGATCTAGGACGGGACAATGTTTCTCGTAGCAATCTTAGTGTTGCAATACGGGCAATTGAGCATCTTGCGCTTCAGTAGCTCGGGAAGGCAACGACTACCGATGAGATGGTTACAGGGTGGCAACCACAATGGCCAGCAAGGCCGTTCGTCAGGGTCGAGTTCGTCTTCGACTGTATCGTACTTGCGCCAACAGTTGAAGCACTTATTCTCCTCTGCGGGCAGTTCTTCTGCTGGCTTGGTACACCAACGCTTTAGGTGCTCGAGTAGATCTTGAAGCTCGGCATTTTATGATCCGAGCGACATTGTGCCACTTGGTACCACCTAAACGCTCAGCCGTTGTGGTTTTCGTCCTCGACCAAACGGTTTTCCGGTTTCTTCAAGACGACCTTGCTGTGACCCATATCCCAATCTGTACTGCAGCTTGCGAAAGGCAACATGAGCTCAAATTTACTTGGTCGCGTGACGTCTGTGACCGGTCGCAACAATTGCTCTTCCAACTCCACCCAATTTCGTTCCCATATGCCTTGCGGGCTCGGATCTGTTATCACCACATACAAGTCCCGTAGCCCTTTCATACTGGCTATTATTGACCACCCGCACTCCCAATTCAATGTATCTTCGCGGTATGCGACGCATCGTGAGGGGCCGCGACAGAGGTATGGCATGGCGCGAATAGCCCAGCGCAAGCGAAGCGTACGGATCGAATTCATGCGTTGCTGTGGGAGGCGTGTAGGCAGGTAGAGGAGGTGCGTTATGTGTAGAAGGGAGAACGTGTGCGGTCGATAAAGGTGCGATACAGCTTCTGAATATCTATTTACACCGCGTCAGCAGACCTCGCTTTCAAGTATATCTGAAAGATTCAACTCGTTTACTTACACACGCCTACATGTCCTCAAAAGACTTACGCTCGCCCCTTCCAGCCTCCCACTGTCCTTACCACCGACAAGCACGCGACAATTACAATCTCTTCGCCTTGAATCTCCGTCTTCGCAGACAAAGTGTTTATAACGCCTCTTCGACCCCATGGTCAAATGTACGGCTTGCGCACCCATGACATATTCATAGACCATCTTCCTGATCTCAATCGGCAATCTTGCGAAGAACATACTTTGGCCTTGCACAAGCGTGCGCGCATCGATCTCCGCATCATGCTCGGACGATAAACTGATCGTAGATTTGCGCGGACGAATCGAGAGATCTGATGGCGTTGAGTGCGACTTGATGGAGAACGGGTTACGCGACTTCTTTGGCTTGGACGCGTCTTGCGACGGTATGTCGGATGGAACCCAACGCACGCCAGGGAGGAAAGTAAGGAGTTTGGACTTCATGATGGCTACTGTCGTAAGAGATGCATTGGTCGTATCTTTCTCTTCGCTGACTAAAGCAAGACAAAGTTGGATCAACGATGATGATGATGACGCCGCGACCTGGTGGGATGCTTGGTATTCTTATGCAGTTGAGCCGCGGGTCAGCCAATTCGGCGCGGGGCTTGCGGCGTTGATGCTTGTTCGGATCAAGCTCCGTTGCGATATGCAAGGGCGGGGAAAGCCGTTGAATGACCACATGTGCTTCTATTGTTGTCTAGAGTCGTCGTACCGAGCGGCTCATTGAGCTCTGTAACCTCTCTATATACTTTGATGAAAGATCATAACATAGCTGCGATAAATCCCATGGCTGAACGCTCGCAGAATATCGCTAGAAGGGGTATCGCGCACTGAGGCTCTCGCCCGACTTGTGTCTACGGTCGCACAATGCTCGTGGATAGATATCCACCTGCTTTGCTAAACATACGATCTTGGGCTGATGACTGCTTCGAAAGCTCGCAAATATTCGCTCTCGATAAAGAGAGCACTTGTGTGGTAGAAAGCTCTGTAGAATGAATTCGGCGATCAAGCGTCGATCAGCCATTCAGTCGCTCCAAATACCATGGCTTCGCAATCTTCGCAACCTCAATTCTAAGCGTTGCCTTATCGATGCCGTACTCATCCACGTATGCTTTCTCTTCAACCACGATATCGTTCTGCACCCACTTCAAAAAAGCATTCAAGCCTTTAATAGTCCTCTGAATGCCATGTTCTCGCAAATAGTCTATACCCTGCTCGAGCCTCTGCTCAGATGTCCACATCTGTGCCACAGCAGCTGCTGCTTCGCGACTTTGTTCTATATTCTCCGCGGATTGGCGCGGCGCAGTCGCAAAAGTGGGCTTGAAGCGCCCGCCTTTGGTTTTGAACCATAGCGCCGGATTACCATTGTGAGGTGTGGATAAAGGCTTCCAGACAATGCCTTCACCTTCGCCCTCTAGATTGAAAGTTGCAGCAAACGGACATTGTGCAGCGACTTTTTCAGCCAGGGGCTCGAGCTCATCAGTCGTGCGTTGCGGGTCCTCAGGATACAGTGTACGGTGGAAGACACCAGCTCTCGATATGTTGTAAATGTCGTGGTTTGGTAAAGCGATGCCACCGTAATCGCTGTCTTGTTGCCATTGGCCGTTAATGTTCACGGAGATAATGACGAAACGTTTCGACAACCCGGATATCGCCACACCTTTTTGGACGGATTGGCCAATCCATTCGCCAGCTATCAGAACCGGGTGCGCAGATTCGACAGCTGCGTCTGGATTGAGTTCCAAGAAACGCAGGATAATGAGGTCACGCAGCCTCAAGATGGCTTTCGTCCTTTGAGACATTGTCGTGGCGAAGCCAGCATTGTCTTTTGCTGTATGTATACCGACGACGTTTTTTGACTGAAAAATGATGCGGCCGTCATCATAGACGAGTATATCAGCGTGTGTACCATGTAACTTGACTGTGCCGATAATCGGTATCGGATCTAAGATCGGCTCATTTTCCGGGTTGCGGAAATCACGGTTCAATTCTCTGAGCGTTTTGACGATCTCACTAACGTGAGTCGTGATTTTAGGATACAACGTTGATCCCGTCGGAGTGGCCATGGTTGGCTGGGGTGATACTGATCGAGATATAATGATTGCTTCGGGTTTGATATGATGCAAATTTGGGACAGGAGAGCGTATTGCGTGTGTCCTCGAATGCGAAGGTAGCATTGGCCGCTGTCGCGCGAACGTGAGGACGTGCGAATTTAATCCTTAGATTGAAGGATACAGAAACTGAGTGGACTTTGGCAAACAAAATGTCGAAGCTTGTCATAAGGGAAGTATTGATGCCAGGCGCCTAAGCCTACAAACCTATGACTCTGACTGAAGTGATGCCTGGCAAGGGATTGTGGCGCAGCCGTGCAACGTTCGTGTCGGCACCAATATCATCCATATCTTTTGGCTTCCTCTTTGCAAAAGTGTACCTCGAATTGGTACGCGACAAGCTTGCGAATACACGTGGTGGCTGTTCTTGTCGCTGTAGATGTGAGAAGTTAAAGTCGCCCCGCACTCTGCGCAGATGCAAAATGTCTTTTCGATCACGAATGAGTATCTTGAGATGATATAGAAAACTGATGCTGCATATACGGGTGTGCGCAATTCAGCGCATTGTTGTGGTAGCGGAGCTCAACACGCACCAGAGCGCAAACTTCGGACACACTTTCTCCGATGGTCACGATTCCCACCACTCAGAGCCGATTGGCTGTTACTCCCCTTCCATCAACAATCTCGCTCAGGACTGCAAAACTATAACTTCGAGCGATAGACAGCAGCCGTGTGCAGAAGTGATGACCAGGCATCCGTCAGGATATCGAAATTTGCCCTTTGCTGTGGCTTTATCTCCGGGCATCGTCCAAATTTCTCGAGGTTCATTTGCACGTACCCCACCTAGGTCCTTGTGTAGAGAACCTTTGGCCGCGGGAATTTCTACGCTTCTTATCAGATGGTCATTGCGAAGCTATACTTGTGTTCGAAATCGTTCTAGAGGTGGTAAAACCAAGCTGTGTGCGTCCCGGGCGCGACAATGCGGACGAGCCACGCACCTAGGTATTTCATCATGCGGCTCCAGCACGAGCAAGAGAAGCTGGGTGGCCTAAGATGACATTCAATGAGCAACTGGTGAACAATGGAGATTGTTCAATCACCGTGATATTTGTTGCGGCATATTCTGGCCGTCGGACGTTATTCTCAGAACCACCGTGGAGATGCGTGTCCCGCAATTTCTGTGCTTCATAGATAAGCAAACGTGTTGCATGATAAAATGAACCAAATGATCATTTCTCTAATGTTCCGAGCAATAGTAGCCACCATTTCCGTCTCTATACATTACTTTCATTGTTGATGACTAGTTTTCATCATGCGGCGATATGCGCGACAGACACATCGAAGGTACGCAGTGATCAAATAACGTTCTCCTTGCTAAGGAAGCTGCATGGCTATCCGTATCAGAGAATTTCCGACTTTCATGGCAATTGAATATGGTGATGTGGTTGGACGAATTTTTGGGCGACTTCGTATTTTTTTATTTGGTCGAAAATGCAACTTAGTCTCGTGACCACAAACTGCGAAAAATGTTAACAACATCTAGACGACTAGAGGACATATGCTTGCATTGGCCAGCCTCTTCTGTCTTAATTGACACTTGTTGTTATCCAAAGTTGACATGCATTTTAAGATTAACGTTCGTGCCTCTGGCATACTTTGCGAGACTATGTACTCCACTCCAGACAGCAAGACTCAAGCGAAGTAGTACAAGGTTCATCTCCTGTCATACTAGGCGCTTTGGAACTTTGGCTACAATGCAAAAGTAGCGGTTAGCGTGTCACACCATGCAAATTCACACATACATGGTATTCAAGTACCTAATTCTGATTGTCCGACGATACATGACCTACGCTTCTTGCTTCATGAGCAAAATGGTTTTGATGTTCTCGGAAACGTAGAATGATGCTGGTACCCCACCACACAGGTAAAAATCAACGTTCGGTCGTGTTCCGTCCATGTGCGCCCCAGAGCTCAACCACACCCACCTACCTAGAGCTCCAGAACCACCACCACAACGCCAAAAAGAGCAAAAAAAAACGCGTCGCCGCGCCTGTGTGACTCAGCCGAGGTTTGAACTCGGGACCTTCAGTGTCCGAGGGCGAGTGCCTTGTTAGACTGACGTGATAACCAACTACACCACCGAGCCAGATCTGTGATTTGATGAAGAGCAAGTTAATTATATATTTAATATACCTTTAAAAATGCCAGCAACCAGTGACCGTCCACGATAGCTTCCAGGTCAAGTTGACTAATGGCATTGTAAAAGTGTGGTGGTCCACTTCGTGATGCAAAAATTTCGCGAACGCTGTGCGGGGTTCATCTTGGCAGAACCATTGCATCTGCGCACAATGTGCACGTAGTTCCCAAGAGGAATTGCTCCAGTACTACATGTTTATCATCAACCTGAAGCTGTGTATAGCTTTATTACCTAGCTGGGCTTCGATTGCAACAGCGATACCCTAGGTATAGCTTCAGAATATGGATCAGCTGCTCCCACCAAGCGCCGGCGAAATTCTTGTCCGCCCTTACCCAACGAGAAGACGTCGAGGTGGCCTTTATATTCTTGAAAACTTTCGCAACACTAGACAAGGATGTCTCAGAGTAATGCATATCTTTAGGCTCTCTTATAAACTTATAGATGCGCTTCTGAAGACTATTAGATCACATTGTGTAGGTGCAGAGCGGACACGGATTTTACTGCTGCCTAGTGCTCCCTATCGCATTATGACGTGTTTGATAGCGTGTAGTATGTGGTATGTAGTTGACTCAGTAAACGTATCAGGTTGAGAGGTTATGAGAGAAGAAAGCACGGGATGCACTTCAGTACTCGAATCGCTAGAGTCGCCAATAGCTGTTCTCATCACGCAGTCCTTTTGAGAGCCGAAGAGCAATTTGAATCGTAAGCTATCCTGGACTGATGGTATTGGTATTTGTTGGAGTACACTTTGCGTTCTAAGACGTGTTGATACTTCGATCAGCCCCGCGTTTGGGTGCACTGCAAATCTGAGCCTTGCGATTACAAACAAGCCACTTACCTAGGTAGGTTCAAATGCAACTCGACTTTTCATCCTGGTGCGAACACGCCGCAAATGTGCGCTTTTAATCTGATCGTGAATGCGAAGCGTAGACATTAAGGAGTTCTTCCCCTGAGTAAACAGGTCTCGCCGCGACTCTGCGGGCGGACGATTGTGCAGCGCGGACACCTTCGGTAACCTACCGCCTCCGAATCCATTTGAAAACTAGATAGGCCCAGCCCGAACCGCCCCAGCAGGAGACATTTTCCAATAAAACAAAATCGCGATTATTCGCCAGTGAAAGATCGTTGTGGGATTAGACTCGGACAATGCTGCACAGCGGACCTGCGGGATGGAGTGGAGTCAGGGGAAGGCTAGAGACTGGAGAAGGGGGCAGGAAATCATGTTGAGCTAGCGCAGGAGGCATCTGGTCTAGACTTGAGAGAAATGCGGACTGCAGCATTAAAGTTGCGATTCTGAACTGGTGCGGAGATGATAGTAGCAAAGATGTGTCGCAGTGTCTTCAGTTCGTGTTTGCGCGATTTAGCATTTTTGCGCGCAAACCTTGTTGCTATACCAAGCCTTCAGCTGAGCAGCATCGG
The DNA here is from genome assembly GCF_000146915.1 of Parastagonospora nodorum SN15. NCBI lineage: Eukaryota > Fungi > Ascomycota > Dothideomycetes > Pleosporales > Phaeosphaeriaceae > Parastagonospora > Parastagonospora nodorum. The sequence goes on along the minus strand of NW_001884565.1, from coordinate 278,682 downwards.
TACTTCCAAGATCGATTGACACCTTGGGAGCGACCCGAAAGTTCATTTTGCGGGGAGACAGCTGGGCAGTGGACTCGATCCACTTTAACGGAAAACGGTCGGGAGAAATGCTTGGTACAGCTGGGCGATCGATATCGTATAATCTCAAGGTTGTGGAACACAACGCGGCAGCGAGAACATCGATTGAGTACTTAGGATCAAGATAGAAGGGTGCTAAGGCAAATATCGTCGACGAAAGATCGTATCGCATGTCGTCTCGTAGTTCAGGGGAGACGAGTCGTTCTCTCTGGAGGGATGCAAATTCGAGCTAGTGGAGAAGGGCCGACTTCGAGATGCCCATGAGAGCGTGGCTTTCCCTGTACCGCTTTCGCTCTTCAACATCGCACATCCATCGCGACATTTGCAGCTTCAGCAGAACGCCTCAATCTATTCCTGCGTCTTGCGCTCCGCTAATACCGCTCGCTGCGGGTGTAATTTGGCAATGATTTCATCACTTTTGCGCTACGTTTGCAACCATTCTTGCCATGATGAGACAGGCCTGCGTCAGCCTCTCGCGTGCGCTTCCCACCCTCGACAAGCATTCATCCTTAAGGTTAGGGTCATAGTGGAGCAAATAAGGAATCTTGCGCAAAGAACTAGCGATCTCCGGGTGTGCCAAGAATTGAAATGTCGCACCTCTGTTACGCTAGTGTTGGTTCGAGCCTGAATGCCTGAAGTATCCATCCTCTCAAACCCCCAAAACCGTTCGTTACGCCGCGATCTACTAGAACTACCAGAAAAAGAGTCGGGAAGCCCCACTTAGTCTACATTGAATTGTCTCGGAAAAGCTTCTTTGCCCGAAGCTCCATGCGTGCCCAGGACTGCCATCATGGAACACTGACCTCCGGACGAACACTGTGGAGAAACGTCGCCAAGATCAGGAGTCTCGCCTGCTGTACGCGCCTGAGGCAACGGGATCGAGTCTGGTTGTAGGAGGAGCTTAATCGAACCGATCCGTCAACGGGCCTCGTCCACTTGGCAACTGCATACCAAGCACGATGACAGCCTTGGGAGTTCAAGCATTATGACTGCTTGCTTGCAGAAGTAGTGGCACGTCACTTGAGCTTGGTATTGCGACTACATGACTTAGCAACAAGATTCACTCATTTCGAGCCCATAGGTTAGCACGAGTGCTGGAAAGCTGCTGTTGAATGCTTTTGCTACAGTGGAGACCTGGTATGACTTTCTTTGCAACCTCAGGCCAGTCTTTCATGGTGGATGCAAGATCTTCAATGAACTATGCCCTCCCCCACCTTCTCGCCGCACAAGAGCAAAGCACTGGCCATGCACAGCGCGCCAGACCACGATCACGGCTCCACTTCACGTCGCAGCCCGCCAGGCCCCCTCCGCGCCAGGACTTGGAGCAGGCTTATCTCTTCTTGGCTCCGCGTCACAAAAGTTTCGAGCAAGCCTCAAATCGCGGGACTTGCTTGGCATCTTGCCCAAAGAGGTGCCAGGGCTGCCATGCTATGCTTGCGTGCTCTTGGCATGGCTTCACAGAAGTTTCAACTTCACTCAAAACAGTGGGCCACTCTTGGCTGTTCACGATACTCGGCATGCAATATCAAAGCCCTTATTGTATGTTGCTTTGTGTATAAGTATGGCACGAACCCACTTCTTCTATTCTCCAGTCCGGTCACTCACTTCACTTCGATACCTAAGTTCATCACTTCTAGTCCCGGTGACTCTTTCAACGTTCACTTAATTCAATCTCCCTTCATTCTTGGAATCTAATTCTACATCAACTTACTATCATAACACCTATTCGAAACTTCTAAGTTCGTCTACCCACCCACAACAATCAAGATGCTTCCTCAATCCGTACTTCTTGCGCTCGTCGCCACCGTCGCCGCTGTCCCGCTTAACATCAACTTGGGCGCATACTCCCCTGCCCTGGTAGTCGGTGATGGTGAAATTGCGATCGGAGAAGCGAAATCAGCATCCGAGCTGATGGCCACGTTGGCCTCGGGCTCGAACGAGGCTGCCGCCGGCGCAGCTGCCGGTAGAGGGTGGCGCGGGCACGACAAGGTTCAGCAAGAACAAGGACAGCCTGGGCCGAAGCCGCTGCCGAACAAACTCAAGAACAACCCGCTTGAGGCAGAAGCAGCCAAACGTGCACCCAATCTCCTCCGCCGAGCCATCAGCGACTTCATCAGCAAGCGTGCTCCCGCCCCTGTTCAGGATGATAAGATCGCTGCTATCGAGGCCGCCACTGCATGGATCAAGCGTGATCTTCAGGGTTTCCAGGCTTCCCTGGCCTACGCCCGTGAGGCCATGAAGGATTCTCCCAAGGTCGAGCTTGGTTCGCCCAACGCTGGCATCGGTATCGTCGTCAACCCCGGTGTCAACGTCCCTGCTGGCTCTGCTGCTGCTGGCACCCCTTCAGCCGAGCACAAGGTCAAGCGTGACGAGGTCTCGGATGAGGTCTCTGACGAGGCCGAGACCCCAAAGATGACCCTTGTCGCCATCACCGAGGTCTAAACAACACGAAGCAAGAGATGGCTGTTTCCTTTTGTCATGATTGTCAACAATTTCGGGCGCGCGTGGAGCATTTGGGAGTGAAAAAAACTAGACGCTATTGTATTTCTTTGGTGCGATCAGCACCTGTGAGGACATCCAACACCGCTGCTCCAACGAAGATGTGTGGTCTGCGTCCGAACGCTTTCCATCACTGCTTCGGGCCAAGAAGTGCGGGTAGCTGTCCCGAGTCAAGAAGGGTTGTTTTGGGACGAAGTGAAGTGGGTACACGAATTAAAGGGTGTGTTGAAGTAAGATATTCCAATGAAGAAGCCATGTGAACAAGCCGCGTATCTTTTGATTACTGTTGATGTCCTTGTCTGAATGCAACTCTAATCTCTTCGCGATCTAAACTCCTTGCCCCAAAGTTTGTGCTCTGATTGTACCCATATCAGTATTTCACAGCGGATCCACAGTCAGTATTGAAGTAATTGACAAGCCTCAGCCAAGTCCAACTGAAGTCTCAGCGACGTCTTGATATTCTTGGCGAGCAGCAGGGATGATCGCGGAGCATGAAACAACGGGTGCCTGCCGACGCGGATGGCACGTGCGGTCCGCAACGCAAAGCCTTGAAGCGACTGGCCCAAGTGTAGGCTTTCGGAGCGATGGCAAACAAAGACCCCTTTCCTGAGTGATGTAGATAACAGTGCAATGCGGTTGCTAACTATCATGGTAGCTATAACCTTTGCACCTACACGTGTTGCCCTGTCCATCGTCTTGACATGACGACGCAATCGTCATTGCACATGGAAAGGCTTGTTATGTGCGACAAGAAACGTCTTGCATCCTGGCATCAAACATCCAAGACTTTATGGCCTGATCTCGAGCCCAAGGCATGCTTGCGCGCATCAGGAAAGAGAGCACGCGAGCAGCATGGCTAGGAAATGTGAGGGGAACCATTCTCTACGGTTGGTCATCGATTTACCCAGGACTGTGGCAACTCGGCCGGCATTATGAAACTCTCCTGCGGTCCGACTCATGCTACGCATGCCGTCGTTGTTAACTCGAAGCCGAAAGTCCGATCGCTGACCTCGCGCAATGCGCGATGATTTACATAAGCTGTATTCATGTTAAACTTCTTCTTAAGCATGCATCAGCCAAAATGTCCACTGCAAACTCTGGAAATATTGGGATGCCGTACTTAGGGCTACCATTTCAATGACGGCACATCAGACTGGAAAGGCGAAATTGGCATAACTGTTACAAGAGTAGCCACCCATGGAAGAACCATGCATCGAAAAACCATAGCTACCAGTCAGAAAGGCAACTCTCCCCCTCCGCAAGCTTAACGTACTACAGGCTTGCCCTCCACACACTCGCTCTCTTCTTCGCGTCCATGGCCCCGCTGCTCATCTCTCTCAACGCGCTCCCATTCAGATACAAGCTCTTTGGGCGCTGACCCGTAGGTGAGGTAGTGTCCAATGCAGCAACGAGGATGTCACCCGCCGACTTCTGCGTCGATCGTAAAAGGCCGTTCGGCGATACCACACTGGCAACGCGAGCCACGATATAAAAAACGAATCTCACAAGCCAATTGAGAGTGCCAACCGTGATGGTGATTGGCATCACACCGGTATCTACATCAAGGATCGAGACCTTGTTCAGGTTTGGGACTGAATTGAGTCGACACTGAAGCTCGGGACTGTAGCGCAACACTTTGTCAGAGTCTCCAAGTGTGAGCGTACTTGATCTCAGGGATGCTCACATCAGAAGGACCCGGAACAGCTTTGAAGCTCCGTACCATTGAATGCCATACAGATGGCGCGGACCTTGGGCCGGACCGTCAGGGCTCGCAGCCCGGGTGCCTCTGGCAATAGATTCGACGGCATCGCTACTGTTGTTTGCTTGGATGCGCTTCTGCAGCTCTTCTTCAAAAGCTTGGTTGATTTCATTGCCCCTGTCTCGAGCACTGTTGCGGTAGTAGGTTGTGTGACCAGCACACTCGGTTTCTGTGTAGGCACTGGACGACTCACTCGTGGATCATGCCGCCTACAACGATTACTCGTCCAGTCTCCCGATCCATGCTTTGCAATAATAGCAACGTGAACAACCAATGGTCGAGATAATTACTGGCGAAAGCAGTATCGAAAGCGGGTGAAGTAATCTTGTGCGCGCACAAATTCATTGTAGTACTTGCTGGTAGTGGTGGCACCGGCAGCCTCGTGAGATAAGGTAGAACTGATTTGAGGAATGTTCTCCAGATTAGGTATTCTCATGTACTTTCCCGCTCCCATGTTCTCAGCACTCTTAACGCACTACTTACCAGTACTCAATCATACTCAAATTCGTCATCTGAATCTTCCTCTGAATCCTCTTCTACATACTCTTCTGAATCGCCTTCCGGGTCCTCGGAGTCCTCTTCCGAATCTTCTGCATCTTCGTCTGCCTCGCTAGTAGGATCCGACTCATCATCCTCACCATCGGTGTTGGCTTCTCTATACTTACCACTTGCAATGCGCAATGCGGTCTTTGCGTCGCCTGGATTTGTCATGTAGACGTCGCGAAATTCTCCACCGTACTGGCCGATAAGTGTTGTCGCCATTGAACCCTCGTCTGCAAGCAGTTTGGAGTCCTTTCCTTCGCGCCCAAGGTGGTATCGTACGAGAACTTCACACCGGCCAACGCCAGGTTGCCCGCCGTCACTCTGAGTGTGTTGACGGCGCTATCTTGCAAAATTAGGTTGTCATCCACCTCCACACAACCAGGCTTATCTTCTGAGTCGCGCAGGTCAACGGTCCAGACCATTTTCATCATTATAAATTCCCGTGTATCGCGCGGTGTACCCTCTTCGTATATGCTGATTCTATGGCAAATCCCCTGCCATGACCAGCCTCGAAGGTCGAGCAGGTGAAGAGTTTGAGGGTAGTTCCCGGTCATCAAGCACTCGTTCCAGAAGTAGTCATCGTCATCTTCATCGTCATCGTCGTCGTCGGTAGCTTTATCGCGAAAAAGATGTACATCCAAGATCAAAGTTCTCAGGTTATTGAACTTTATGAAAGATCCGATAGACTCCATGCTTTCGGGGTTCCAAATATCTGTCCAGCTAAAATGTTGGAGGTTGGGCAAGTGCTTTAGCATGAATTGCTTCAAGTGGCTATAATCGTAGACATGCCACTCGGCGTCGTATTGCCAAAGAGTACCGTTTCGTCCTACACTTGCCACAACGAGAGTGTCTAGGTTTTTGAGACAAGGTTCTTGCAATACAGTCTCCAAAAAACCCGGATGGAAATTGCAGTTATTTGGAGTGAGGCTTCTTATAGCGGCGATCTTGCCAGTGGCAAAATTTTCTTGCCAACCTCGATCACGAGAATGTTGCTTTCCAGCTCCAGAGTCTCTACAGTCGAGGGTACCTTGATCTCATGCAATGCGCCAACGTATCCCACACTGGGGTTGGTATATCGGACCATGAGTTTAGTCAAAGCTTGGACTGGACGGTTGTGTTTGATGCGATCCGTGGGCTACCACATGCAAGGACGGAGCATGCGTCGTGTCATTGCGAGACTGTCGCAGGAGTATAGGTCGCTGTCGAGGAATGCAATGTTTGTCGCCATGCAGAGAATCAAGGCGACGGCTCCATCATACAATGGATAAGGCTCGAAAACCTTAGCATACATCGCCATCTTCAGTTGAGAATCGATATCGTTGTGGATAGCCAGACCGGCCAAGAATGCGCCATGAGTGACGTGCAGGTTTCGGCCTGATGGATATCCGTCGCGATACTGACAAAGTCATCGACTTCTGGCGCAGCCAACAAGGGGAAACTATGGTCGATGAACACTGTCAGGTGTTGAATCAGCCGACGCAGATCTTTCCAATCCAACGGGCCAGACTTTGTCAAACATGCACAGTAGGTAACCCGATGATGATTAGACCTATTTGATGCTATCAAGTTGCCGTAGTCATCTTTCCTTTGATTGTCAAATCTGAGTTCCTGCGCCCCATACCAGCAGCAAAGCTGCTCTTCATCGCTGCCATCGCTGTCTTCATCCCCTTCATCCGTCTCCGATAGTTCGTCGCTAGACTCACTATCGTCCTCGGAATCGCTAGAATCTGATACGCTATGATTCGAAGAACTGTCGGGCGATGCGGAAACAAGTCTGTGTCGTCTAATTGATCGCACTCCTGGTTTGGTTCCTGTATGGAGGCTCGGAGCAATCCATGCAGGCTTAGCGAGATCTTCGAGTATCTTGGCACTCTTGTAAGACGCGTCGTGACGGGGCCTTATCAGCGAATAGCTTTGTATTGTAGTTTAATCTCCTCCTTCATACCCAAATCACCATCTTATAAAGCTCCGCGTCTCCATTTGACTCATACCTAACGGCATGTCCCTCATTGCCTGACATCTCGTCCCAATCCCTTGATCTTGAACAAAATTTGTTCTGCAGGAGATGCGGCATTAGCCCTTCTCGTGAGGAGGAGGCGACACAGACCCAATATCGCCCTTTTCGCTTCGCAACTTCTGTCTTTATCAAAGATCATCGCATTCCAGAGTCTCAATACAACGTAGCCTTCAGCTTCGTGAAATCCTCTATCAATTTGCCCTCCTTCCACACACCTTTTACACACATCTCGCGTCCCGGCTTGCCATCTCGTGGTAGCTCATTCAACCAGCCCCATTGCGCTTTCTCCTTCAGCCCTTCTTGTTGCCAATCGTTGAGATCCTTGTCCGGCCGATCGTTTAGAAAAGGCAGTACTTTGATCAGCGTTGGATCATGCGCGATGCATACAAGAATATCAGGATGCTCATCGAAACGTTGGAGTTCTTTAATACTCCTGGCTGCTTGCTCGCGATCGAGATATGCTGATTGCGCAAAGGATGTAACTTCAAAGAACGGAGTCGTTTGCGATGCTGAGGATTTCGGGCCGGCGGGATGTGATTCCGTGAACAGGGAGCATGGACATGGGTGAGGCAATTGCTGGTCCAGATGTGAGTTTGGAACCGGATCAGGAAGCGGGGTGGTGGACGTTGGTCTGAAGCTTCCACCAAAGTGACAGATATCGCCACCGAGAAAGACGAATGTGCTCGGTGTTGTGCGCGCCAAACCGCACATGTGTCCTATGGCATGACCAGGAGTGTCTAGGAGGTAGAAAGAGCCATCGCCGAAGTAATCGTGTGCTCTAAAATTGCCTATGAGGAACTCGTCTGAGAAGCTGATCTCGCGGACTGAGCGGCCCTCAAAGTTTGCATCCAGGAAAATGGCATCGCGAATTGTCGGGTAGCCAGGCATGAAGTTCTCCTTGAAGCCAGGTCCGACTATAATCTCTGTCTTTGAAGCATACTTCTCTGGCGCCCCATGGTGATCGAAGTGCCAATGACTCCAGATAGTCGCATCGAGCTCTTCTAGGTCAATTCCCGCTTCCTGCACGATTTCATGCACGTCCTTCTCTATCTCCAAGCCTTTCACATTCAAGTTCAGCCTTTCTTTTACGCGAGGAGAGAAGTTCTCAAAGTCTTTGCGCATCCCGCAATCAAACAGGACTTTCTTGTGCAGGGTCGGATGCTCAACGAGAAACGTAATCGACGTCAAGTTCAAGATTTCGAATCCAGGAAGGATTGGTTGAATGAAACCCTTCGCAGAAACGCACATCTGCGTCTTCGCGTCGATCGCGCGGAGTCGCACGGCAGAGGCAGACGACGGGAGGCTCAAAGATGCCATCGTGCAGCTCGTCAGCCAGATCAGCCGAGTATAAGAACGGTCACCTCCAAAGAATCCAATGTCGAACGCGTATTGAGAGTGTAACTATGAAATTCACATGCAAAGTGGTTAGTAGCACTAATGTAGTTGGCCTTTGTCCTGAGGGGTATCCGTTCATTGGTAGCGTCCATCTGCAAGTCATAGCGGGGTACCTACCTCTTCCGCCTTAAGCCCATGTCTATCCTTGCTGCGCGAAAGATAGGCATATCATAAGTCGGCGAACTTCTGCTTCTACTTTCTCGGCAGTCATCTCCCGCATCGCCTCGCATGCAGCCGATAGATACAGCCGCGATAAAGTCTCGGAGGCCTGAGGTTTTCCTTGGTGTATTGATCTGGGGAATGCCGTCCTAAAGGCAGGTCTCGAGAAAGGTTGAACGGTCTGATCACGGCGCATCATGCACAACCCCTGCGCGGCACCAGGAAGACAGCCCGCCAGCCCATGCGTTTGTTGACAACATGACGGGAACAATAGCGGGTCCAGCCGCCAGATGTGGCCAGATGGTCGACGATCGAGATTGTGATCCGCGTAGCTGCGCGAGGCCGTCTTGCCAGCCTACCTACTCCTATGCGGGACGAGAAATCACATTTTGTGCAATGCACGCAACATCGCGGGCGACTGTGGCCCGCTCGATATCCTGCGTGCGCTGCAACACGTTCTGTGTGACATTTGGCAGCTTGGGGTCCTTTGATGAGGATGGGACCGTTGCTCTAGTGCATTGGCCTAGGGGAATCGTCGGCAGAAAATCCGCCTCCCTAAGATCCAGCTGACAACACTATGTTTCTACGCGGAAGACAGGCGTTTGATCAAAGGCCTGTCCTCCATGTTCCCTTCATGCCAAGCGACCTGTTGCCAACTCAGCGATGCGAGTCCATTCTAGGTTTTGTCCACAGATAGTCACCTGTTCTATGCATCTCGGCAGCCGGGTTGCGTTGTCGGTTACAGGCAGCCCACTCGTATCTGAAAGCACTTTGTCGCATGGACAGCGCCGATCAGCCCATAATTGATAGAAGGCGCATTATCGAGAAGTTTGGGTGTGCTAGGAATTGGATAGTAAGTATATGAGCTTGGCCACGCGCGATTTGGTACCCAGGGCGTAGCGAGAGACGGCGCGATCACGCTTCCACCTCCCTAAGTAAAACCTTAAATCATCTTTTTCCGCACTTTTTCTCCGCAGTCCCACAAACTCCACCTCCCCCACTCAGCATCCCCCACGAACCACCATACGGCCCATTTGACTCGCCTGGTGAAGCCTCAGGATCGTGCCGTTGAGATCGCACGTTCTCCACGTGGTTGTGAAACTTTACCATGGAGTCGGTCGCCGCGCAACACGGCAGAATGTCGCTCGACGAAAAAGCCATTGCAGAGTCAGTGGCGAAGAGCAGCCGAAGCAGCGACAATGGCAATGTCGAAATTCCATTCTGCTCTAAACAGAGCTACACGACGAAGATGGACTGGCGATTAATTCCCATCCTTGGCTGCACCTACACAATTCTGTTTCTTGATCGTACCAATAGTAAGTATCCAGCTCCACTTTTCCTTTGCGAGCCACCACTCACGTGTCGTAGTTGCCAACGCCAGGATTGAGGGTATGGAGAAGGGTTTGAGTATGCCAGCGAATGGCTACAACACCGCATTATGGATTTTTTACATTCCATTCGTCCTAGTCGAAGTGCCAAGTAACATGATAATGAGCATGCCACGCGTGAGGCCAAACATCTTCCTTGGAATCAACATGCTCGTGCTTGGCGTGGTATCGACATGTCAAGGTTTGACGGCTTCTTATGCTGGACTTCTCGTATGCCGCTTTCTGATGGGTATTTTCGAAGCGACCCTGCCCGCAGGTGAATAGCTCTTCTTGTTACTCCTTTCCGGTGAGCGCTAACCGAAATAGGTGCTGCCTTGCTTGTTGCAGAATACTACACCCGCAAACAGGCGTCTCTGCGCTATGCTATGTTCTTCACCTTTGGTGTCTTGGGCCCTTGCGTAAGCGGTCTCCTAGCATACGGTATCCGCAACATGGATGGCATCCAGGGCAAAGAGGGGTGAGTAGTCGTGTGTAGTTAGTACCTCGAAGATAAGCTGACGATTTTGCAAGTTGGCGGTGGATCTTCATTTTGGAGGGGATTATCACCATCGTAATCTCTTTCCTTGTTTTCCTGCTCGTTCCAGACTTTCCTGAGAATACCAAAATTCTCACTTCCGTGGAAAGAGAGCACCTGCTGGAGGTGCTGCGCCAGGACAAGGGTGACCAGAAAATCGACATTAAGGGAACAAACTGGCTCAAGGTGATTTGTGACTACAAAATTCTTTTCCCGTAAGTGAATTCCGTATGCCCTGGCTTCGAAAGCTGATCATGTGGCCAGCACGCTTATGTTCTTCTGCTGTGACATGACAGCTGCGAGTATGTCGGCTTTTATCCCTACTATTTTGACGGAGCTCGGTTGGACAGCAAAGACCGCGCAGGCTATGTCTATTCCAGTCTGGGTTGCCGGTATGGTTTGTCAAATTCTTGGGGCCTGGATTGCGGGGAGAACAGGGTTGCGCTTCCCATTCATCCTGTGCGGCATCATGTCTGTCTTGGTCGGCTGGTCCATCAACATTGCGTATTCCGAGCGTGAGGGCGTTTCTGCCGCCGTACGCTACTTCAGCTTGTTCGCCATGAGCTCCGGAACATTTATTCAGATGACCATGACTACCTCCTGGCTCGCTAACAATCTTCGCGGACGCGCGAGCCTCGCGGTCGGCACGGCAATAATCCTGGGCATTGGCAACTGCGCGAACTTCGTCTCCAGTAACGTCTTCATCAAGCACGAAGCTCCGTACTATCCGACAGCATTCAGGACAGGTATGGGCCTCACCATCGCCGGCGCGGTATTTTGCTTAGCTTATGTTGGGCTTCTGTGGCGACACAATCAGAAGCTGGCGAGAAAGAGGAGTCAGGTCGGCGGCATGGACGACCATAAAGAGTACATGTACCAGTACTGATATACGATCGATGAGTAGAAACGTAGTGTCGGATGTGCGCGGATCTAGAGGTTGTAATTAAAGTACGTGCCGCATTACACGACAGCAAGGGCTTACCGCTCTAGTCAGGGCTAGGCTGCTTTTGTAAGCTTCATATGTGCACCTCGCCTTTGGCATTATTACGCGATGCGCGCAGCGATCCGTGTATTTATCCTGACGTCGACGCCTTTGTTGGACTGGCGTGCGCGCCGGTTGACGCGTTGACGTGATTTCTCTTTCTTCGCGCAACCTTCACTTGGCATTCGCTTTAGGAACTCATCTTGCGAGTGTTGACCACACGTGACCAGCTTTAGCTATCTAGGTACGCTCTCACCTAACCTTGGAACTCCCACTAACGCAAACGACTAGCACTAGTCTCTTGCTTTCCGTGCATAGTGAATCCTTCTTGATCATGTACCCTTGCCTCACCCCTCCCCAAAACTGCGACTGAGCAAATCCGCATACCCACGTCGCCTCAAGAACAGCGACCGCGGCAAAAACTAAACATGAAGCTTGTCTGCTTCGTTCTGTGGGCGGCGCTGTCAGTCAACGTGTTGGCTGCAGTCCCATACTATGATCAACGCGACATGGGTAAGTTTGAACATGGCACGGCGTGCTGAAATACATGCTGATCTTCAGCTAGAACTGCCACATGGTGCATACTGGGACGGTAATACACTCGTTATGCCAAACGTCGACGACACCAACCCTGAAGATGAAGATGAGGAAGCCAAGGACTATCCGGAACATGGCTTCGAGGTGCGCGCCACTGTTAATGATACGAGCGAACTCTCCAATGCCACCACTGCCTCGACTTCCAGCACTGGCAATCACGATAAAGACGACTATGTTGTCGACCTGCGGGTGAGCGAGACCCATACCCATATTGGTAGCTTGAGCAAGCAACGGTTTTGGCAGAAGATGTACGACTGCCTTCAGTTCGTCGGTGTCCAAGGTCACGGTAAAAAGCAGGGAGGCGACAAGATTGACCTTGACCAACCAGAGAGATGCTCGTCTACAAAGAAAGATGTCTGCGCACCCTGGTGTACAATCGACAACATTGTTTACCAGGACAAAAATTCACACGGGTATGGTAGCGGTGGTTGGCTGACCGTCACAGCATGGTGGTCCGAATTGTACGAATCACATCATGCTGGGATCCGAGATCAGGCGGTAAGATGATGACAGATGCAATGATAGCCAGCACTGATGTGAAAACAGTTCAAGTTCGTTGCAGATGTCTACAAGTTGGTCACCGAGCGCGGAGAGAACTGCTACGATGTCGATTTGGAGGGTACCAGAAGGATGAGGTTTTGCAATGTCCCGACCAACGTTCTCGTCGTCTGGCCAGCTCGCAACGACAAGTCTGTTGAGGCCCGTCTCAACGTCAATGTCGCATTCAACGGTGAAACAACATCCAAGCAATACTACTGCCTGGGAATGCGTCCGTATATCAACGAGCATTACCAGAAGAAAATCCAACCCGAGCTCGAGAAAGTCATGAGCTACGATTCGAGCAACGTCTACTTCTACAACACTTGTCAGGAAGAGGCATGCTTCGACGTGCGCGACGGCTACTGGGACGGGAAGCCATGGAAAGAGCCCAAGGGCTGCGATGAGCCGAAATGAGGAGATCGATTCTGAATGTCTTGCAGCGAACTAGACTCAGCCACAGTCACAGTGGGTTCCTGTAGAACATGGATGAGCTGCGATGATAGGATCAGACTGTGCGTCTTAATTTCCAATCAGGCATAGACGGCGTCAATTCGCAGATGCAAATCCAAGGGAGCTATAGCTATGGTTCAATTTGCGGATTGTACGTGTACCTGTGTGACGTTGATGGCTCACTTACCACACATTGGCGTCCTCGCGCATTTCGCATGAACCTGGGGCACCTTGCAATAATCCGTTGTAATGGATGAACCATGAATGAAAATGTGCTTTTCGTTGTACATGTATGTTCAGTGTTCCTGGCAAATGGGGCGTGGAATACCTAACAAATCTGGTCCACGCTGGGAGAGATCAGTACTCGTATTAGCTAAAGATACCAGAAGTTCAGCGTGCTATCATCTCCATCTAGGTCAACCTGAAGCTTCTCTGTTATCATTCATCCTGTAGCCAATATCTTTCCCGCAAATGTGTACAACCATCAGGCTTAATAGAAACAGAACATGTTCGAGGCGACATAGGGCTAATAGAGCGTAGTTGAATGCCATACATTGACGCATCATCACTTCATCTTTTCTGCATTACCGAAAGATCAATCTAATTCTCCTCAGTTTCACACGCGTCAAAGGCTCCAGATGAAGGGCATATGAATATTTCAGAGCTTGAAAGGAAACATGAATTAAAGTGCAATTATTAAAACCGAAATTCGTAGCGACCGTGACTGCGATCTTGCCAAACACCGCACCAGCAACGTCCCGAAGCAGAGCAAATAGACCGACTAAAGCCACCTCATCCAACTTCATAATCACACTTCTTCCATACAATAAACTGCTACCTGCATCTAGTAGTAGTATGGCTTGTTCGGATCTGTGAGATCGAAGATGACAGCACTATGCGGCCACGCTCCACCCCTCTCCGGAAATTGGCTCAAGAAATCGATGCTGCGGTTAAAGCTCAGACTACCATCAGGCAGAATGTCGATCCACTGTGCCTTGAAGTCTGCTGGCGTGTTGACGATGCCAATTTGGCCCGTCTGCACGAAGTAATCAGTGACCAAAAGATTTTTGCGATCTGGCGAGATTTTAATGTAGTGAGGTCCGACAATGCCTTGGTTGAAGTTTGGATCGTCGAGGCGCTTGACGTTGTTCAGGTCGCTGATGTCGAGGGCGGCGACGTGGTTGCCCAGCGTGAGGGTGAAGTATGCGAATTTTCCGTCGTCGGTGATGTCGGAGTAAATGGCGAGGTTGTCACGCGCCTTGGGACCGAGGTCGAAGAGGAGCTCTGCAACACCTTGTTGGCCTTGCGCGTTCTTGCGGAACGGGTAAATGATCCAGACCTGACCAGGTCCAACGGCGGTGGCAAGGGCTGCAGACTCTTTGTTACCAGGGATGAATTTGACGTCCTGGATGCCTGCGCCGTTAGGGATGGTGATGGTGCTGATGATCTTGCGGGAGCTGAGTTCCCACAGGCGGAGGGTGCTGGCTTTTTGGATACCAGCAATGCTAGCGGGCTTCAAGATGGTGACTGGGACGACGAAGTCGGAGGTCAGGATGATGTTGTTCTTGTAGTCGATGGACAGGCCGTGGGGACTGAACTGCTCGCCAAGGATGTTCAGCACCGAGGGAACATCTTCAGGCCACTCGTGGATGATGTTGAAGTCTGCATCAGTCTCGACGAGACGGCCTGGGGAGGTGCCGACCGCAGAACCCATGTAAGTGATGAAGAAGCCACCATCAGGCTTAGCGCGGATCTCATCCGTGATGGAAGAGAGCAATGCGCGGTTTGACTTCTTGAACTTGGGCTGGTAAGGATTGGTGGTGTCGAAGTAGAAAGCAGTGTCCTGCAAGGGGTGAGTAACTTGTCATGGATGGCCGACATGGGATGAAATGCTTACCTGAGTCTTTAGCAAGGACAGCAGACCGCCACCAACAAGTGTCTTGCCATCAAGAGACGGGCCGAGATGATGCGGTGAGTTTCCACTACTCGGAACATCGGTGATAGCAATCAGAGTTCCGAATGTGTCATCATCGAGAGAGTACGTGGCAAGGAAGTCCTTGTGCTTGTTGTCGCCAGCGGCGGTCCAGAAGTACCCAATCTTCTTGGGCCGGATCTGCGAGTTTACCTCGTGCGGCGGACTCTCCAAGGGAGGGGTAGGAATCTGGAGAATGGGCAGCGGTGGAGCATTGTTCGAAAGAGGCTCAGTGACGCCAGGAATGCTTGGAATCAGTGGAGGAAGGGAAAGCGCACTTGCTGTGCCAGCAAGCAGCGCACCCAGAAGAGTGTTGGAGAGCATGATGATACAAAGATGTGGAGCTGTTGAGAGGCTTTGAGCAAGTTGTGAGCTGATTCTTCCACCCGGGCTCCGATCCTGGTACTTATACTTCATCGACTGCATCCTAGCTCTGTTCCTCTTCTCACCAGCTACACCACCGCAACTCGCCGTCGAACTGTAACGCTCAGTCTGGTAGCTCTCATCGCCGACTTGGATGGTATCATTCAGCCCGACTTTGACGACGATTATCGAAAGCAACCTCAATTCACGATAGGATCGACAGGAGAATGAACCACCCGACGCTAGCAAACGAGCACTTCAACAAACAACAAGCGGTAAACACTTTCCAAGAGCATGGAGTCGGCGGAGTAGCATTCCGTGATCACAACATAGAGCACGAGAGCCGTCTGATGTGCTTTTCAAAAGCCAAATCTGGTACCGTCTCTTCATTTCTTTTGGGATCCTGCAGCAAGGTGGCTCGATTAGGTCGAGAGCTTGTTGGTGCCTGGCCAAATGAGGAAATGATGAGAAGGTTGTAAGATGAAAGAAGGCAGATGCCGTCCTATTTGCACGAGATAACCTTGCTAAGTCTAGGGGTAGTTTGGCTCGCTGAGCAGAACATGATTCAACTGTCCTCCAACACAAATGATCGAAATCGCCGAGGATCAAACATCCGTGATCACGCCGAGACCATTAATTCCTATAACGGTGCGGATACTGAACTTCAGCTACGTTCACAGCGAAATCGACCACGCTTGTCTACGAAGTCTTCCATGCCCTCTTCGACGATGCAGCCCGGGATGAACCTATAATAATTCAACCACCACCCACACATGCAAAGACCACTCTCCAGCCTTCCCAGTAATGCTTAAACAACCCCCCGGCCGGGCCCCTCTCCGCGCCGCCAAGCCTCTCCATGAACTGGTGGAGTTGAGCAATTCGATGTGCGAATGGCACCATCGCACTAGCGCTCCCGTTGCGGGTCAGATCTGCGATCTCAACACCACGATTTGGCGTGCATGCCAAGGATAGCGACATTTCATCCAATGTTTGCGAGTCGGTCATCATCATTTCAAATCGGGGAGCTTGGCGGCGGGATGATCGCCTTGTGTGATTCTTGTTTGGATGTCGCCTTCACGTGGGCTGCAAGAGCGGGTTGGATGGACATGGGCACGAAAGGCTGGTATTCATGCATGTATATAAACTGAGGTAGCGCGACTCGTAGCTTGCTATTGCGAAGTCAGTCTTTACACGATGAGGTTTCAATCTTTTGTTGCAAGTGCTTTGTGCGCATCCGTTAGTTTGGGGGCGGTCGTCAAGCGCGAACAGTTTTCGCAAGGCCAACCGATTGACGACAAGGGCAAAGGAGCTCCAATCTTGGGTATACATGTCTAGACACACGAGCGAGAATTACGCTGACATCGCCAATAGGTGGCACTGACCGTCAAATCGACCTCGCCAATCCTTCAAACTTGGGCCAGCAGAGCACCGACTCCGGCACCGTACCCAATCTCAAGTGGCGCTTTGGTGATTCCAAAACCAAAATCTATCCAGGTGGATGGGTCCGCGAACAAGTCGATAACGACTTGCCTGTCAGCCACGACATCGCCGCTGCTCAGCAGCATTTGAAAAAGGGCGCAATTCGTGAATTGCACTGGCACCGCGTAGTATGTCCTTCATCTCCGTGAAACACCAACGAAAAAGCAAATCTTAACATGCAATCAGGCAGAGTGGGGCCAGGTCCTCTTCGGCCGCGTCCTCGTCTCCGCCGTTGATGAGAACGGGCGCCACCAAGTTACCGAGCTCGGCTTCGGCGACATCTGGTACTTTCCCAAGGGCCAGGCACATACCGTGCAAGGTCTCGATGACGAGAATGAATATCTGCTCGCGTTTGACGATGCGGATTTCGACAGAGCTGGGTAATTGGAATCATTCGGAGTTCCTCTTCTTCTGGACTGACAAATGCCGACAGTACAACGTTCAATCTCGACGACTGGCTGGCAAAGACTCCCAAATCTATCCTGGCCAAGTCGTTTGGTCTACCGGAATCAGTTTTTGCCAGTATTCCGAGCCCGAACCCGTATATTTTGAATTCTACGGCGAAGAAGGGATCGAATTACACCGTCACTGGTGGTAACGGTGAACTGACTGGCGACGCAAGCTATGTATACCGCACATTCAAGCACGCACCAGAGCCCGCACCGGGCGGCGGTGGACAGTGGTGGAAGATCGACTCGACGAATTTCCCAATTGCGAAGACGATTGCGAGCACCTATGTTGTCATTGAGCCCAAGGGCGTTAGGGAGTTGCACTGGCATCCTACTGTAAGGCACTTGCGAGCAGGAAATGTGACTTGACTGACCGGAACGTAGTCTGAGGAGTGGCTTTACTTCCACTCGGGCACTGCGCGCGCCACAGTATTCACCGGAAACGCCAACTCACGGACTTTTGACTTCAAGAGCGGAGATACAGCCGTGTTTCCTGACAACTCTGGTAAGTTTGGCTCGCATCATATCATGCAGTATACGAGCAGAAAGGCTTATGTGTTACAAGGTCATTACATCGAAAACACATCCGACACGCAGAATCTGACGTTCATCGAGATCTACAAGTCGGAGCGCGTGGCTGATGTTTCGCTCACGCAATGGCTTGCGCTCACGCCTGCGGACATCGTGGCTGATGTGCTGAAGATCCCGATTAGTGTTGTGCTGGGGCTGAAAAAGGAGAAGCAAGTTATCGTGCATGGAAAGCAGTAATTTGTAGTTGCGTCCATTGGAAAGTTACTGAAAGATGGAGCTTCGTACCTTTGAGTCGAATAATTCGAGTGATTAGCTACAAAGTTTCGACCGCATGAAGCTGCTAATTTATGGCTTGTGACGTTCAATTGGCCCATAAAGAACAGCATCAGCTCTTATGTGCCCTGTCCTACATTTATGCGCGTCGAGAAGCCGTGAATGCCCTACGTGGCTATGGCTTTGGCGATCAGGGATTGCAGCCGGACTTCTCCCACCACGGCCCTCTATATTCATGCTTCTGCCTCTTGAAATCTATACTACAGCATACCGGACACTGCGCAATAACGGAGAGATTGAATTTGTGTTTAGGCCACTTCAGGGCCTTGGCGCACACGGCTTCGCGACCTGATTGAAGTGTTCTTCGACATGATGTAGCAAGCTTTCCATGCAGCAAAGGTCCGACGAACCCTCAGCATAATCTACTATGATTTCGAATATTCTGCTGATACTGTTCTCTTACTAGCGCTAGTCTACTTCGTAAAGAAACTAGAAAGTAAGAATACACTAGTGAATATCACAAGGAAGAAAAGAGAGGAAAATCCCTTAGAGCAAAAAGGAATATTAAAAAGAGTCGCAAAAAATAGCAAAAGAAAACCCTCACTCCCCAATTGGGGAGAGCTAGGAGAAGAAACTTTTTTTCTTAATTACTTAATTAATCCAACCTCTTACTACTTCCCCTCCTAGGCCTCTGCAGCCTGAGAAGATATCTTAAAGCTGCTCGTTTGTTGCAAACTGAGCGCTTTGGGAAGTATTCGAACCCCCGGCCAAGCTGAACCTCAATACCACTGTGGGTAAGAGGGTAGATCCACGGTAAGCCGTGAACCTAAGCTAATGGGTGTGTGATGTTTGTTCGATGGGGAAGTGGGAGTTTATTTGGGTTGTATGGAGGATTTGTGTTTGTCTTTGTGCGCCGAGTGCGAATTTGGATCATGGTGGAAGTGAAAGAGTACTTTTGATCATGCGGCACTGCGTCAAGAGGCAATTTCAATCCGAGCACATTTCATCAGTCCATCATCTTCGTCGAAAACCAAGCCAGTCAAAGTCTTTTCAGTGTGACTGTAGATGAGACTTCTAGTATTATGATTACTGGTTTCTCCAAGTTTACACCAGGGTTGTTGGGCATTCCACGCATCAATTCTAGTCAACAGGCTCCGAAACAATACCATCTTTGACCTCACCCGTCTCTCCCAAACTCAGCTTCTCAGTCATCTCCTCTAACCCCCCATCCCCACGCGTATCCTCCTCCTCCAACTTCCTCTCCAACCTCTCCAACCTCTCCCTCAACGCCCTCTCCGTCTCCCTAAACCTCTTCTCAAACGCCTCATCATCCTCAATCTCCTCCCCTTCCACCTCCGTCGCCGTGGGCGTCTTCTCGCCATCCTCCCTCCCCTCCTCCGGATGCTCCCTCGCCCACCTCTCCAAACAAACCTCCAACCTCCTCAAACTCCTCCCAGGCCACATCTTCCTCAAATCATGCATGCCCTGCACAACCCTCGCCCCCTCAGGCAACCGCACCCACTCCACCTTACTCTCCACACACGCATGCACATCCGGCTCCATCAAACTCGGATAATCCAAGGTCCCAGCGCGCACATCCGCAACCGCCGGGCCCACGGAGTTCGTGCTCCATAGTTCCGTTTTGCACGACGGACACTCGACGTGTCGCGAGATCAGGCCGGGCCGCTTGGTGACTGTGGCGGCGATGGGTGGGGTGGCGGAGATGATGCGGATCGCGGAGACTTCGATGTTGACAAAGTGCCCGAAGACGGTGCCGCTGGTGCGTTGGCAGTCCGCGCAGTGGCAGGCGTAGGAGAAGAGGGGGGAAGTGAGGAGGCGGTAGCGCACGGTGTTGCAAAGGCAACCGCCAGTTATGCTGGGGAAGGGTTTGGGGTTTGGGGGGACTTTGGATTTGGCATTTTGGGGGGTTGGGATGCTTTTTGATTTGTCCTCTGCTGTTGGGGCTGATGTTGTTGTTGGAGGTGCCCGCGTCGATGTAGACGCATCCGCAGATCCGGTAGACATCTTAGAGTACCTGGTTGCTTACAGTAGTGTCGATCGGTCCGAATTACAGGGCCTAGCGTAATGTTGTGCAGCTCGAGAATGTGCAGTGGATGATCTGTAAGGTATGACGTTGTGCGGGGTGAACTACATTTGGCTTACATTGTGTGTAGGCACGTGCTTATGCTTACACGTGATCAGATTTTGCTTTCAAGCACATTGATGTTCACATATCAAGGGTCTGTTTTCAGAGATCCGTAACAGTGTGTTGTACACTTCATTGCAATACATAATCCTACAGAACGCTCTAGGCTACCGCCTCCACCTCCTTCTCTGCCGCGTCCTTTCTTTGTGCGTCAAGAGTTTCAAGAATGCGGCCAACTTCCTCCGCCCGCTCTAGCTGGTAGTCCTCTACCGAAAGGAAGGCAACATTTTCGAGGGATTTTCTGAGGGGCAAATCTTCGTGCTCGATTGGTTCTGGCCACTGGTTGGCTGCAGACAGCGCATCGCGAATGTCGGCCCACTGTACCCGTACGTCTTCAAGCGTAAAAGGCGTGGGTAGCAGCTTCTTCGCGGCTTGTGGTAAAACGGAGCGATGGATGTAGTGACTGCGGTTCTCCAATTGCGCCTTAGCCTCGAATGCTTCTTCCAAAGCCGCGATCTCGGCTTCATGGTTCTTAAGTAGATCTCGGTCTAATGCCTGATCCTCCGGGGACCGTGTAGGGTCAGCGTTGGTGACGGTTTCTCTAAGAACAGAGGCCTGGGTCTTGAGCTCATCCAACTTGCCGTCTGCACCCAACTCGTTCGCGGGCGCGGCCTTCTTTTCCAAATCTTCTTGCATCGTCTTGAGCTGCTCTGCCTTTCGCTGTGCCCATTGGATCTTCCGTAGACGTTTTTCCTGTTGGATCTTGGCGTTCTTCAAGCGCTGCTGGTCCTTCTCGTTCTGGTTGTGCTTCATGTTAAGCTTCATGGTCAAGGACCTGATCTGATGCTCGAGCCACTTGACATTGTCCGCGAGCTTCTCCTTGGCTGCTGCAGCATTGACAAGAGCGTCCACCTCTGCCCACTTTTCGTCCAAGACTTTAGCTTCCCACTCTTGCCGCTTGCGGAGAGCCTCTTCCATTTCTTCGGCGCGGACTTCTTGTTGCGCCAAGACCCTGGCAAGATCCACAGCCATGTTGGCACGTTGGTCCATGATCTTCTTCATGCGAGACTTGACGGGTATCCTCTTCCACTCGGGGTTTGTCTTATCCCACGCTACTTCATGAACTTTGCGGAACTCGCGCAGTCTCCTGAAGGCGCTGTGGCCTTGCTCGGCACTGGGAAAGGTGACGACGCAGTGTGGCGTCCATTCGTCTGGTCGCAGAACGGGCGGTTTCGAGTGCTTGCCGATGAAGGGCAGTTGTGCGAGGTGATGGTCCTGTTGTGGTGAGTAATCAGGTCATGGATACGGTGCGGTGGGTTCATGCATACGTTGAGCAGCTCCTGGAGAGAATATATGATCTGGTTGGTCTTGACGTTCCGGAAGATGTAGATGATTTCGCCATGCCGCGCCTTGCCGTCGGGGTCCACGATGTCTTTCAACGTAAAAGGCTTGATGGGATGGATAACGGTCTGCTTGGTCGCCGGCAGCCGCGCTTTTGGGTTTGCGACGACCTGAAGCCTGACATGGCGGGGATTCGACTGGCGGTTGACGAAAGCCGTCACTCGTTTCTCCAGATACTGGCCAGCGAGGGGGCGGCCATTGCGACCGTGGAAGGCAATTGGCACAGGCGGCTTCCGGTACTGCAGCCGGGAGAGTGTGCGAGGCATGGCCGTGGGTGCCTGGGCGATGCCGATGCCGATGCTGTCGAGCGAGACTCGTGATGCATGCCAAAAGATTCAATGTTGGCTGCACGCTTCGGGCCTAGCTCTCCCGCGGCAACGCCAGCTCCTCCGCGTGTTCCAATACGACAGCTCCACGGCGATTCACTCTCGACGGGTCCTCGTATCTATCATGCCGTGTTGGAGCTTGCCTGCTGAAGCGACTGCGAAAGACCCAGAAGATGCGCCCATGAGAAGCTGCACACCCGAATCGCAGGCGCGTAGAGACAGCGCCGGAACAGCAAGGCAAGCTACGTAACATGGCTACATCGTCGCAGGCTCCGGCACAGTCCGAGCCGCCTCCTCTTAGAGAGCGGCCGTGGCTGCTGCCATATGTATGTTTGGAAAGGTGCAATGGAGAGCTGGCCTGAAGCTGACTGGGACAGAACCGCAAGCTCAGGCACCTCCAAGGCATCACCATCCGCAACCTCACGCTTACCTCGAGCCCCTTGCGATCGCGCGGAAAAACAATTGACGACGACGCGCTTCCGAGCACACTAAAGTCGCCCACCAAGGCGCTGGCGTTGCGGGAGAGTAAAGGTCTGGCGCATTCGCGATCTTCGAGCGACCTGAAGTTGCCCAATGGCGCACTACACGAGCCGACCACCCCCACCAAGTCTCCAAGGCCTGCTTTTGGGAGAGGGCTGCGGAGAAGATCCACGTTGGAGTGGACTAACGCGAGCCCGTTGACACGCCAGAAGAAGCTCGAAGACATTGCCGCGGATCGCATGGCCGACACCTTCTTCACCCTGCATGTAGAGCAGCACGACGAGCCAGTGTACATCTCGGAGATCGCCGAGAAAGCCATGAACCCAAACTTCCGATTCTTTGATCTCGCATCTTGTGGGCCGGGCGTCACGCGCCTCGACAGACTCACCGTAAGGATATGGGCGAAGACTGAGAGCATGGACAAATGGCAATACCTCATGGACTACACCGTACATCTTAGGTCGTTGCAGTTCATTGGGAAGACACTAGGCAAATTCAGACACCCCCTGCCGCAGAACTGCATACTCTTCCACATGACGGACGGTATATATACCAGTTTCACAGACCTCCCATCGCAAGAGCGAGTACGCCATGAAGTCCTTGCGCCACCCAAACAAAGCTCGGGAGGCCCAAGTACTCACTTCGTCTTCATACGACGCTTTGATGCGTCTTTCAACCCTGGACGACTGCATCCAGGATGCATTGGTGACACGCGACCGCATTGCAGACGAAATCGGGACCATATTGGAAGCAAACAAGGAGTCCATGTCGGCAATTGCCCAGGTGCCCGAGACCGAGGAAACTCTGCGCACCATGGAGGCTGCTGTGAACGCGGAGAAGCGCCGGGTGAATGCCACGCGGAGGAGGCGCGACGAGCTTCAGGCCAACTTGCAGCAGCGCAGAGAGAAGATGCAAGCTGGGCGAGATCTGCAAAACCAGGTTGAAGCCGATCTCCCTGAACAGCAGGCGAAGTGCAAGGAGATGCGCGAGCTGATTGAGAAGACACAAGAAGAAATCACAGGCCAGCGCAGGAGAGTGTGCGAAGATCTTCTGCGGCTCTACCCCATCGAGCCCGCGCCTGGCAAGTCTTTCGCATTCACGATTCGAGGGCTTCTCCTTCCAAACTCCGCGTTCGACGATGTCAGGGAGGATGTCACGGCGGCAGCTCTGAGCTACGTGGCGCAGGTGGTGAGCCAGCTCTCACCATATCTGTCCGTCATCCTACCCTACCCGATCACCCTACATGGATCGACCTCGACCATCGACGACCCACTTGCAGTGAGTCAGAGCAACCAGAACAATCTGCGCACTTATCCTCTATACATGAAGGGGGTGGTGCGATACCGATTCGAGTACGGAGTGTTCCTACTCAACAAGAACATCGAGATTCTATCCAATGCGCTCGGATTGCGGCCAATCGATATTCGTCAGACATTGCCGAATCTGAAGTACCTGCTCTACGTTGCGACAGCCGGAAAGGGCGAGCTTCCGGCCCGGAAGGCTGGAGGAATAAAGGGGCTGCTGCGACAAGACGGCATGTCTTCAAGAAAGGGCAGTATGGATAGTATAGGTACTACAAGCAGTGCCGGTACCCCGATTGCCGAGTTCAAGAGGAACCTGGATGGGGCTGGTATGAGAAAGGGTGTGCAGCCAAAATCCAATGGCGCGCCTGTGGCTGCCGTTGGGAGCTTGAAGCACAATGCCAGCATACACACAGGCAGTAGATTGAGACCGGTAGATTGAAGATGGTCGGAAGCTCTCGGACTGCTTGGTCTTCCAAAGGATGCTCGAGATTAGGATGCACGCGCCATATAGTTGTTGATAGGAAAGAAACTGTAGTCGGCCGTCCAATGATGAGCCTAGCTCCCGCTTAGTCCAACATCTTTTGCATGTGATGTCCAAGTATGCACAGTACCGCCCATGTCATGTCCGTCAGACGGACGAAAAGGGTAGAAACTCAATATTCTGTGCCCTATAGCTTGAGCTCGCGTGTATGCAAGTTAGCGAAATTGTCTCGCAGAGTTGCTGACCTAAACCCCCTTGTGGTGATCGGCGCTTTCCTCGGCAAGCTTGGCATGCTCGATCGCAAATTGCGGACTTTTCAAAGGAGCTGTCAAAGTCTGTATTTCTTCGTTCAGACATCTTCTGCTGCCGATCCACGACACTACGTTTGTGCGCATGCTTCACTTTCTCTTTCATCTTAAGCAGTGTAATTGTTTTTGTAATACCTCTTTCACCATGAACGGAGCCGTTTCCGCCGCTCAGCGACACGCTGGGCAAGACGAGCACCAACCCCAGCGACGAACATCCGCGTACGGAGGAGGCAGTCGAGTGGGCTTGGAGGAGACATTCGCGGCGACGTCGAACGTGCCGTCTTTCGCGACGACGAAGAAAGACACGCCCCCGCTGAACAGCCCGACAAGCTTCGACATATCGGTATGCAGCCATAAAGCACCCCCGCGCACCTCCGCACCGCGTCCTAACAAACCTCGCAGAAGTCAGAGAAGACAGGCCGCCGTTCGAAACGCCGCTCTGTCCGCCGCGCCCTCTCCAAACTCCGCCGCCAATGCATACGGCACACATGGCTCGGCCCGCTGATCCTCAGCGTCTTCGTCATCTCGCTATATCTCGTATACCCGTATCCCTCGAACCCAATCGCCGCATGTCTGTTCCTCTCATACCCGCTCGATAGCCAGGACCCTCTTATTCCAGCAGACGTCCGCGCCGACCCGAACGGACCAGTCCACTATGGCAAGGGAGCACGCGACTTTGCGTTTGTCGGGTTTTACATCATCGTCTTGAGCTTCACGCGCGAGTACTGCATGCAGCGACTCATCCGGCCGATTGCGATATACTACGGCATCAAGAGCCGCGCGAAGCAGTCGCGTTTCATGGAGCAGGCATATACCGCGCTGTACTTTGGTCTCTACGGGCCCTTTGGGCTGTGGATCATGTCGCGCACGCCCGTGTGGTACTTCAACCCCATCGGCATGTACGAGGGCTTCCCGCACCGCACCAACGAGGGCGTCGTCAAGGCGTACTACCTGCTCCAAGCTAGCTACTGGGCGCAGCAGCTCATCGTCTTGCTGCTGATGCTGGAGAAGCCGCGCAAGGACTTTAGCCAGCTTGTTGCGCATCACTTCATTACAATCAGCTTGATTTGGCTGAGCTATCGGTTTCACTTCACCTACATGGGAATCGCCGTGTATATCACACACGACATTTCTGACTTTTTCTTGGCTGTGAGTTTGGCTGTTACTCAACTCCTCGCAATACGTGCTGACAGATTATTAGACTTCCAAATGCCTAAACTACATCGACGCCCCCTTTGTCGGCCCCTACTTCTTCGTCTTCATGTGCGTCTGGGCGTATCTGCGCCACTACCTCAATCTCAAAATCATCTGGTCGATCCTCACCACCTTCAAAACCGTTGGCCCGTACGAACTCAACTGGGAAACGCAGCAATACAAGTGCTGGCTGTCACAAATCATTACTCTCACCCTCATGGCTAGTTTGCAAGCTATCAACCTTTTCTGGTTCTTCTTGATCTGCCGCATCGCGGTGCGTTTTATTCTGTACAAGACGGCGGACGACGATCGCAGTGAGTACGAGCCGAGTGAGGAGGAGACGGAGGCACGGGAGAGGGAGTTGAAGGAGGAACTCAACGATACGGCGAATGCGGCGCAGGGTGTCTTGGCGGAGGCTACGGGTACGGAGAAGACGGAATTGAAGAAGAGGAACGGCGCTGCGAAGTCGTAACGTCGGAATGGCTGCATTGGATAAAGGAGCTACTCGCTATTTCTGGTCATATATGCTTAGGGATTTTTATTGAAGGAACATGGCTTGCTACTCCAGTAGACTTGGTGGGCATGGCTTGCTACTCCAGCAGAGCTGGTAGGGTAGGGTGGGATGTGCATAGATAGGACATGACGGTCGCTTCTGACGATGAAAGAAAGCAACGAAATCATACATACATAATAACACACTTAATAATGATGACAAGAATATTCTCCTCACTCACATCTTCAAATATAAGCACGGAACACACACCAACATCACCAACTTACCACTCCTCCCTAAAAAGCACAAGTCTCTCGACGTTCCCCGGCGTACGTATATTCGCATACGCCATCGGTGCAAACGTGTATTTGTCTTCAAGCCCTTCGTCTTGCGCGGCTGTGAGGTGTGTCAGGTAGAATTGGCTGCGCCGTTGTCTAGGGAGAGGATGAAGTTGTGGAAGACGTGCATGGGCGTGTTGATGCGGGACTTTATGACGAATGGGAGGAGTGCGTCTTGTGGTGCCAGAGAATCTACCAGCGTGTCGCATCTCGAAGACAACTGTTCTTCGACATTTTGCGCGCGTGTTGGTGACGCTGGCGGGGTGGTGGACGTTGAAGTACGCGCAGGTTTCTCATATCCATTCGAGGAAGAAAGAGGCAGCGTTTTGTCGGAATCGGACTTCCGAGCTACGAACGACAATCACCCGCCCATCGTTGTGGAGTGACAGGTGGCGGCACTTGTTGAGTGGCGCGCTGCGTCTAGAAGGCCCGCAGATCGCTCTGCTGGGCCCGGGAATATGCAGGGCCCGGGTGCCGAAGAGCCTCAGGGTAAGACTCTCAAGGACATCACAACGCTGCAGTGGAAGTTTGCTGCTTCGAAAAAGCGATGAATTCGAGTCTAGCCAGTGAGTAAGTCGTCAATTCACCGACATCGACTACAAACTGTCCAAGCGTCCCAAAAAATCCGGGGTACGTACCGATCCCGCCAAGTCCAGCCGCACCGCGTGGATCCTAGTACCACACACCCTTGCACGGATCGCTCACCGCCCCTGAACAGAAATTTATCCACCGGTTTCGCCTCCTTGCGGCAAAGACTCCACTGTTTCGACTTATATTTAACAGAGTATCCACCCACTCCGTGCGCCATCGCTTCCCCAGATTCTGACATTCACTCTCCACGTTCACTCACACACACATTCGCTGCATCGCATCACACGTCGCGGACATACACACACACGTGGCTCGATCACTTGTTTACCTCTGACCGCCACCTGTCGACTTAAAGCCCTCGACGAACTCCGTTTCTCACAACCCCATACCAACTACAAACATGTTCGCACGCTTGATAACCCGCTCCGCGCGCTCCGTGCGCTTCAACTCGTCCAGCTCCTCGAGCAGCGCCGCGCGCGTCATGCAAATGGCTGCTCAGGCTGAGCGACCAAGTACGTCCATTCCTCATCCCCATACCAAGTGGGCATATGCTAATAAATACGATAGATGCCACCGAAGCCGCCGTACCCGTCATGTGGGCCGTTTGCGGCGCGCTCACGTACACTGCGTGGAACCGCATGGATGAGAGGACTGCGGGGGGAAATGTGGAGAAGTTGATTATCGTTTGAGAGTTTGATGATAGACATGGATGCGGCATAGCATGCGGCTTGTGTGGTTTCGTTGTATAGACTTTGGTTCTTTGGGTTTGGGCATCGGGATGGGAATAATGGCTACGGCCTTGGGTATGGAACTGGCGTTCTTATACTGCGGACAGCATTCAAAGCTTCGGAAGATAGATCAGTTTTTTGGAATCATAATTCAATTAAACACAAGCGTCTGCTATTTCATATTTATCTCATCCTGCCCAGTTGACATAACTCGATAGGACAAACAATACAAGTTCTACTCCTGCAGCATCTACCTCTCCAAGGGCTTCGAGGATTTGAGAGTACCCGTACTGAGCTCGTGTGTGGCCTTCTTCGGTCCAGGATGCTCGGTGCCTTCTTGCCAGGCATTTCTCAATGGTTGTTCTTGTGCTTGCATTAGTAAACCGTCGTTTGTTCGTTGGCTCAGCGTGCCGTCAACAGATGTGACATACTGCCTTCCTCCCGCATGCGCTACCGCCTAGCCTTTTCGCAGCTAAAGCTGTAGCCTGAGTATATAACTGGCAAGCTTACAAAAGTCCTGAGTTGTTCGCAAACCAGTACATGGTCCACATCCGGCGACCTATCGTTGATCGTCGTCGTTAAGAGGAACTATTGCATCTCAACGCCCAGTGTCACTATCAACAAAAATGGGCAGCCTGAAGACTTGTCTACAGGATCTCAGTCCATCTATCGCGAAAATTCTGGAGATTGCAGGAGCTGCGGGCGCCTCTATTGGAATTGTTCATCAAAACGAAACTGTACACCTTCCCAATTTCGGGCACAGAGATATCACAACCAGGCTCGCCCCAGATGAGAATACTCAACATCACGTAGCTTCGCTTAGCAAGAGCTTTACAGCTGCTGTATTGGGTATCCTTGTCCATGATCAGAAGCTGGGCTTCGACCAGCCGGTCTTTTCCATCCTCAAAACCTTCACGAATCCCGACCCTGCCGTTCATGATAGAGCCACTGTACTCGAATTTCTGTCTCACTGCACGGGTTTTGCAACGAAACAATCAGTATAGGCGTATGATGGACAAGAACTTTTCCTCCGGAAAGAGTATAGTCTTACCATCATATCATATCTCGAAGTCATAAAACCGGTGGGCACATAGTACAACTACAACAATGGGGGTTACAATGTTGCGACCAGTTTGATAGAAGAGGTATCTGGGCAGAGCTGGGGCTCGTTTGTTACCGACAGTATACTCAAGCCACTTGAGCTCGATCGTACGTTCGTTGGGGTGGCTGTACCCGAGGAGAACTACGCCCATAGGTATATGCCAGCGCCCGATGAAACTCTGACCGACGTCGGAAGACCGACGATAGCCAATGGTACTGTAAAACAAGGCGCCGACGGTATAAAGACATCTGTGGGCAATGTTTTACAGTACTATAAAGCGGTTCTCTTTTCCTGGAAGTCAGGGTTTCCTCGACTCCATCGCATACGAAGACGCCACTCAAGAACACGAAAGAGTTCGTAACAGAGCACGTTTCTATGGATCCTGATTCTGTATACCATCTGTCCTATGGTGCTGGATGGGCTATCGTTGATCTCCTGCGCCTGTTGGGGCGATTGGCACAAATGGCATGTTTTTTGATGAGATGCCAGTACTTGGGAAAGGCACGACAAAGAAGAAACTGTGGTACCACAACGGAAGCTTGGTAGGATTTTTCAGCTCGGTTCACGTCGTACCTGATACAGACACGATTGTTGTGATACTCGTCAATTCGATACACAAGAATGACGCGCCAGACTGGATAGGGCAGCTCTTGGTTGAGACAATACTGGACTGTCCGGATAAGAACGACGACATTACACTCGCGAAGGACAGCGCCAAGGCTTACAATGATATGTGCAAACAGCTGGAAGACGAGATGACCAAGGACAAGCGCCCATGCGAACATAAACTTCCACTAAACCAGTACGTGGGCAGGTACTACAACAAACCCATGAACTGGTTCATCGAGGTCACGTTTGATCAAGAGGCATTGTATTTCAGCTTCCAGGGACTAGCCGGTTAGAAGCATCGGCTGTTCAGCGGCGGAAAGGACGGTTTCACATGGCCCCTAACTGAGGCTCGATCGCGGAAGCCTGGGCGTTGGCCAGATCTTGACCTATAAGTTTGGCTTTGATACGGATGACCAGGACTGTGTGACTGCATCTATATGGGTGCATGATCCAAACGTTCCCGAGGGCGAAGCATTTGCGAAAGCTCGAGATCATGGTGCTTCATGTGAAGCTACGTATGCTCAAGTTCCGATAACTTGAGACTAATTGCTCACTGACCACTGGCATACAGACGGGCCGCCACTGAACAATTGCATGCCGAACTTTGAGGCATTATTCAATGTATGAGCAAAAGGCGCCCTATGATGGCATACTAGGACTACTTCAGCTGAAATATTTGACATGGCTGTGATAGACGAATGATGGGATAGAATGCAGCTGCTTGAGCTGGCTCAGGCCCACTGTGGTCAGTACCACAGGTTATCAAAACAACCAGATCTCAGCTGACATGAATACAGACCAGAGTCCAGTCGGACCACTTCAACGTCTGAAACGACACGCGTCAGGGCATGCAGCAGAAGCTTGCAAGCACAGGATGAGAGCTATCAAGTGAGTGGTATCGATCCGTGATATCCCTGCTATTGGTGTGGATGACATGGCTTTTCGAGGATAGCGGAAGGGTGTACGGATAGCGTGAAGGATTCAATGTGTTAGAGTATACACATCGCGTGAGCTATTCCAGCAACCCGAGGTGAGTGGCGATCTCCGCCCCCGTGGGCACTCACCTGGGCACTCACTAGGCTCTACTCCGTTACGCTAGCGCAAGCGCTACGCTTTTGTGCCTCTTTTGATAATGGAGTATTAGTCGGCACACAAACTCACCCACGGTAAACCGCCATCATGGATTCAACGCCGCTCAAGTACCTGGGGATCTGCCTAACGACAGCCAAGATCATAAAACTACCGTACCATATCCTCGACGATCTCGATGTGGCATACAACCATCTGCAACAGCAGCCGCCATCGATCAAAATCAACGACCGCATCGAGGTGCTTCATCATAAGATCTTCCAGGCCTGCATCGCCTGTCCCATCTTTTCCGAGGTGCTGTTGATAGTGCAAGCTGAGTATACAGACGGAAAGATCACTTCGGACGGGGACGAAGCAATTTACTCGACCATACAAGCCGACGAGAACTTCATGCTGTGGCTTGAGCAAAAGTGGGCTGATAAGTCGCAGTCTTGTGCGACTGACGTTCCAATGTCGTACAGGGAGTTCATCATAGCCCACCTTTTCCGGTACCATGGAGAAATGAAAGAAGCCTTGAAAGAGGAAAAGGAGCGCTGGGCGCCTCCAGGCGCGTCTGCCGACGAGGGCGACCCACACTGGAAAGACCTGAAGACCGCAATCAAAGAGTCGAAAGGGAAGGGATCCGGCGCTGTTGGCACATCGAGCAGTGGCACTAGTAACGGTACGGGCGCTTGAAAGTCGACGAAGGGCAAAGATGCAGGCACTAGAAAGCCGAAGACGGACGGTCAGACTAGCAGCGGGCTTGTCAATGTTGGAAACAGCTGCTACGCTAACGCTGTGTTTCAAGCGTTGGCGGCCACGGATACTATAACACCCTTGGTCCAGACAGCCCTGGATGGGCCGGACCCGGCAACCTTTCCTCGACTTCTTCGCGCTTTACACCATGGTCATACTGAAAAAAGTGTGCCTCTCATGGATCAGTTGTTCAAAGAGATCCAGTCGATCCCAAACTTGCCAGAGGCCCAAAGGGCAATAGCTGAACGATTTTTGGGTCAGGACCAACAGGGCTCCACGGAGTTTTCTACGTTCCTGAGGCAGTACATCTGGCCGCCGACAGACGCTGCTTTCCCAAGCCTGGGCACTGTCACTGCAGTCACATGTAGCAATCGGGGTTGCGCTGGTGCTGCATCGAAACGTGTTGAAGACACAGTCGACTTTCTTCGACTTCATTGCACGTCCAGCGACTCACGCGCATTAAGTGACTATTTGCATGCAACGGTTCAGACGAATAGATGCGGAACCTGCCGCGAAGATTCAACGCATTTCGAGCAGATCACAAGCCTACCACCTGTCTTTAAAATCCATATCAACCGCCAGACATTCAAGGCTGGCAAACCAGTGCTCCATCGCGGTCCTATCGTACTCCCATGGGGTGAGTTTTCTTGGCCCTATCCAGTCAGAGGAAAGGTGAACTCGCTCTTTCAAATCAAGGCAATACTCTGCCATCGTGGTATGAGTCCGACCGGGAATAGCGGGCATTGGGTGACCTACGTCCGAGAAACGCCCGACAACACTGTCTTCACGTCATACAACGACAGTGTGAGAGAGACTGGCGTACCAGCTGGGATAATCAACGTGAGTGTTTGTTCAAAGCGAGGCTGGAATGATTGTACTGACCTTTATGCGTAGACGAGCACAGTATGCTGGCTCTTTGTTCAGCGAGCCAACGACCAAGACAACGCTGAACTGGGAGCCGTGGCTCAGGTGACGGGAGAGGAGGACAAGGATGAGAAGAAGGGAAATGAAGGCATGGAGAAGGCGAAAGAGGGGGAGAAGATTAAGAAACATGAGTTGGCCACGGCAGAGAATACAGGCGACGCGGACAACGCGATAGACGTGGATGGACCCAGGGAGGACATCGACGACACCATGAGTACGGGCAGCGACAGTACATCTATTACGCGGGAGGCCTTCGAAGTCGCAGTAAGTTTGTCGAACTACTTACCGTGCTCCGCTAATGACACTACGATAGGCAAATGATCCGTTACGTGTAAACCCACCAGAGGTCAACGACGCTGGGGTTAACGACGCTGAGGTTGACGACGCTCGCCGGCGAGGCTTCATTGAAATAGAGAGAGACGATCGCGACCACACGATGCCCTCTCGACTCGCCAGATGGCAGATGCATATGGCCCTGGACGACGGAAATCCCACTAAAGACCATTCCAAGCTCGGAAAGTTGGCTGCAATGTACCAAGGAAGGCTTCCCAGGCGACTACCGCGAGTTGGTTACCAACGACATGATCACTACTGCATACGAAGCAATTACCACCGCTGCCTCACCACAAAACTTGGGTGGTCCTAAGCAAGCGAGGTTGCCTGGTTGGATCGATGGGTTATTCGACGAGAGCCTTGGGCAAATTGTTTTAGGTGATCGTTGATGCCCGGCACACTCACCCCAAGCTCGACACTGCAAACTTGGAGTTTGCCCTGACATACTCCCAGACAACATGACGGACGAAGATGACTTCTATTCGACGGTGGCGGCAAAGACAACAGGTTGGAGCCCAGGGTAATATATGCACCGGCCTATATATCCATAGCCTGGGCGGACCGAAGGAGTGGAGGGTATTGGATGGAGTTCAGGTCAGTCTCAGCTTACACACATGAAATGAAAAATGATGTGCCAAAGTCCAGACGTGTGTGAAACATCGCTTGATTACGTTACTTTGTTCTAAATGCCGTCAGATTCGTGAGCTTGACTTGACTACCTCACCTAAACAAGGAATCCATAAGACGTTGGCATTAGTTCGATTTTCGACTACCACATTCTCATTTCCAAACGCTGAAGCCTGACTTACACACTAGACAGGCCACGGTATAACAAATTAGTCTACGCTTTTTGTATGTCTCTTCTTCACACTCGTCCGCTGAGTGATACGTCAGTCAAAGCCCAATGTACTCCTATCCGTAAGCTACAGGTCTTGTGCAAGAAATTTTCTTCACTCTTCGCATATATCAGGGCGGCAGAGCTTGTTGATATGCACTATAAGCGTTCTAGACCCTGCAGCCGAGTCTAGAACGCTTTATCTAGTCCATCCCGCACGCGGCCGATCGATGGCGCGCAAGCGAACCGCCCGCGGCACTTTCCATTTTCCCTGCGTTTGTCTATTCGTACGCGACTA
This sequence comes from Parastagonospora nodorum SN15, assembly GCF_000146915.1. Taxonomy (NCBI): domain Eukaryota; kingdom Fungi; phylum Ascomycota; class Dothideomycetes; order Pleosporales; family Phaeosphaeriaceae; genus Parastagonospora; species Parastagonospora nodorum. Next base: position 244,979 of record NW_001884565.1, on the reverse strand, counting down.
TTGCCAAAGAAGACATTGTTAGTGCGAAGATCTTGTGGAAATTAACTCGTGTGCCTAAAATCCCATCAGAGATCTTGGTGGCGGGGGTGGAAGTAGACTCTTCGGAAGTGAATGTAGTTTGGGACGTGTTGTGTCTATTAACGTGATGAAAAGATAAACGCCTCTCTGAAATGCGTTTATGTTGCATGGAAAGTGGGAGGAGAGGTGTTCAGGCTGGTAATGCAGGGCAGTGTATAGCTCCGGTCCAGTGCTGTATTTGGCCTGCACAGTTGAATTTGGACTGCAGGAATCACACGGTTATTGGTAGCAGCTACAATTCAGCCAAGGGATGGTTATGGCTTTAGAGCCTACTCATTTGGTCAAGAGACTTGCAGTCTTGCTATGAAAACTTCTCTCTTCTCTTTATTGTCCATCTCCATGTCGACCTCAATATCCAGTGGCGATGTACAGCCATCTTAAGATAGCTCCAGCGAAAACAGAACTCGATAGAAAAACCAACAACGAGCCAGAACCACCTCTCCATTTTATAGGCGATACTCGGTCCCCATCTGGCCACCACCAATGCAACGCTGACGAGCGGTGTGCCAATACTGAAGTAGTACTTAAAGCTCACTTGTAACGAGCCAATATCTTGGCTCATGCTAAACAGACCGGAGAGAAAAGTGAGCGGAACGAAAATTGTTGCAAGCCAAGAAAGTCGAGCTAGGTTATGACTCTCAGCAAGGCTCTGGCGAGCGGCTTGTAACTGCATCTCAGCCACGCACCGGTCAGTCAATCGAGTGGCTCGAGCCTCTAGTTCCCCAAGATGATGCAAAATGCGTTTTAGGTCGGGGACAACTTGGCCAAGCAGTAGGTCATTCTCCTCATGCTGACCCTTGTGAGAAGTCGATGATATCAGATGCGCAGCTGCTGGAAATGCGTCCTCCAGGGTAGCAACAATCATGTTCTTCCACCTTGGAAGATGGAGGTTCAGCCTGGCTAAACTTGTGAGATTCATATCAATCACAGTGCGCATCTCCGCTTGGTCGACACTGTAATTAAATACAGACTCAACATCGTCTAGGATTATGTTGAAAGCCTGACGCATTTTGAGCCATTCTGCACATACTGCGATTGTGACCGGATATACTACCACCATATAGTTAATGGCAGTGTCAGGAGAAAGTGGTGAAATTTCGAGATACCTTGAGGAGATCTCAACAATGTCGCTATACCAGGTTTCATGGATTGGTGCCTGATCAGACTTGCTTTCAGGCCTCGGTATGGCTTTGTCTCGATAAACGCTGCCGAAATTCGGAGTTGTTGGATCCACGAGCACGATGCCCACCAATGAGTCCCCTTGACCATCTTTGTCCAGCCAAAACGTCGTTCGAGTGGTCAAAGTTAGGACAGTGCCGCCAAATCTCTGCGGCGCAATGTAGTGATCCATAGTCCTGTGTACATTGAAAGTATTTTGTTGCTCATTGATAGATTTCCACTCCATCTCATCACCGTCTTCCCAAGATACCCTGACGTTGTCCATGTTGAACCATTTGCGATGCTTCTTCGAGATTTGGAGTCTCAGGCCCTCGGAGGATTCCAGATGTCTCGTGAATTTGTGCTTTTCCGCGATCCTTCCCGGACGGTCGTATTGTGTACTGAAAAACATCGGATCCACGTTGAACTGTGAGCCAAGTAGTTCTACAACATCTACTGAGAGATCTTCCACGATGTAAAGTCTCAGCTTTGGTTGAGCGCTTACAAGGTGGCTTTGTGAAGCCGTGCTTTCAGCAGCTAGAGCTGATCTCAGCTTCCCCACACTGTCAACCGAAGTAAACGTTGGCTTCGCATTTATCATGTGCTCAACAATTGTGATATTTGTCTTGTTTCGATTTCTCAGATTCGTACCTGAAGATGGGCAATCGGGCTTTATCAGCCTCTTTGTCCATTTCACTAGGCTTTTTAAATCATCGTGACTATGTGAGCGCGACAAAAGCCTCTTTGTCTCCTTATGATAGGGATAATTCGGACTGTTGTAAGCGTTAGCGTGTATTGATCTGGCTGGAGGGGAAACGGACCCTTCAGATCTGATCGTTTGTCTCGTTGCTCGATTCGGTGGTTCCATCTCGATCACGTGGTGACCAGTGGGTGCGCTTGCCTCTGCATGGACACTCGCTTCCTGGTCAACTGGTGCGTCGTCATCCATGTCTGGTATCAGGTACGATTGTTGTGGAGGTAGACGAGCTCAGGTGTTCGAGAAACAACGTCTGTTGAGGAAACCAGGAAGCAAGCTGAGATCTTCGGTGGTCAAGGGGAGGCAGCACCTTTGAGCTGAAGTTCGCCACCAGAGTAGCCTATCGCTTATAGCAAGCCACTCCATAACGCGGGATGCTGGCTGGTCGAGATCTGCTTCAGATTGAACGAAAGCTGCATGTCGTAAATCCACTGGTAGTCCATCGGTGATGGGCTTCAGCTTTGACAATTGGAGCATGCATAGCCCAACCGGTGAGACGTTATCGCGCAAGGCTGAATCCATCATCGGCATTCATGCGAGGCCGAAACTTCGACATAGCAGACCAGGCTGAGTGACGCACAAGGCCGAGGGCAACCTCGTGAGCGGAGCAAGCCAGCAACGTGTGTAGGTACAAGGCTGAATCACATAGCCATTAAAAAAGGTCGAGATTGAGAAGTGTGAAGTGAAGTCGAAGGTTCCAACAGTGAGAAGGCGCCCCATTCGTCGGACGAGGCTAGTTGCTTGGCATGTTGGGCAGAGAGGAAGTCACGACCATAGCTCCATGTCACACTTTGAAGCTCACGTGCCGCTCGTCATGTAATGAAATGTGAGCTCCAGTGAATGTATCCTGTAACTTCAAAAGCTGGCAAGACATCGCCCTTCCCGTTTAGAGGCTTCACTCATTGACCATCTCCTTCAACTCCCCAGCGCTATCCTTCAACTTCCCCTCCTCGTCCTTATCCAACCGCACCTCCACACTCCTCACCGCCCCAGCCCTGCCCAAAACCGCCGGCATACTCAAGCAAATACCCAACTCTTCCTGCCAGTGGCTGACAGGCACAACGTCCCTCTTATCGAACAAGATACTCTTGCAAAGACTCGCGACCACCGCGCCAATCCCGTAATTCGTAACGCCCTTGTTGTTGATGATCTCCGTGGCTTTGTTTTTCGTTTCTTCTGCAATGGCCTCTCTGTCTAACTTTACGTCTTTGGGAAGTGCCGAGTCCAACGGCATGCCCCCAATCCTCGCCAAACTCCATGCAACGAATTGACTCTCGCCGTGTTCGCCGAGGACGTATGCGTCCACGGAGCTAGCTGCGACGTCGGCGCGGGCCGCCAGGATGCCGCGCAAGCGCGCCGAGTCGAGGAAGGTGCCGGAGCCGATGACCTGGTTTTTCGGGAGGGAGGAGAACTTTTGGGCGAAGAAGGTTAGTGCGTCGACGGGGTTGGCGACGAGGAGGAGGATGGTGTCTGGGCGGAGGGGGGACATGTCGTTTATGGCGGATTGGAGGATGGATTTGTTGCGGCCGATTAGGTCGGCGCGGGATTCGCCTTGAGGAGTTAATTGAGGATAGTTGGCCTTGTATGAGATGATGTACCTTTCTTCTGCTTGGCGCCGGCGGTCATGACGATGATGTCGGATTGGCCGGCGTCTTTGTGCGTGCCAGCGCGGATGCGGGTGCTGGTGTTGCCGTGAAAAGTTGCGTCGGAGAGATCTTGGATTTGGGCGTCGCGGACTTCCTTTTTGGGATCGATCATGAGGATCTCGCTGGCGACAGGGTCCATGATGAGCGAGTAGGCAATGGTAGCGCCAACATCGCCGGCGCCGACAATGGCTATCTGAGATGTGAGCTTGGGGTCCGGAGACATGATGGGAAGTGATCTGCACGGGTGTGTGGGCTGGGAGTACTTTGGAGGCGGAAGGAAGAACACAAACGGAAGTAGAGTTCTGATAGCCCTTTCTAGTCTCTCTTATCTCGCAAGAAAATTGAAAGACGTCATCATGATGACGCTAATGCAAGTGCAAAACGAAAAAAGCTGCCTGCTGCATCCATTCGGAATGTGATGTACAGATTCCTAGAGGCCTCGAGCAAACGCCCTTCCCATGCTGTGTCGTAAATCGTTGGGTATCACACATCTGCCACCTCGGTCTCAGGATAGCCTCCGCTCGATGAAGACTCAAATCTCTTCGTAGAAGGTCCGCAGTGCGCTTCTGTCCGACCTGCGTGCGACTGGCTGCGACCGCTTACTGGCTTTCTGATGGTCTTTTAGCACGGCTTCAAGGAACATGGCAAACAAAAACCCAGTAAAACAACAAATCCAAGTACAGCTCAATGTACCTTGGGTGCTACCGCAGCAGGGGATGCCGTGGCTCTCTTCTTTCTCGGCTGTGTTGCCAGGCCTTTCTTCAGCATCAGAGGTATGACATCGGTGATCTTGTTGCGGTTGATGAACTTTCGGCAGACAGGACACTGGGACCGCTTCGGTTCGCCGGGGCCTGCGCGGTTCTCGCCGGCGATCAATGCCTCCATCAGACAGGTGTGACAGAATAGATGACCTGCGTAATTAGCCTTTATCGATATGATATTCAATCTGAGTACACACCACAGGCTGTCGCGGTAAGATCCGTAGGCATGTCCATGCAAATGACGCAATTGAAGGTGTTGAACGTGGTGGGCTTCTCTTCGGGCTTCGTCTGGGCCTTGACGGCATCCTCGCGCTGCTTCTGGAGAACGTCTTGGACGGGTGCCTCTTCCGTCAGATCCACCTCTTCCATCTTCATTGCCCCACTCCCGCGTCTCGAGGTAGTGCCGTCATCACGTTTCTGCCGCTTCGACGATGGCCCCGGCTCTGGTGAGTTCCTCTTGCGTGTCCGGGGCGGCGAAACCGGGTCCGAAGTCAGGTCGACGTAGCCATTGGGCAGCCTGGCTGGACGGGAGCCCTGGGGATTTGCGCGTGTGGTGGGCGGCATTTCGTAGAAGTTGCTGGGTGACGGCACTGACGGCGGCGTCGGGCGATAGCCAAAGGGCGAGAAGCGGTTGTGGGCGAGGCCGGCAGGGTTCAGGATGTTGTCGAGGAAGTTTGGCGGCGGCGGGGTGACGGCGCGGTAGGCGTCGTAGAAGCTGTCGTAGTCGATGCGGTCTGGCGAGCCCGGCGGCGGATTGTAGGGGGGCAGCAGGCCGTCGAGGAAGTTGGGGTCGCGGCCGGTGAGGGGTGACTGAGAGGGCGAGGCGTCACTCGCCGTGTACGTGTATTCGGGCTGGTGCTGGTGCTGATGCTGGGGCCGAGCGTGGCCGGTGGCGTCGTCATTGTCCGGCATCGAGGCAAGCAGCGCAGAGACGGCAGGCAGCAGCAGCAGATCAAGCGCAGACGGGCGCTGCAGACATCACGACAACAGCACGAGGAGCACGAATGGCCTGCTGCGACGTCGAGGCGCCATGACGGAGCGCAGGGATCGCCATGGGACGACGTGCGACGGCGGGATCCAAGGCGCCTCTGCCACCCAGAAGCCCGCCCGGCCCACTGCCGCCGGTAGGGCTGCATCGCGCTTGTGAGGAGGCGCAGGTGGAGGTGCAGATGCCAAGAGTTTAATTATCCTGAGCTAGATGGCCTTCATGACGCCAGCAGCGCGACATGCGAAGAAACTCGCGACAGGCGATAGTCGATAGTCGAACCTCCCCCCGTCATGCACATGCGATAGCGCGCCGTCCCTCTGCCCGATCATGCGCTGCAGCTCCTGCCGCACGTTTGCAACGAATGTAGCCCATCGCTCACGGCCCACCACACCTTTCACCAGCGCATCGCGACGATGTCTTGCCACAGTGCAGCCAGCGAAGAAGAAGAAAGCTAGCAAGAAGGATGCGACGGGCCTCAACAGTATGCGCCGCCAAACCCACCCCTCCTCTGCAGCCGTTAATATCGGATAGTCCCCTCGGAAGCCCGCTTCAACGAAATCGGCGTGCAGCAACTCTCCAGCCATGTCCACTCCCAAGTCTTCCCCGGCGCAAGCACTTCACCGCCGCCCGAACTCGTCGCCCTTTCGCGGGACCACCTCACCCGCCATGACCTGCTCGGCAAGAACCAGGACTCGACCCCGCCCGTGGGCTTCGACGTGCCCGAACTGCAGGGCGCCACGCTGGACGAGCACTTCTACAAGCTCGGCATGGACGCTGCGGAGCCATATCTCACCATGACGAAGAAGCTGGCATGGGCGAACCCCCCACCGAAACCCCGCAAGTGGGTGCGGCGGAGTGGCTGGACCAAGTACAACAGCGACGGCACCACCGAAGCAGTAGACGCACCGGACGAGACGCTGCTCACCTTTGACACCGAGGTCATGTGGAAAGAGACGTCTTTTGCGTGCATGGCATGCGCCGTCAGTCCAACGACATGGTATGCATGGCTGTCACCGTGGCTGCTGGGAGAGTCCGACTCGGATCGCCACCTTATTCCCCTCGGCGACACATCGCAGCACCGGATCATAGTCGGACACAATGTTGGATACGACCGAGCACGAATAGCGGAAGAGTACAGCATTGCACAATCAAACAACTGCTTCGTTGACACCATGTCACTACACGTTGCCTCCAACGGCATGTGCTCACGGCAGCGGCCGTCGTGGATGAAGCACAAGAAGAGCCGCGAGCTGCGAGACAAGATCGCCACCAACGAAGAAAATGCTGAGCTATCGCATCTACTAGACTCCGGAGCGATACCAGACGAAGAGGAGGAGCTGTGGATTGGACGAAGTGCTGTCAACTCGCTCCGAGAGGTGGCCAAGTTCCACTGCAACATCACAATCGACAAACAACGGCGGGAGTACTTTGGAGAACTGGACAGGACCGGCATTTGTGAAAAGTTGGACGAGCTCTTGGATTACTGTGCAGCAGACGTCGAAATTACACATCGAGTCTACCAAAAAGTGTTTCCCTTGTTCATCGAGACATGTCCCCATCCTGTCAGTTTTGCTGCTCTCCGTCTATTGGCTGCCGAGATCCTCCCTGTCAATGAAACGTGGGACGCTTACATTCACAATGCGGAAGCAACATATAACCACCTCAATACTGCCGTCCGAGAACGCCTCGTGGCCCTGACCGACAAAGCGCTTGAGGTCAAGGACCAGCCAGAGGTATACGAAAATGACCCATGGCTAAGCCAGTTGGACTGGTCTGGTCAGGAGATTAAGATGGTCAAAGGGAAGAAGAAGAACGACCCGCCGCGGCCAGCAGCAAGACAAAAAATGCCAGGCATGCCCAAGTGGTACAAGGATCTTTTCACCAAGAGTGACGGACCGATGAATTTGACCGTTCGCACACGCATCGCGCCCATCTTGCTGAAGCTCTCCTGGGACGGCTATCCACTTGTCTGGTCAGACAAGCATGGCTGGACGTACCAAGTCCCAATGGATGAGGTATTTGCCTACAATGAGAGGGGCATGAAAGAGCTAGACATGTCAGAAGAGGAGAATCTGAAGTTGCGCGACGCTACCCAATACGTATATTACAAGATACCACACAAAGATGGCCCACAAGCTCGATGCGCAAACCCATTAGCGAAGGGCTACCTGCAATACTTTGAAAAGGGCAAGCTGACGTCAGAGTATGCATATGCCAAAGAGGCTCTCGAGATGAACGCCTCGTGTTCGTATTGGATCAGCGCCCGAGACAGGATCACGTCGCAAATGGTTGTCTACAACAACGAGGTTCCGGGTGCATCCGACTTGACATCATCGTCTCCCGAAGGTCCCGAGAACAAAGTGGGCTTCATACTCCCGCAGATTATACCAATGGGCACTGTCACTCGGAGAAGTGTCGAGAATACGTGGTTAACGGCAAGCAACGCCAAGAAGAACCGAGTTGGTTCAGAGCTGAAATCCATGGTCCGAGCACCAAAGGGTTATTGCTTCGTCGGAGCAGATGTCGATTCGGAAGAGCTCTGGATTGCCAGTCTGGTCGGCGACGCCACTTTCAAACTGCATGGCGGTAACGCTATTGGCTTCATGACACTTGAAGGTACAAAAGCTGCAGGTACCGACTTGCACTCTCGAACAGCTGGCATTCTAGGCATCTCGCGCAACGATGCCAAGGTCTTCAACTATGGTCGCATCTACGGTGCTGGTCTGAAATTTGCTTCGACTCTGCTACGGCAATTTAACCCTAGCTTGACCGAGTCTCAAACTTCAAAAACCGCCAACGACCTTTACCAAGACACAAAAGGCAAGAAGACCAATAGGAAAATGTTGCACGAGCGTCCGTTCTGGCGCGGCGGTACGGAATCCTTCGTCTTCAACAAACTTGAAGACTTTGCCGAACAAGAACGCCCGCGAACACCAGTCCTCGGCGCCGCCATTACTGAAGCTCTGCAGCGTCGATATCTTTCCAAGGGTGGCTTCATGACATCTCGCATCAACTGGGCCATTCAGTCGTCTGGCGTTGACTACCTCCACCTCCTGACCGTGTCCATGGACTACCTCACGCGCCGCTACAATCTCGACGCCCGCCTCGCCATCACCGTGCACGACGAAATCCGCTACCTAGTCAAAAGCGCGGACAAATACCGCGCCGCCATGGCGCTCCAAGTCGCCAACCTCTGGACGCGCGCCATGTTCAGCCAACAAATGGGCATCAACGAACTGCCCCAATCATGCGCATATTTCTCCGCCATCGACATCGATCCACGTCCTGCGCAAGGAAGTCGACATGGACTGCATCACGCCCTCGCACAAAACCCCGATCCCGCACGGCGAAAGCCTCGATATCTTGTCCCTCCTCGAAAAGGGAAACAGGGCCCTTCTCAAACCCTCGGTCAAGCCTAAGAACCCCCCACAGCCGCAGAAATACGCAGCCTCGTACACGCCACGCACACCAGTCATGTCCTCGCTCGGCGACGCAAACCCCACCTCCCCAGCGTCCATTGCATACATCAAAGCGCAAATATCCTCCTCGGACAAAGAACTCTGGGACACGATGAAGCCTTTGCGCCCCGCTGCTGCGAAGAAGACGAAGAAAGTGGTCAAGGAGGTCGAGGACGAGGAAATGGAAATCAGCCAGAATATCTCGCATTATCAGCAGATGGCGCAGCTTATGCCCGTCGATGTGGACGTGGAGCAGGCGTGGGGCGAGATGTACAGGCTCGCGGGCAGTGTGGGGAGCAGGAAGGGAGAGCGGGGTTTGGGAGGAATTATAGTGTGCATCCGAAGGAGTTCTGGGGTGAGGGTTGCGAGAGGTTTGATGCCTTTTCTCTTTTGCGTAGTACTTGTTGTATGATAGGGTCTTGGGAGTGGATGGGGTTCTATCTACGGGGGGGGGTTTTTTTTTTTTGTTTACGATGGGTTGGTGGTGCATTGTCTCGGCGCATTTGTATCTGTATGAGTAATTTTCTTTTATCTAGCGAAGGGAACGTTAATTTCAAGCGCGATCATTTGCAGCGGTCAGCGCATGGTTGCTTCATGTCTAATTCATCATATGACCTCTTCTTCACATTTCCCCTCATCTCGCAAGCAGACTGTTGCACAACCTAGGATATGAGTTAATATGTTATTCAGCTCGGGCTGTACACAGTTCAGTGCGGGTATGCTGTCTAGCGACCTCCCGAAAACCTTAAAGGGGCCATGTGTGTTCTTGGAAAGTAAAATAGCTGTAAATATAGAATCGTAGCTTTCGGCTCGTCGGGTTTGCGCAGGTTGGGGGTTTGTGAGGAAGGCTGGAGCGAAGCTAGTGTGGATGGAGTACCATGGATCCATACCAAAATGTTCGCATAAACTCGAGTTCTTAACGCAGGATATTTTTCCAAAGGCAGATTATTGGGTGATGGAGGACTGAAGAGTTTCTAGTGAGTGAATGTGAGCCGTGTGGAAGAGTAATTCATCGACGTGGTCGGGTCTGGAGCGTGGAGACAGACTGGGTCCAAGGTCTTCGACAAGCGCCAAATCCAAGGTTCTCTACCAAGTAGCGCGCCTCTCAAGGCTTTCATGAAAGGCAATAAAGTGTGCAACGTCTGAGTGCTTCGGCTATGTGATTCCATCATGTTCGGGAAGTGGGGGGTTTATCATTGTCCCTGCGCGGTACAATAGCTTCTGCGATCAGGACTATGTTGCGGCTTAGAGAGCATGAGTTCAAATATGCGGCAAGCTGGTGCAAATGTTCTCCTGCGCGTTGTCGACATTACCAGTCGTGCGGAGCACAGTGTACCTGGGTACGTTTCTGAAAGCTAGAGATTGATACTCACTATTCTGCTGCCCAGAGCATCCTAACCTATGTTGGATGTAGCCAGATGTAGCTAGGTCAAAATGTTTCAGTCTCAGATTGTGGATGGACATGAGTTGCCGGCTGCGAGAAAGTTGAGGTAGTGACGTGTATCTATTCAGGCTACCTTATGCGATGACCGTACGTGATGCACACTTGCACTGCTACTGCTCTGATTCCCGAAGCCTAATGAGTAAATGGAATAGTCTGCATACGGTAGTTACCATGGCTCTCGGTGCACTAGCGAGTCACTACAGCCATGTAATTGTGCGGAATTTTTGTTGGAGGATATTTCTGAGGAGTATAAAAGTCGTTCTCACATTCTATGAAGAGTTGAAGCAAATTCGGCTTCCTTATACTAGGATTTCAGCAACAGTATATTAACGTTCAAGCATCCCCATAGTATGTTAAGTCATGTACTTTCAGAAGCTTGTGATCAGAAGCTTATATTGATACCAGAACCACTTCGCCTCCACTCCCCTAATTCCGCAAGCAACATGTCATGTCCTTGGCGCTCGAATTCACGGGCACAGCGACAAGCGCAGATATACCAGCGGAATTGGCGCCATAATGACGGGCCTGGTTCGGCGTCTACCAGTGCCCAGAGTTCTTCTAGGCCATCAAGCCAACAAACCTCGCGTAGACTTTCGTCAATAGTGGTTCCCAGTTCGGCTACAGCTGTTGCTTCTCCGATTTTACCCCAGCCTGTAGGATGGCAGAGTTCGGGTACCTCTTCGACCGCATTCGCATCATCATCCTCCTCCTCTTCTGTTTCCCGTCCGCTTTATTCCTTGCCTCCAAGGGAACGAGATTCGGATCACTTGTCGGCCAGTCGTCTTCCATCCCTCGCACGTGAACTCTTTCCAGACATACGTGAATCTACGCCAGCACCTTCCTCTACGCAAGTCCCGTTTTCTCTGCGGCCATCTGGATTTTCTCAGCCAGCCCATAATTCTAGACAAACAATACCAATTCGGCCTCCGCATGGATTCGCATCCGAGCCCCTTCCGCCGGTCCAATATCATGGTCAGACAGGGCCGATCCGACCGCCGCCTGGCATCAACATGCCCACTCAGCATCCCGTTCCCGTTCCACAGGGACAGGGAATTCTAACAACAATAGACAAAGGCCCGGGTCCAGAACGCGTTTACACCCTGATCCGCGTCCTCGAGGTATCTACCGGCGGCGTAGATTATCTCGTTTGTGATAATGAGAACGGCGGCCTGTGGCACGGCCACTTCGACGGCCCCAAGGCCTACTTCTACATGCGCAATAACCAAGACAGTTTCCCAATCCATGGATTCAAGGTCGGGAACAGGGGGATGTTTCCGACGTGTTCTGACGTTATGTTCCCACTGTTCGACCCGACTAAGATGAAGGAATATGTCCCAGGCATTGGAGGGCCGCCTGTCCAAAACACCGACAAGCTGCGACTCAAGTGGCCCGATGTGTTCGGCGCACTGCGCGCAGAGAGGCGAGATCACACATGCCGCGATACATTTGCCAAAGAACTCGCCGTCAACGTGCACTTGGCTGTGTGTCCGCAGCCTTACCTTGCACTGTACAAGGGCGTCGTTGTCAAGGACATGCACGGTGGTCCACGAGTCACATGCATCGTGTACGACAAGCACACCACCACGTTGTGGGAGTTTGTCAAGGTTTACGAGCTGCTGCAACCCGTGCATTTCGATCGAATCACGACAGGTATTAGAGAAGGAATTAAAGCTCTACACAAGAAGAATGTTGTGCATCGGCAGGTCATGGCAAAAAACGTGTACCTCAGTTACGTCGTGCAAATGCCCTTGGTGTATATCATAGAGGTCAAATTGGGAAACTTTGAAAAGGCGGAACACTGCGTGTCTGGGCAAGAGCTAGAATTCTTGCAGGGAAAGCGCCATGATGATTCGCGCCAGGTTTTGTTAGAAGAGTGGCTGCGATATGTCCTGGGTAGCTCCGGCAGGATGCTCACGGATCGAAATAACGCCACGAACACAAAAATTCAGGAAGGCGTTCTTGGAGGCAAACAGCTGGAAGAGGTGGAAAAGTTCCTGAATGCCCAATTGAACCAATTTGGTCCTTGGAACAACACTGCAAGCGACACGGGAATGTGGGTGACCGGAGCCCAGACATGTGTCTAGGTTAGGTTTGCGCGAGTTGTCTATGTCGGTTTTGCGTTTCACCTCATGCGATCAGCATTAGGGCCGGCAGGTTTATCGATCTTGTTTTGTTTTTATTTCGTTATTTTCGGCCTTGCTTTCTTACAGTCCCGTTCGTTTCATTCCTCTCACAACCCACAGTGGATCGAGGTGATCTGGCAAATGCGGCGAGCGGATCGTTACCGTACCATGATCGTCTGTCACACGCATGCCGCTTTCATCTCGAGCGCAAAGGTCGACAATCTCGACGTCTTTCCAGCCCGCAAAGTGGAGGTAGTCTATTTGAGTAGTTAGTTCTTGAACTTATTTGCAATGCAGTGTTTTGCTACTCACCTCCAACAAACTCTAAGCGCTGCTGTTCTGACAACATCATCCACCTTCGCACGACCTTGTTCGGAAAACATCGGTTGCTGATGACTAAGTGCACGCTTCCGCCTTCGTTCGTGGCATCCAGCAAATTGCGACATATCTCGAGCGGTTTGTTGAGATAATCGATGCTGACGACACATGTAGTAGCATCAAACTTCATCTTTTCCCCTTCGTCCCATCCTGCACGTACATCATGTGGTGCCTTGTTCAGGTCTAGTACTCTCCATTCCTTGAGTGCGCCGTTGAGTTTCATCTCTTCTGCGTTCAAGCCCACACCATACACCTCGAGCTCTTTGCGCTGCACGGCTTCTTTGAATTCGAAAGGGTAGAACGATTTCCAAGAAGTGCACATGTCCATGATACGACCTTTGGTAGGTAGTACCGTGCTGTAGTACTCTGACAGCCGCGCTATGCTCGGGTCGTCGATATGTGTAACGAGTCTTGGTTGGCGATAGAAAACACCGTCATCATTCTCATCATAGCGCACAAAATCAGACTCTTCGTATGGCCAGGTGTCGTATGTCGGCTTGTACGGTGTCGCCGGGAACGGCCCTGTCCCAAAAGATGCTGCGCTCGCCATGCCGAAGATGGAGAAATAATTGAACGGGAGCTTAGATGAATAGGCGCGGACACGAGGTGAAGTCTGGAAGACTGGCCGGAGAAATTGCGACCATCGTGGCAAGGACATTGGTGTGGTTCAGGCCAAACTGTGCAAGTGTGAAGTCGCCATCAAGACGTCGCGTCGAGGTCGTGATGTCATGACCACGACTTCACGTGCGCACGTGTTGAAATCCATGCAGATACTTCCGGACCGTCGGACACGCTGTCGTTAGTACCAGTTTATATATCGCTTAATACCACTTAAAGATTTAGATGGTAAGAGTAGATGAAATTTGCTGCGCGATACTTTCTTTCTTGAAGACACGGATACCGTGTTCCGAGTTCCGAATGAGCATTTCCGACCATGCGGGGCGCTGTGAAAGGGAGCCCAGAAAAGCAGCAACATGAGCTGTAAAGAAATTGATAGCAAGTCAAATTAATGTTCAAGATGACAGGAATACTCACAACCGCGCGCCTCGTGTTCAAAGATACTTCAGCTCGCGAGAAAGCCATCGAAGCATTTCGGAAGATCATCGCCTTCACAACGTCCAACGAACCGGAAGTACTGCAATATGTCTGTGCGTTGCCCGTTGAAGATAAGTCGGGGACGGATATATACATGATCGAAGAGTATGTCAGAAGTATGAACCGAGATAAGCAAACAACTCATGCCTATATAGATATGCCAACCAAGCAGCAAGCGATGCACACTTGGCAACAAAGCCTGTGCAAGATTTGATACAACTATTCACTACAGGAGATGTACTTGCTGGACCTCCCGAAGTTCACAACTGCCCCGTTCAGCACAAAAAAAGCCTTGGGCAGCCGCTTTTGGTGTCGTCTAATCCCGGAATCGTTCTTTTACATTCGACATCTACCGGAGCCGACGCTTGGGCAAAAGCGGTTGAGGACATCAACGAATTGAGTTTCAGTGCAGTCGTGGAAGACGACGAGACTAAAGGAGTCCCGGTTGGAATTGATTTTCGATAGTTGGAGTCGCTATGAAGCATTCGAGATGAGCGATGCCGTGAAGGGCGCCGAAAACGCTACCAAGATTCGTCCCATTGCTGGCTTTCTGGGTCGTGAGGATAGAAGCAAATTGTAATGCTAAGAATCAACCCCCTCTTCAGCACAACTACATACACTCGCACCCTGGCATTTAGTATCTGGTATCCACATCTCCATCCACATGCTGAACGATTGACTAGGCCATCCTCGTGAGTACAGTCCTCTGATTACGTGGTGAGCCGAATGCGTTGAGTAATTCCAGTAGTCACCAAGATCTGCTCGCTTGAGGTAGTGAAGTCCCGTCTTTGATTCCCCGTGCTCCTGGTAAAACCAGCCAAACTGGCGTCTTTCCTGGTCGCAGAATTAGCAACATGGAACCTTGGTCTTCTTCAAAGTCAGGGCCTTTTGGTCAGTTCGGTAGCCCCACTGCGCTAATGTTTCCTCTCCGCATACATCTGTTCTCGGTCTTCGAGGTTCAGCAGGACGTAGGTGGAGCGAGCCAAAGCAGGGGCGATGTAGATATTGTGTTGCTTGTTGGATGACAGCCAATTCGGAGCGGTCGACTCGGGCCGCAGTACATTCGCGGTCCTGGCATTCGCATGATCTCCGGCCATTGGATGTCGTGCGTAACGCGGAGATGCATCGACAGGCGTGGACTTACCATGAGCCATCCGCGCTGGAGTACTGGCTACGACAGGTTCAGCTTTTCTCCGGCTTGCTATATTTTACCTGGGCATTCGATGGTGCATGAAGGATTTGAATAAAAAAAGAGATTTTACTCACTTCATTCCACTTGTGAGGCGTTTTTATGAGCCTATCTTGAGGCTCATCGTTGGATTCCCAGGATTTTGTGATAGTTTTGCTCGCTGGATCAACTTCTTCCTGCTCAACAGGCCAGTCATTTGACCGCAAAAGGCTCAGCTCGATCTGTAACCATAATCCTTTCGGATCGCCCATCGAGATGCGTTCTTCACACCACCTATCCAGCTCTGCACATTCCCAAGAACGGACTTTTCCCCAATGATTTGCCATGCTTATCGTGTCGTACACAACCGATCGATCGCATCCGCATTCCATTACGGCAAATCGGATCGTGGACAAGTCAGCACCTCTACCCAGGCGGCGGTTGTGGTTGAAAAGCTCAACTGCGTCAAGATTGTACTCTCGCATGGCTTGACGCCGTCCTTCGACAGCAACCTGCAAGGTCTTTGTGTCGCTCCAGTCGACAGTCATGCTCGTGATCCATAGCAGAAATCGCAAGAACTGTATTTTATCCGGTGTCCAAGGTCCACAGAGAAGTTTCCTAGGAAGTCGCGCCTTGATGAAGGCAAACTGTGGGAGATGGCTTCTAGAGAACACCATGCTGGTTGCATTTTCGAAATCTGGGGGCCATTGCGCATCGAAGCAACCTTCTGTTCTTCCACACAAACAACCTGTGAGAGCATACGTTTTCGTGATCCATGATTGGAAGAATGCCCAAGTCATCCATTTGCTGGCGAAGATGTAGGTTTGTGCAGACGTTTGAACAGTACGGTCTAGCATTGTTGTCATGAGGTAATACCTACATGTTGCGTCGTAGACATAGTTGCTGGAAAGCCTCGCTGCAAGGCGTGGTGAGGCCTGTAGCAGAGCAACATTGTAACCGGACGTGAAGAATATCGGCTGGAGTAATTCGACGGGAAGACCTTCAATACCTGATAGAGACATGCTGGATGATTTAAGTGGACGTTGTAATCAAAAGGGTTGCAAGTTGAGGTCAGCCGGCTGGTGCCTAACTAGACTGTAGTGGACACCTGGTCCAGAGTAGCAGTCTCAAATGGCGCCTGGCCTGATCGGTTGTTCATGAAAGGAACCCCAAGTACTACCAAAGATTAAACTTGAGGCTACATATCAATATTAGACTAGCAAAGCCGAGGTTCATCGTGGAGCTGTAGCCGACACGCGTGGAGGTTCGCAGCTCCTCGCCCCGCGTCATCATTCCGGAACAGGAAATCCCGAGGGACAACTTCAGCTTTTCACCTTGCGGCGGCTTCCCTGCATGATTGCTCTTCTCGGGCCTTTAACGTGCCACAATCATTTTTGATCGGCAGCTAGTTCCAGCCTAACGTTGCTTCACAGGGTGAACGTGCTAGGTATTCATGTACTCAGTCTCTCACCAACTTCTACGGACAGGAGGCCAATAATCTGCTTTTGCACTCACAGCTCAGCCACTAACATATGTACGGCATCACCGGCAGCTGTACAGCTAATTGAGAGGGATTACAAATCGTTCCTCGCGACGCTATCAGCTGATTCAGCTCACCCAAAAGCGTTCACTCGGCTGCAGCACCTGTACCTTCAATCAACATCAGACTTGTCTTCGCACCCCTAGCCATGGCTGAATTAGATCCAAGCAACATCTTCAGTGTCAAAGGCCTTGTTGCCGTTATCACTGGAGGAGGAACAGGTACATAACCCGGTCTCGCTAAAGACACGTGACTGACACCGTCATCAGGCATCGGATTGATGCTGGCGCAGACTCTCGAAGCCAACGGCGCGATCGTGTATATCCTTGGAAGAAGACTGGAAGTACTTGAGGAAGCTGCAAGCACTGCAGTGCGTGTAATTTGCCACATGCCCGAAGCTTGTGCTGACGCATCGCATAGAAGCATGGAAACATTCATACCTTCAAGACTGACGTGACTTCTAAGTCTGACCTCGCAGCTGCAGCAGAGCACATAAGCCAGAAGTCCGGCTACGTCAACTTGGTAATTGCCAACTCAGGTATACAGGGCCCGACGCTTGGAGGCCTCTCCCTGGATGCGTCGCTCATCGAATTCCGAGACTACCTGCAGAATTGGGATGTCGAAGAGTACAACCGTACATATGCTGTCAACACTACGGCAGTCTTCTCGACACTAGTTGCGTTTCTTGAGCTCCTGGACAAGGGCAACAAAGCTGGCAACGTCGAGCAGCAAAGCCAGTTTATCGGTATCGCAAGTGCTGGCGCATTTAACCGGGTTCCAATGGCGGGCTTTGCATACGCAGGCTCCAAAGCAGCAGTTGTGCACACCATGAAGCAATTCGCAACAAAACTTGTGCCTTATGGGATCCGATGCAACACTATAGCACCAGGACGTAAGTTGCATAAACAGCTTTCTTGCGTCGAATAAACTTCAGCAATCTTCTACCTACTGACACCCTTACAGTCTATCCCAGCGATATGACCACCAGCTTGTTGTCGCAAAACCCGAGTGGAGTCTATCCTAGAGATTACATACCAGCGGAAAGAGTTGGTGACATCAAAGACATGGCAGGAACGATACTGTTTCTTGCAAGTCGAGCAGGAGGATATGTGAATGGAAATGTGCTGCTGACAGATGGCGGACGTTTGAGCATTCTGCCTGGAACGTACTGAAAGGGCTTGCATGGGTTACGCTGATGGGCTACGGGCCGAAACTAATCGAATTGTGGGATTGCATGCAGATGCACTACAAAGCTCATCTCCGAAGTTGAAGCGGTCAGCTTCCCCCACCATTTGTACAACCATCGTTATTCTTCCCACCAGGCGCAAATAACTACAATGAAGATGTTTGCACTCGCTCGCTTATCCCGTGTACTCTTGATAGCAACCTTTGGGTTTACACTCGCAGAACAAGCGGCGCAACCACGCCGAGATGTCTTCTTCGTTGGTGGAAGGTACAACAAGGTTACGGTAAGCGAATGAATAGACTACGAGCATAGGAGCTGACTCATAAGACTGGAAATACCACCTCCCAGATCATGACCGGTCAAATATACGTCGAAAGATTGACTCCGCCAAACGTCACCCAGGCAAACCCTCTTGTTTTCATCGCTGGAGCTGGCCAGACTGGTACGAACTTTTTGGAGACACCTGACGGTCGACCAGGATGGGCTTCCTTCTTCCTTGACAAGGGATACATCGTATACCTTAGTGACCAGGCATCTCGTGGTCGCTCTCGTTGGCAACCTTCGGTCGGCTCGATGATAGCGAGTGGTACAGAAAAAGTGGAAGAGATCTTTACAGCGCTTTCAAAGCACAATCTTTGGCCCCAATCGAAGCTGCACACACAATGGCCTGGGACTGGATTAGTCGGCGATCCGACCTTTGATGCGTTTTATGCTTCGCAAGTCCAATACATGCCTGACAGCAACATCTATGAAGATGAAAACACCGCCGCTTACTCAGCATTGCTCGACAAAATTGGTGCGGCACACGTTTTCACTCACAGCCAAGCTGGTTCCTATGGATGGCGCATAGGAGATGCGAGGCCCAGCTTAGTCAAAAGCATTATCGCGCTCGAGCCAGCTGGACCGCCGTTCGACGGAAGGGCCCCTTTCACCGGAAACAAGACGTGGGGCATCACGTACGAGAAGGTGGAATACGAACCTCCGATCGGAAATGACTCATCTCTTCTAGACACGGTGCGCGTACCAGCACCAGACGCGGATCACAATGACTGTATCTTGCAGCGAGACCCAGCGAGGAAGCTCAAGAATCTAATGGACATCCCAGTGCTAGTGGTCACTAGCGAAGCAAGCTACCATGCGCCGTACGACTACTGCACTGTTGCATTCTTGAAGCAGGCAGGCGTGCAGGTAGAATTTGCTGATTTACCTAAAGAGGGCATTCATGGAAACGGGCATTTCTTGTTCATGGAGAAAAATAACATAGAGATTGCAGAACGTATTCTCAAGTGGATCGAGTCGGTATAAGGATCAGGGCTAGCGAACTACAAACCATCTATCGGCAAGAGAAAGCAGTATAGTTTCGTCGTAATGTTCATAGATCCACCCAAGCTCAAATGGAGTTGCCGTATAGTGCAACCTTGCAGCCATTCTTGCTCTTACACGTCAGCTTCATCTCACCCACCCAGTCTTCCTTGTCGCGACTCTCAAGCACCTCAAATTTCTTTGCAAGTCTTACAAGCACATACGCTGCCTCGACCAGCACTTTCTGCTTCCCCAAACACTCCCTGTTACCGCCGCCAAAGCCCATGAACTCCCAATGCGTAGGCTGAATTGTCTCCCAGCGTTCAGGTCGGAAGGTCTCGACGTCTTTACCGTACACGACGGGATCACGATGAAGTGCGTACCAGCTCATATTGGCAACTGTTCCTTTGGGTATGAAGATTGGTTCATCCTGGTTGGGGCCGCCACCCACTGGCAGTCTAGTGTCTTGTGTCGCAGAACGGCCCATGATGGGAAAGACTGGATATAACCGGAGGGATTCCATGAGGATGTTCTGGACTACGGTAAGGTTCAAGAGGACGTCAAAGCTAAAGTCGCTCACTTCGTACGACTTCAAAGCTATTCGTATTTGTTCCCAGTACTTGGGATGCCGCGACAGTAGGAAGCATGAATTTCCAAGAAGTGCAGACGTGGTCTCCTGCGAAGCCATCATACCCTGGAGTATTTGACTGCGAATGAAGAGCCTATCATCCGTCTGGGTCGAAAGGCCTGTGAGGAGACTAGGTGGCCCTTCCCGGTAGCTTTTTGGCTGCATCTCAGCACTAGCGCTTAGTGCCTGATCTATCGAGTAATCCAGATAGTCGTGTGCTGTCTTGCAAACTCTAAAGTACCTCTTTTGAGGAAGCAAAGACCACAGTCGACCAAGAAGCAGACGGAACATGGTGAGGGATAAAGCGTCGTGGAATGAGTGTATGAACTCTTCGGAAGTGTGTGGCGCATCTTTGAGGCTCTTCGTTGGGTCTACGCCAAGCAGGAACTTGATCGAAGTGTTGAGAAACTATGCTGATCAGACTAATGTATACTCACGTGAAGAGAAGTCAGGGCCATACCATTGTGTAAAATAGCGGTTGCAGATCTACAGTCGTACCGTCCTCTAGCAACTGGCCGAACATGTCGTCGACTTGTTGCGATAGATAGCTCAAATCTTGCAAATTGTTCTTCGCAAACGTCGGCTTCAGTAACTTTCTAGACGGTTGCCAAATGTCTCCATCCGTCGTGAGAAAGCCACGCCCACAAAAATATTCCATGCCAGCAAGTCTAAACACCTGCACACCCCACTCTTTGCCTGTTGTGATTGCCGTAGTCCTTGTATTTTGAAAATTGTAATACACCATGAGCATGCAATTTGGTCCCATAACTCCGAATGCCTCCTCACCTTCCGCCCCAAGAACACATACTAGACTCTTTCCCACTGTGCGCGTTGCCACCAGATCAATTAGTGTTCCGCGTTTGCGAACTTCATCATCAGTGGTGGCTTGTCCCACAGTGTGTATGCTCTCATGCCATCCATCCACGCTTCACTTCCGGGTTGAGGTAACAGATCGAACCTCCACAGCAGTCTTGCCATGATAAGACGCAACTCTGCGTAGGCGAGATTTTTCCCGATGCAGTTGGCTGGACCAAAAGAAAATGGGTTGAAAGACTTCTTGTTGTCTTTTGCAAACGATGCGTCATAAAGTGGGTGGTCTTTTGGCAAGAATCGCTCGGGGCGGTAATCGTCAGGACGATGCCAATTTCCTGGGCTGCGGTAGCTAGCGTGCTGATGAAGATGAACCTTGGTCTATTTTTGGCGTTGGTCAGCTGGGTGATTAGAGCAAGAGCGTTGCATAAAGCTTTGCTTACATTCTTAGGTATATAGTAGCCGCCAACGAAGTCTCCCGGAGACAATCTAGTTGGTGAGACGACTGCAGGAGGAAACATGCGTAGGCTCTCTTCAATACATGCTTGCATGTATATCAAATCCGTCGTCGTCTTGATTGTGATTTGATCCTCAGAGGTGTACCTTGGGCGTACTTCCTCAAGCACCGTTTTCATGATCTCAGGATTCTTGCCGAGGAGGTGTGCGGTTGCTGAGAGGCAAGTCGCCGTTGTCTCACTCCCAGCTACTATCAGAGCCTCGGAGTTCATTTTGATCTCCATGTCAGACATTCCCCCCTTATCCGTATTGTTCTTCAAAATGTACCTGATTGAGGTCAGCGTTTGTCACAAGAACATACTTTGGAGGCTTCTGACCACATGAAGTCCTTTTTGCCATTACCCTCGGCTCCTAGGGCAACACGGCGATCGGTTCTCTCTTTCGTCAAGGCCTTATGATCAGCTCGCGCAGCAGCCATTTTCTTTCCGATCAGTATATTGAGAAGTACACGCGTTATAGAGTACCGTTTGAAAAACACTATCATCTCGCCAGTACGCATAGCGTCGAAGATCAGTGCCACCCAAGGATGCATCTCGCTCTTTTCTAGACATTCGAATGGCTCGCCGTACATGAGATCACCGATAATGTCAAACGTTGTATAATCTAGATAAGAAGCCACGGTTAGCAACTGCCTTATGAGAGAGAAGACCGGATAGCGTGTCCGGACAACGGCGGTAGCTTTCGAAGATTTCCCAAATGAAACAGAAGCGCAAGCAGGGCGTACTTACTATACTGAAGTCAGCAAAACATCACTACGAGCGAGAATCGTGGCTACTGCTTACCTAAACCACTTGACAATGTCGGTTGCAGTGCCTGATGCTGCAAAGTCGCTAATCCGAGAGATGAACAGGTCCACGTAGTGCTTGATGAGAGGCTCTTGCTCATACATTGCGTTTTGCGAGAAAGCATGGGAAAGAATGCGGCGTTGTCGGCTGTGGCCCGCACGATCTGTAAGAAAGATGCTGCTCTCTACTGTTCCGTCGGTGGCTGAGTTGAAGAATGCAGGATCTCGCGCAAAATCATTTTTGCCTTGTTTTCTGAACGCGAACACGTCTTCCCAACCTGGATCGCCGTCGACAGCGATCTCGTCGGGACCTACTCTAACTACGCGCCCATACTTCTCGTGCAGCACAGCAACATCCTTGAACCACAGCCCATAGAGATTGTGACGAATCCCCCTTGGTAGGCTGGATATCGCAAGGAGCTTGGGTCCCGGGACTTTTGCGAGTGGATGGAAGAATAGTCGGTAGACGATGACAGTTGTATAATAAAGTACAGGCTGGCGTTTTTTTCAGTCAGTCACTCTGTTAGACATGATATTCAATTTGTCTACTCACGAGTATAGCCAGGCTCAACAATGTGATCGCCATCTTTTCGAACGGAACGCAAGATGATGGCTGTGTGGAGAGACAGAGCAGCGACGTTGCGCGATATTTGTATCGCAGTGATCGCAGCGTCTAGTCCTTCAAATTCGTCCGTCTGATGGCTTGCGAATAACGTTGTGGCCAAGGAACACCACTGCCCGAGACTTGTCCTGCAAGGTTATTCGCCGTCCAAACGATCAAGTGTGGAGCTGTTGCATCTCAACGTTGTGGTCAGGGGTCTCGTATATGGCTATAGTTCCCCCCGATGTGTGGAAAGCGCTGAGCCCCTGTGCGTCTTGTGTACTTCATATCCACATGGAGAAGTATAGTCGTTTCTTCCGTCCACTGGCGTCGTCGCCATAAATCATCCAGGTGGGGATGGCACGGCATTGCCCCAGCGGCTGCATTTGCCCAGGTCGCAGGCGCGTCACGTACCCAGTTTCGAAGGAAAGCGTAGAGAGACTAGCAGGGGCGTGCCATCCTGTTTTGATAGCTGAGGCACGGAAGCGGATGTTGAGGCCATCCGACGGACGAGCGGGGATGAACGTCACTCGACTTTTGACCATTCGTGGCTGCCGGGTCGGACCGAGTGCCACATAGATCCCGAGATGCGATTACCGTGCTGCATAAAATCGGATAGTCGGACTGCTTGCTACCGTTGTGGCCTCGTCATCTTGATCACAACGTTGTATACCATAAATATAGATGCTGCTTGTAAGTATACGAGCAATCTGTAGTTCAAGAGCTTGGCAGTGTGAATGTTGTACTCGAGCAAGTCATGACTCGTGAACAGAGCACAAGCTCCAAATAGACTTCAGCGCCACCCGATACCGCCGTGTGTTACCACAGGCGTTCTTTCCTTGGTCAACTTGCTGCACGATTTTCCTAATTGGCGCCCAATTTTGCTACCAATTGTTTGCGTGACCATGTCGCACCCAGCTTTGCCGTTCTTCAGTCTACCAAAGCATGTCCGATTGTTGGTCTACGAGCAACTCGAATCAAGCAACAAATACGTGCACCTCAGTAACCAGCCAGACCAAGATCCCGATTGCGCGATCCTCGTAGCTTGATCGACTCCTCATGAAGATGATGCAAGACGATGCAAGATGCGCTTTCCAGAAGCTCGATGCAGATCCTTCTACCAATGCGGGGAAATGCCGCCGAAACGGTAGTTCTGTTCCTCGGCGCAGTAAGAGAGCACGTAAAGCGATTGTGCCAGACGTATGGTCCCAGTAGCAGACGAGATACGTACAATTGACACTGCCACCATCGTTGGAGTCCTGCTGAGTTGAATACAGCTGGGCAGATATTCAGATTGTCGATCTCCTTGCTTTGGCATTTTACATTAGTCGCGTAGCTTACTGTCTATAGGCAGGGCCATCGGAGGAAGTCCACGACATTTCAGTCGTGCGCTCCAGCAAAGCCTGGCTCATGACGCAAGAAGGCCGCCATAAGGTAGATGGTATGGTTGCAAAGCTCCCCAGAACTCTGGCGAGCAAAGTAAATCATTATGTAGAAACTTTCAGTTAGAGAATCCGGACGCCTGGTCTGTCAGCACTTGTCGGGAACAACATTACACCTTTAGACAAGGCAATACGAGGGCTGACGAAGCCTTTGGTCAGACAGCGAAGAGTTGGAAAGCTGAGGGTATATGGCATAGATTAACTTGAGTAGGAAAGGCACTGGTTGGATTGACGAGCACAAGTCACAAATCAAAGGTGAACAGGACGTTTGACAGAAAGGCTAGTTAATCAATCAAGAGATGCTGCAAGTATGCGAGCAGCCATAGTAAGTAGACACAGTCATGGACAGGTTTCACTCAGCGCGACATCAATCCAGTCATCGACGTAAGAACCATGTGTTGGAAATAATACTCACAGTATTGGTGCCGCCAATCAACACTGACATTCTTGCCACAATGATATCTATGCACCGTCAGCTGTTGAATCATAGCACAGCGAACCCTTCGACTGTATTGTTACTCACCACTCATGAGTTCGAGGAATTGTTAGTGTCATAGAATGTGACATTTATCACCTATAAATTGCAGCAGGTTAGAGTTCTTCCTTTGCCCACAACAACATTGAACAATTCACCCAGAACCCAGCACGCAAGCACATAAATCATAACGATTCAGTACGTTGTTGAAATTTCAGGTTTCAGTGACTGACAAAGACTTAGCTCGAAGCGTTCCCCAACTCTCAAAAGATCTCCCAACTGGAAGGCCATCATGTGTATGCATATTCCAGTGACATGGACACAGTGCCATTGCACAGGCGCCTTAATCAGAAGGTGCCTTACAGCAAAGCTTGAAGGTCCTGACAAAGTGTGTCCTGGCCTCCCTGTAGAAGCAGATGAGAAACTCGCAGAAGAGGTAGCGGGACCATGCAGTTATCACAA
Organism: Parastagonospora nodorum SN15; assembly: GCF_000146915.1. Classification (NCBI taxonomy): domain Eukaryota; kingdom Fungi; phylum Ascomycota; class Dothideomycetes; order Pleosporales; family Phaeosphaeriaceae; genus Parastagonospora; species Parastagonospora nodorum. The sequence continues at coordinate 220,179 of NW_001884565.1, read as the reverse complement.
GGGTAACGCAGTCTGGAAGCGGGAACAAAGTGCCTCGAGCAAACCCTGAGATAAATAAAGGGACAATAGCAAGGATGGCTTGGGCGTTATGGCAAGAAACCGAAGAGCACCGGTTGCTACAGTTGTACTTTTGACGACCTCTAATGTATTCTTTTCAATGATCAAGGTCTATGTCAAAACTTTGTTCAATATATCATTTTCAATGAACTAGAGATACATTCATGGTACATATTAGAAGTTTATTGACGGTTGTCAAGATCTTGCCTCTTCAGACAATCTATATGGTGAATGTTGGTGGATTTACAAGGCGAAAAGCAAAGGCAGTGAGACGCGGAAAGAGTTGCGGTGGACACATCTTCGATGCCCTTCACACAGCTTACTTTGGAGCTTGACTCGTCCCGGCGCACGATAATCACTTAGTTTCATTTTTACCCTTTTGGAGTCAGTTATTGTTGTTACCAGTCTGCTGGATGGGACCGCAAACTTACCTTACAAGTAGGACACTCTTCAGTCTTCAAGTGAAAGATCTTGGGATGCTCAGGGCATATAATTTGATGGGCGGTACAAATGCGCTTTTTGGGATTATACCGACAATTACCATGCCTGCGCATTGGACAATGGTGAGTTGTTGTTCCTCCTACCCTTGGCATCTCGAAGTTGGCTTGGCTTGAAGTTGATTTAGGGTCGAGAAGTACGAAATATCAACTGTCGAGAAGAGCCTGTATGAGCGTGGGTGCAAGAACGATGCTAGAAACTTACTGGTTTATATTACCTGGGGAGCTGTTGGGGGTTCACCGCAGCCTTCCACAATTGGCAAGAACGGATCAATTGGGTCTTGGAAGGCGTGAATTGAGTATTCACATCTTCAGACCTTACAGTCATCCATTTGGGTCTAACTCCTACCACGATAGGTTAGTAAACGTGGTAGCCGGAAGTGAAGGCGTGAATTGGTTGTTCCCAACTGTGCTGCCTTCAAAGGTTCTCTGAACGTAATTCCAATATTATTTGCTGAAGTGACGGGATTGAGCAACCGATATCTTGAGCCAGTAACACATATGCGGGTGAAACACAGTATTTGCCTTTCTCTTGATACAAAAGGGAGCGCCTCATACGCTGTCGATGTCAAAAGTATAGTTGCTACCGCTAGGAGACAAAGCGCGCAAAGGTGCATTCACTCAGTATTGCGATAATTATCACGGTTGATATACAATGATTTTGGTGAACAATGGCTCATGTGACCCCGACCAAACCTCGGAAGGCAGCACTTGAGTGATTGATCGTGCTGGGAAGGCGCTAATCACTCAATCTGTCCTAGTGTCATTGGCTATTACATATTGTTTACGCCTCTTTCCCACCCACTCTTCTCCCCCACCATTATTGGACAACCTCAACCATTTTCCAGTAAGCCATGGCGCCCGCAGATCAAGCGTTCGATGTCTCTACCAACTCAGTACCATCCCAACACGATGTCAATCTCGAGGATGAAAACGAGCTCAAACAACCTCAACCCGGTGTAACATCGGATCAAGCGCCCCATGTCCCCCACGAATCGATCGCGACTCTAAACGAAGTTAAGCCAGAGGACGATGATGAGTTTGATCAACCTGATACAGTGTCGGACTCCTCCACACTGGTATACGATCATGAAGCATTTGATACGTTTCGCCATCGGGTTGCAGAGTTCGTTCTTACACTCTGGGACGGGGCGAAGGCAAGCGACATTGAAGTCACCAGAATGTCCGGGGGTGGCTTCAATCGCGTCATCAGTATCACAAGGACTATCCCCAGGCAGCAGAAGAGCATGCTCGCCTGCAGCTTCAAACGACTCTGGACCTTCATCGCAGATAGATCCACCAAAATGCGCCATGACACGTGTCAGCCTCGTTGCCTCGACTATATCTTACGGATTCCGCGTTTCGATGCAGCACAGCTGGATCGAGATGTCGCTGCGTTACGCTACGTACAGAAGCTTAGGAGCATCCCGGTTCCTGATGTAGTGGCGTTCGACGAAACCCCAAACAACAAGCTGGGCAGCCCTTACATGCTGCAGAATCGATTATCCGGAACTGATCTTCTACATACATTCCATAGATTGGATCACGACCAGAAATGTCGTGTAGCAGAAGAGTTGGGTCGAGTGTTCCACGCCATGTTGTCTAGAAAGTGCCCAGTAGCTGGGAAGCTCATACTACCTCACACTGTTAGTAGCTCTAAGGACGATGGGGATCAAATCTGTGTAGAACCACTCTTCCAATCTGAGCTGCCAACCAGAGGCCAAGTGAAGCACAACCTTGCCACGAAGGATTTGCTTACTGAGATATTCGAGGAACGTAAAGAAGGGTTCGAGGACATGGGCAACAATTTCGAGGCGGGATACATGAACCGCTTTTCCGCCATGGCAATTGAGCTTCATGCGGAAGGATGGTTTGCAAACAACGACATATCTGTGTGCCACCTGGACTTTGAACCTCGAAACATTCTCATCGACATCACTAAGGATGCTCCACAGCCGATCATCAGTGGCATCTTGGACTGGGACAGTGCTGCCCTGGCCCCGAGCTTTATGTCGTGCAAGCCACCGCTTTGGATTTGGGCCTGGGCAGACGATGAGGACGAGGACGAACGGACAGCTAATGACGAACCGCCCAACGAAGAAGGAAGGGTTTTGAAGCGGACTTTTGAACAAGCCGCGGGACCGGAATTCGCTGGTTACGCGTATCCCTCTGCATATAGACTAGCCCGGCGGCTTCTACGATTCGCCATGGATGAGATGAGGTCGACTGAAGATTTCAACGAAGCAGATGCGATGCTTGAAGAATGGGCGGAATTACGGAAGTCCTCGGCCATCGTAGACACTTGATGCGAAGGTTTAATCAAGGTTATCGTCACATGCAGCCAAAAGCCTCATCTGTCTAGGATAAAGAGGATGCTAGAGCTTGTTGGCACTGCTGAATGGAGGTTGATGTAGCCAAAATAATATGAACATGCCCATAATATAATGACATGGCACCCCTTTCCCTGTGATAACCATTCATCCTCTTCAACGTATTTTCTAGACCCTCAACCATGAAGGCTTCTCGAAGTGAGCGTTCCTTTTGCCGCACTCAGGATGTTTACAACTCACACTTCTTTCTGTGCGTGAATAATGCATGTTGTTCAAGTGTTTCCCTTTTGAAATGCTGCACCTGTCACGTCACCATAGTGAAGAATCTTGAAATCTAATTCACGTACATGCATTGAAGCCAGCTCTTCCATGCCAATATCACTTTTTGAGTGTTGGTCGTACCATATGCCCATCAGCGCAACAAGACATCAGCTCGCATCATTAACAACCTCAAATAATCAACATATACCCTACTATCACAGCGCCACCAATACCCGGAATACAGTCCAAAAATCCCGCTCTAATCATACTACCTCAACCTCAAACCACTATCAACGTCGCCCAATCGCTCACGATGTGTTACTACCACGACAAGTACTACACCTGCGGCTGCCTTGTGCCAGAGTTCAAGTTCTGCTCACGTGGTCTGTCTTTCAAGAAGAAAATACGTTGTCGTGGACACATTCCCACGAATAAAACAACCAGGTTCGGTACACCGTGCGGACGCAAAGGTCATCCTTGCCGAAATGAGGAATTCAGGACACCAGCCTAGGTGGCGAAGAGGAAGGACAGGCGATCCGATGGAAGGAAGCTTGTGTGATGGATGCGGTCGATCAAGCAATGTTCAATTTCAGGTTCTACTGTTACGAGCACAAGACTTTGGACATTGATATAGTCCTTCTAGCAAAAAGAACGTGATTTCTCAAGTTTGTTTACAAACCTCTATTTCCCCCACTTAGTCTCAAATCCCATCTATCCGGCCCTCTATATTTCTCCCCGACCTCACTTGAAGTCCTTTTTCCCCTCTAGAATCGGCCCACCCTCCCAAATCCTCCCACCTTCAAACAGCCTCTCCACCGACATGCCCTACGCCTGTTTAACCCGATCGAAAAGAAAGCTTCTGATCATCCTGCCCCAGCATCTTGCCCTGGTACAGGTGTCTGTAGCCTTGACTGCGTCTCAAGTGCCTTGTCCAGTCTCCCTGGCGCTTCAGGATGTGCCTGTTCATGTCGATGACGTGTCGATCGGCAGCACCCGTGAGCTTGCTGTATGTTCTGCGATTGCTGATTGTGGCGTTGTTTTCTCTAACTTTTGCGTTACGGAATCTTGCTCCATCGCAGTTTGAGTTGGTTCCCTGGTTGGCACTGCTTGTGTCGTAGAAATTCGGGGTGGACTAGACCTCGTTGAGGTACAGGTCTTGGCGATGGCGTGTGTAACTTGGAAGATGACTTGGAAACAACCTTAGGCTTCCTCACTGGACCCTGAGTCCTCTTGGGAGCTGGGCCTGGCGTTGGCGTATGCGTCGAACCAGTCGGAGCATTACGTTGACAGTTAATCCAGAAAGGCATGATAAATTTAGAAGTCTTCGAGTGAGCTGTATACTCTGCACATGTGGCAAGTGTGTATAAGTCAAGAATAGGCACTATGTTTATGTTTTAAGTATGGATTTGGATGTTGTATACTATGTCTGAGGTCTAATTGGGCAAACACATGGCCATCGCGACATTTTTTTATGGCACAGAACGTCAGATGTTCGCTCGTGAACGTGCGAGCGTGAAGGTCGACTTTGAATTCTGCGGTAACAATGCACAGTAACACGAGAGTTCGTGGAACACATTGGATTGTTCAAACACACTCGCTTCGTTGACGACATAGATCTGAATGTCTCCTGGAAGGGTGATTGATGTCGAATCTAGACGTATTGATGCGTATGTAGCAGTCCAGAGCATATTTCGAAGTACAAGGCGAAGTCAGTCGAAGTGCTTTGAAGTATGCGTCGCACCTTTGACTATGCGACGAGATGTAGCAAACTATTCATCATCCCGATATAATCGTATTATCCATGTATCTCTACTGATACAAGCACGTGAATGTAGGAAGGCGGTCGCTTAAACGAAAGTTTTCGTGTCGAACCGGATGGCTACGTTGGCAAGCAGCGAAAGGACGGCAATTACGGCCGCATGAGTGTATGTCTTCAGATTCGCATGTGAGAAAGTAAAGCAGTATATCGCGGTGCTCTCACCTAGTTTGCGGTCTTTGCGGGCTGCTGAGGGGAGTTTGCGGTGAGAGACGCTTAAGGTAAAACATAGTTTGCTGAGATATAAGACTTGACAATTGACCTGTAGACTCGAATAGTCAACCACGATCTTTCCTACAAGAATTACAACATGGCAACTACCAAGACTGTGCCCTCGGCTCCTCGTGCGTTGCGGATCCGTAACACTACTTCTGCAACAGCACACTGACACACCCAGCCAACCCATACTATACCATCAGCGCCCTCCCGAACAAAGGCTACGGCTGCGTCGCCACAGCCCCCATCGAGCTTGGGACCCGCATCCTCGCTGACAGCCCGCTCCTCATCGTCCCCATCGCCAGCTACCTCGCGTCCGATATCCAAGCCGCCTTCGACAAACTCTCCCCGGAGCAGCAAGCGCAGTACTTCACCCTGCACTCCGGCCACGGCCAAGACCCCAAGATCTGGCCCTCGCGCATCCACGAGAGCGTCGAGCCGCGCGAGCGCCAGCGCATCCGCGAACAACACGACGCACGCGTCGGCAAGGAAGCCAGTCTGATCTCCATCTTCCAGATCAACTGCATGGAGCTGGACAACGGCGCCGCGATCTTCCCGCACGCCGCGCGCTTCAACCATGCTTGCAATCCGAATGCGACCTTCAGCTGGAACGCGGCGATTGGCAAGGAGATCATCCATGCTATGAGAGACATCGAGGTTGGTGAAGAGATCACAATTTCTTACTGTGATATGATCCACGAGCGACAGTTGCGGACGTGGGAGTTGAAGCACTATGGATTTGCGTGTGATTGCCGGAGCTGCAGGGGTCAGGAGGGGGATGAGGTGGAGGGTACATGGGCGTATCAGAGTGCGCAGAGGAGGTTTAGGTTGGGGGAGTTGGAGAGGGAAACGAGGTTCTTGCGTGGTAAGATGCAGTGTGAGGAAGAGTAGAAAGTTGGAAACTGATGAAAAACAGGCAAACGTCTCGAGCAGGGCGCACAGCAGCCTGATTTCGTGGGCAAGCTGGTCGAGATGGCTGGGCTGCACATGCAGGAGGAAGAACATGGTGTCAGACTGGCCAATATGTGAGTTTGCTGCCAGTCAAGGTGTGCTGGTGATGCTAATTTAGGCTAGCTTCCTGGACATCGCACTTGTGTGCGAGATCAAGGGAGACTTCAAGTCTGCAGTGGATGCGGCAAAGAGGGCGGTGGAGATCAAGAAGGACTGCCAAGGAGAAGACTTCACAGATTATGAGAAGTATGTGGTGGTGTTGCAGCGCGCGATCATGCTGCGGGGCCAGAGCAAGCAGAAGGCGTAGACGGAGAGTGATCGGGCGTCACGGCATTCGGCGTTGGAGTTCTGGTGGCGGTAAAAAAAAAAAAGTAATTATATTGCCACAACATTGACGTAGAACATAGAATCTCACGATGTCAATGATGGTGTTGAGGATTCATCTGCAGTGTGACGTGAACGAGATGGGTTAGCGGCAGAACCGTGCTGGACCCTGACTGAGACACAACTGAAGCATCGTCGTCAGCATCAACCACGCCTCACCGCCTCGCGAAATGCTGCAACAAAGGTGCGCGCGTCGCAAAGACGGATGTCAAAGAATCAAGGACCATCAAACATGGAACCTGCTCTACTCACACCCAATCAAAGCTCCGGACTAACGTGGCGGGAAGTAACGCCGAGGTTTGAGAGGTGACGTCGGTCTGTGCAAGCGCTGGACGTGACCTGAAACTTGCTGCGCATATCGCGAGCGTACCTGAAAATACCTCTCTTAGAGACAGCCACTTCACTGACAGACAATATATTCCTGCTTACGGCACAGAGTCAGAACCATTCACATTCCAGCTCATATACGAGAGGGCGTTGCTCAGCCTCCATTAAACGATCGGCATACCACCAACATCCTCTAGCTCCGGCACAGTCGCTTTCCGTGAATCTGCGCGCCGCAATATCTACGCGCCGTCCTATCAACTCTACTGCGAAGCACATCACACCTGTAGTCAGCATGGAGAGTTCAGATAGCAAGTCGACCGCTTCTGCACCGCCAGCTGGCACTACATCTGCGCAACCACAAGCAGTCGCAAGGCCTCTCTCACCCCCAACGTCCGAGTCAGCTTCCAAAACTGAACCAAAGATATCAACTTCTCAAGACGCGCCAGGCCTCTCCACGCCACCCTTCTCACCCTCCAGTCAGACGCCAATACTGCAAAATGAACAAGAAGAGTTTGAAGGGAACGTGGATGTCAACAACGACATTCCAAGTCAAGAAGATCTCCAGAAAGTAGGCGATCTGCTGGTGCTGGATGCGGAGGGCAAAAGTCGACCTTTCAAGGAGCTGTACAATGCGCCTCATGTTGCGCCACGGCAGCTGATCATCTTCATCCGGCACTTTTTCTGTGGAGTGAGTGTCACGATCGGACTGTGGAGTGTTTGCTGACTTGACTAGAACTGCCAGGAATACCTGCGCACGCTTTCTTCCTCGATCAACGCCGAAGCTCTCCTCGCCCTTCCCACACCTACCTCCATAACCGTAATTGGATGCGGAAAGCCCGCGCTCATTCCCATGTATGCCGAGACGACGAAGTGTCCCTTCCCAATCTATGCCGACCCAACACGCAAGCTCTACGACCTCCTTGGCATGACACGGACATTCCAGCTGGGCGCAAAGCCCTCCTACATGCATACGAACATGCTCATCAACTCGGTGCAATCCATATTTCAGGGTCTCAGTGCAGGCAAGAATGCAACCAAGGGCGGCGACATGAAGCAGGTGGGAGGAGAGTTCATCTTCGAGAACGGCGCGTGTACCTGGGTGCATCGCATGAAGAACACGCGGGACCATGCGGAAGTCGGTGACTTGAGGAATCTGCTGGGTCTGGACGGCACGAGACCTCCTATGAGGAAGCGCTGGAGCCACAACGTCAAGCAAAACAAGCCGGATCGACGCAGCATGAGCTGGGGCAGGTTGCGGAGTAAGAGTCGAGGCACGAAAGAGCTCGAGAAGGATACGAACAGGAAAGTGGAAGAGGAAGACCCGAAGAAGATGGTCGGCAGTCCGACAATATGACGAGCAAACGGCGAAATTCGAGCATCTGTACAAGGTGTGCGGGGGAAGTTAAGCAAGCATGGAGTTACTGGTTGCATTGCCGGCGTTGGAATATTCTAGTAGGCTCCGGGAGCCCTCCCGGCAGTTGCGCGTGAGATACCTCATTGTTCAATTTATGAAGCGTTTCCTCACAACAGTTGCTTCAAAAGAAGATTCCAGTCAACTGTCTCTGAAATCGCATATCATCGGGATGCATCTCTTCCCACCTTTATCTCTTCTAGTAACATTCGCACAGGTCTGCCACATGCGGCAACTTGTTCCGCGTCATTGCCAAGAGAACGCGTCCACTGTCCGACTCCCCACATTTGGCTAAGATGCCCCGGCCAACGCGCCAGCGAAGAGCCAATTGTAAGCCACTCGCGTCCAGACGGCCCAAATAATGCCTTGTCCGAGCTGAGGGCGAACTTGAGCCTCAAGCGCGAGCCTGAAGCGCAGATACACCGAGCGTAATCCGCGAATGAGGGGCATTGGAGGGGCAATGACGGTCGTGGTCGAGCCAACCCCACACGTCCGAATAAATACTGACGGAGCCGCACTCGCCTTTGGGATCGTTCTTTAGTCTTCTTTCCTCCTCTTAAACCTCTCCATCATCTCTCTTCATACACTTTGATACCCATTGATATTACCGCGCAGCAATCATGTCCGCCGACACAGTAGGAAAGGTACGTCAAGCTCTAAACACCATGCGACGTCATAATGGAGCTATAGCTAACATGTGTACCACCAGACCATCACTTGCAAGGTACGCTCACACCTCAATATTCGCATCATGTTGGATTCGCGTCATCCTGCCAGCTCCCTCCGCAGTCTTCATCACCGAATGCCGCCTTGGCGTGCGGAACCGCAAAGATGTGCAGCTGCAAGCACTTCGCGAGATTACAGGGGTAGCGGAGCTCGCGGACGCGATTCGACTCGCGGATGATCATGACGACACACAAAGTAATTCAAACGAAGCTCGAACTGACACGCATTAGGCCGCAGTCGCCTGGGAGGCCGGCAAGGATCTCTCCATTGAGGATGTCGAGGTTGCACCACCCAGGGCCCACGAGGTCCGCATCCAGATCTACTACACTGGTGTCTGCCATACCGGTACGTCTAGCATCTCCAGTCTACCAAACTTCACCCGGAGACATTATCTCAATTCATAAAACGGCAGACTAACATACATTAGATGCCTACACACTATCCGGAAAGGATCCCGAGGGTGCCTTCCCCATTGTCCTTGGTCACGAGGGTGCTGGTATCGTCGAGTCCGTCGGCGAGGGAGTCACAAACGTAAAGCCCGGCGACCACGTTGTTGCGCTATAGTAAGTCTAATCTTTACTCCCTCAATGCATTTGGCTAACAGCCTGCAGCACACCAGAATGCAAGGAGTGCAAGTTCTGCAAGTCTGGCAAGACCAACCTATGCGGAAAGATCCGAGCAACCCAGGGTAAGGGTGTCATGCCCGACGGCACCTCGCGCTTCAAGTGCAAGGGCAAGGACCTCCTCCACTTCATGGGCACATCCACATTCTCGCAATACACCGTCGTAGCAGACATCTCCGTCGTCGCCATCACCGAGGAGGCGCCCATGGACCGCACCTGCCTGCTCGGCTGCGGTATTACCACCGGTTACGGAGCCGCCGTCATCACTGCTGGCAAGGGCGGAGTCGAGGAGGGCTCCAACATCGCTGTCTTCGGTGCCGGCTGTGTCGGTCTGTCTGTCATCCAGGGAGCAGCCAAGAACAAGGCCGGCAAGATCATTGTCGTAGACGTCAACGACGCCAAGGAGGAGTGGTCCAAGAAGTTCGGCGCAACACACTTTGTCAACCCCACCAAGCTCGGCAGCCAGAGCATCCAAGACAAGCTCATCGAGATGACCGACGGTGGCTGCGACTACACCTTCGACTGCACGGGCAACGTCAACGTTATGCGCGCCGCTCTCGAGGCATGCCACAAGGGCTGGGGTGAGTCCATCATCATCGGCGTCGCCGCCGCCGGCCAGGAAATCTCCACCCGCCCATTCCAGCTCGTCACCGGTCGCGTGTGGAAGGGTTGCGCATTCGGCGGTGTCAAGGGCCGCACACAGCTCCCCGGTCTGGTCGCAGACTACATGAATGGCGACCTCAAGGTCGACGAGTTCATTACTCACCGACAGCCACTGGACAAGATCAACCAGGCCTTCTCGGATATGAAGGCTGGCGACTGCATTCGCTGCGTTGTTAACATGCGAGAATGAGTACGCTCGGGCCCCCAAGATCAAGGTTTGAAAGCGCGCTTGTAGATGCACGTTGAGCTTGGCATTGGTGTGGAGTTGAGGGACGCATATGGAGGCGTTGATGATGATGAAGAGCGTGTTTTTTCGTCGTGTGTATATGTGTTTGGACCAAAAGGTCTGGGCTTTTGTAGTTAGGGTAAATGTAAAAGTCATCCAAGCAAATACTGTCATGTTGCCTCGCAGTCATGATCGATGACTTGACCATGCATGACTCCAACACGCCACAGCTCTATATAAGCCTCACCTGGCTATGTTCTCGGGCCTTCCTATCAACATCATACACCGGTACTCGATCTACTGCTCACTTACTCCGGCAATGTCTTCAAACGCAACTCGTGGAGAAACTTGCAATCCTAAGCCATTGGCAAACGACACCACAAAGGGAATCGACAGCTCTCAAACCAAAACCTTCGCTCCAACTCCAGGCCAGGATGCTATAGATCAGGCAAAGTTTGCCGAGGGCGAGAAGATGTTGGTGGAGAGTGTGCATGGGCATGGGAGTTATGAGGAGTTCCTGCGCAAGAATGGGAGGCCAGAATCAGATTAGCAGACGATAATGTATATGGGATCTGTTTTAGTTCATGTTGATTAATAGCGTTGATTTTCATCTAGTACACATGTATTCAGAGTATGTCACAAGATCTAAATATTGTGTGATTCCTGAAAGTATTGCCACATTCCTGTATTTTTCTTCATGGTATCTATCTACCAGCCTACGGCTATTCCTCATGCGCAGAAAATATGTAACTGACGATTCCAAGGTTTGCCGCTCCGCCTTGGCTAATTACCGAGTCGCGTTCGTGACATGGGGTTGACTGAGAGCCCGCGTGGTGTATAGCGATACTTTGGGGGGAATATTGATAGCAGAACCGTCATACTTCTATCAGGGGTAGTCATCATCGTGCAAAGTCTTGTGAACCCATCACATTCACCGCTTTATGACTCTCACACAAAACCATCATATAAACCCCACACGCAGCCGCATCTTTCTCCTCACACACCAATCGATTCAATCGAACCATCCCTCACATGTCTCCACAATCAGCCCGCGCAGAACTGACACTCGCCGACGCCGCCAAATCAGGCGGCCCCGAAGAGGTCTCCAAAGAGACAATGATGGATTTTTATCTCCGGGGCCAGAGTTCTACAGTGCGTCAAACGTTGGGACCTTGTGTGACGGCGACTCACAAGGCGAGTGTGGCATGGGAGGGTTATACGACGATCATAGTCACTCCTGAAGATGTAGCTTTCTCCTCAGAGGAGGAGTTGAAGGAGGAGGAGGAGGAGAAGATGCGCCAGAGGATTTGGTATCCTGTGCGGTAAGGGTTTGGTGGGTAATGGCGCGGGAAGGAACCGGAAGGCAGGGTCGTAGTTTTTAAGAGAGCATGAATCGGCAGATTAACATGTTGAACTTTGGCTGAGATAAGTGATAATTGTAAATGCCGGATTTGCGTGCGCTCGTTGCATGCCTATTGCGAATTGATCGGTGATCAGGATTGAGGGTTTTCGCTACATCAAGCAAAGCATTCTGCTTGTGATGATGGTGCTATGCAGATTATCAGTATTTGCGTGTGATAGGGAGGTTTGGAAGAGAGATTGGTGAGGACGTGGCCAGGGGAGAAGATGGGCGAAATGTGGCGCAGACGATGAGCAGTGACTTTTGTCACCTTTATGGAAATGGTTGGCAAGGTTTGGGGCTAATTCGAAGCCCTTCTTCTCATCTCATGCATGCTGGCCTTATAGCAAGCGTCTTTCAGGCAGATATCTGGAGCAAATTTGCTAGCTAAAGTGATATTACTGTGATTCACCAAGGACGGCCATGTCATCGAAAAGGATGTACGACTCGTACATGTGAATGTGAAGTTGTGATCCGCACGGTGCAGTCTTCATGATGTGGCAGATTCATGTCAGCGCATTTCTCTGACCTCCAGACATGCAAAGAGCCTTAGCGTTTGACTGTACATGACTATAGAAGTACTATAAATCTCTCTGCTTCGCCATGTTTCCACTAAGTTCATCCACACGACAATACCAAGCTCCAACACCTGCTCCCGTGCTTCTACAATTTTTCTACAATCAAACACAAGAAGAATTACTACATAACAGTAACCATGGCCCTAGGTCAATTCCATCCCCGGATGATACATGCACAGGCCGTAGAATCATACTACGAAAACCTTGCAAATGAGAGCACGAAGGTGCTCGAGGCTCAGAAAGCGGCTGCACTGCAGGTGCGCGAGGCTCAGGAAGCGGCCACGCTGCAGCTTACCAAAGAAGTCGCAGGTTGCGTAGCTTCTCCACCTCCGAGCTCGCCTTTCTCCCTCGGTTCTAGCATGGATGATTCGTACTCAGCTAGCGAAAAGGATTATCCGAGGAGAGAGGCTCCTGGGGTTGATTCTGATGATGCGAGTGAGGCTTTTGTGAGTCAAGCTGCAAGCCCGAGTAGGAGCGCTGTTAGTGCGTCTTCGGATGGTGGGGTTGAACTTGGGGGAGGCAATTCGTCAGACGGTGGAGTGGAGCTTGAAGAGGATGATTCGTCAGATGGCGGGGTTGAGCTTGAAGGGGGCGAGGGGGAGGGTGAGGTGGAAGGGAAGGCGAAGGGTAAGGGTAAAGGAAAGGCTCGGAAGTAGAACGACTGGGTGTTGGTTATTTGGCGAGCATGTTGGGTTTCTGCTTGGTGCAATTGGTGGGATTCTCCTATAGTGTCATAATTAGATTCTTTTGTTAATAGTAACTGAATTTTGTAAATCAGTTGAGGTGTCCTAGTCGGTGTTTGGTCTCAGTGATCTAGCTCTATGACCCCCACCTAATCATGGAAGTGTTTCAATATCGTTCGGCGTTCCGATCATCGCAGCCAATTCCTAGTCTATACATTCATTCTCGTGGATAACATTGGTGATAGCGCATCATCGTATGGTATTGTCGGCGGACGCAACCTGTCGAGAGTCAAAGCGACACACTGGTCACAGTAAGGCGTCATTCAAATTCGATGAGCAATTCATACCGCAGGATGACTTATGTTGTGTTTTGTGTCCAGTGATCGCAACGTTGCACGATCGCATGACGCCATTCGGGTACGAAAGCGACCATTGCGGTGAGCATCTTTCGCTCCTGGGCCTGAACGCAAAGCTGTCACCGAGCATGAATACATGATGCGCCATATGCTATGACTAGACAGACTGTATATAAGCTTGTTGCTATGTCCGCTCTCTTTCTCGTATATTGCAAAGTTACCTAAAGCTTCGAACGCACGATAACACTCAAGACATTCAGACTCGAAAACTCCCAATCATCGTTAAGCAACCACAAAACATGTCCAACAACAATGCGCAGAACGGCAATGGCAATGGCGCCGGGTCCAACGGCAACGACAGTGCCAGCGGAACAGCCACGACAGGAAGTGGCACCGGGGGACTCAGCCCTACGACCTTGCGATTGATTCACAGAGTCAGAGACAATATTCAAAACAGGTCCAATAACAATCAAGAAGAAAGTGTTCGTGGTGGTATTGCGCAGGGAAGATCGGATCAAGCAGCTCAGGCAACGATAGGGGCCAACGCTGGCACCACGACCGCAACCACCTCGACAAATGGGCACAATGCCACTAATGGAGGTACTACCAACAGTAATGGCACAGGCTAAAGGGACTAGCGGGTTTGGCAGGTGAAGAGAGTGAATATGTATACCAATGAACACACCGTCAGTGGCGCCTGGGTACCAAAGGGGTTGTTGATAGCCAAAGAAAATGTCAACCTTGTGTGCTACTCCATGAACTCGTGCGACTATCGCTTAATAATGCCTGTAAGCTGGAAGCTCCCGCGGATGCTCCTCATCTCTAGTCGGTGCCTCATGCCTCTGTGCGCTATACATTTCATGTCCATAATAGGCACTGATAGCAGAAAGCTCGGTTCGGGGACTGCTCGCCCCATCTGCTGACAGCTCGCTCGCGTGTCTAACCGGTTGCTGGCGGTTTTGGTAAGACTCGGGCGGTGATACACTTCTAAGTGGTGGCTGGCACTGATAGCCGGGTGTGGGCAAGTGAACGGGTGAAGATTGATGGTAAGTGGTGTTCACCCTCTCACTGCTGCTGCTCCGCCTTAAGGCTCCTGCAATTAAGACGGGGGGAATGTTGCTCATAGGATGCGCTGGTGGGGGAGCGTGAGCGGATCCTGCTACACCATTCCATGAACTCTCTCCGCCAGTGACGCCCGACCATGCTGGCGCTGAACTTCCTCCACCGCCTGTTCCAGTGACGCCTGACCATGCTGGAGCAGTGTTGCCCGCGGCGGAAGCACCCCCTGCTGCACCAGCTCCAACGACACCTGACCATGCTGGGGCAGAGGTAGATGCTGCAGTTGCGCCCCCGATTATGCCCGCCTTGATCAGAAGGTATACAATCCCGCCAATCACAGCGAGAGCCACGGGTATACCAACACCAATACCAGCCTTCGCGCCGTCTGATAAGCCACTCGATACAGGCGTGCTGACAGCCTTACATGCGGCAGTGTTTTGAGCGTTGACAGAAGCAAAGTAGCTCTGTGCTGGAGCAGTCATTGCAGCGTACCAGCTAGGAGTCGTGTACGAGCTAAACGCTGTGTTCAGGAAGCAGGCACCGGCTCGGTCACTTTGGGCACTTTGCGGCACGGCTGTTTGTAGTACAGATAGTGCGGCGGCATCTACATTGTTGCTTGCGGTGATCGTGGGGACGATGAGAATTCCGGCAATTGCGGAGGAGGTTGCTTGGCCTAGCACGGAAGACAACTCTGACGTCGAGTCTGCTGTGGATGATGCTCTAGCAACCGTAGCTAGCCCAGACGAAAGAGCGGTATTGACACAAGAGCTGCTACAAGTTTGTGAGATCGGGGTATCGATTACTAGAGGTTACACATACCCTCCCGGTGCACAGATCTGCGGAGAGTAGCAGATTTTATCGCTACAGCATTGATCTCCGACTGAGGGTCTGAAACATATACCCGCGCCTGGGCAGTACGTTTGGCCCTCAAACTGTGGGCAGCAACTTGAGCGATGTTAGCTGATCACAGCGTCTCTAATTGGATGCAAGATATATACTTCTTATTGTCGATGGAACAAAAGGTGTCGTTGCCGCACAACAGACCTCCGGGGCAGGTTCTTGCTGTGGCGGACTGTGGGGCTGGAGCTAGAGACGGAGAGACAAAGCTCGGTGCAGCGGAAGTAAGGAAAGCTGACACCTCCGTCACAGTCGGAACAGGTGTTAGTATCGGTGCAGGAGCCTCTGAAGAGAGCATCACTGGCGGACAGCTGTAAGCGGAACTGTCCCCTCCACTGTCCTGACAGGTTCCACCAGGACACAACATCATATTCGAATTTGGTCCACAACACCTGCGCGTAATGTCAGTTTTGTGTGGCCTGATCCAAATCTGGAAACTCTAGTTCACTTTGGTGTCGCGTCTGTCCAAATTATTCCAGGACACCATGATCCACCTGCTCCTAGACATGATAGGCTCAATGAGAAGGGCGAGAATCCAGTTATAGGGTCCCAGAACCTCGTTTGCTGCGAATCACAAATGGGCATTCTGGATTATCTGGTGATTTCTAGGCGAACTAGTCTCGGTGCGAGAACAATCAGGTAGCAGAGGCATCCTCTTCGTGGGCTGGCAGCGCACGCGGTATGTATACCTTCTGCTCGGAGTAGAGATCGCAGCTGCATTCCTAATGATCTTCGACTCTTACACAAAATCCATCGGGATCATTGGATTGAATTCCAGAATTTCCGGCTCAGCTGGTCTGGAGCGTCCAAGTGCAAGCCATGTATGCGTGGCGTTGCTGTTGATACCACAAGGCTGAAATATTCGCCCCCACACAATTGCAGAGCGGAACAGTTCAGCCAATAGGTGTACTCTACATGCATTCCGTATGAGGAGCACACAAGCGATAGGCGATAAGAAGCTTTCTGGAGGTTGATATTACAGATGCAGTTGTTCTTTGCGAGCAGAAAAGCGGACTTCATGGCTAGGCTTGCTGATCGCATGATGTGAGACATTCGTTTGGAAAGGTGTCTGATCGATGTGCATAGTGCAGCTCTCCCTACCGGTAGAGTAGCACGTGGACGGGAGGATAGTCGGTGGCTCTTAATCATGATCGGTGGGGTGCCAGAGGATGAGATTTTGGCGAGCCAAAGCTGACGACAAATTCCAGACTACGCATATATGCAACTAAAAGCTTCGAGTCGATGCAACCATGTATGTTGGGTCCCGGCTCTTTTGATTCTCTATGACGAGGCTTATGTTGCAATACACGTTGAGTAAGGCTGGGGAAGATTTCCCCGCACCAGAACACTTCCCTTCTTCGCATGGTACGTCATCTTCGAAGTCCTTCGCACAGCCCTAATTGGTGAGCGGTCGACCTTTAGGAATTCGCAGAATCTCGATGTCGGTAGCGTAGAGTTACAAAGCGTTAAAGCTGATCGTGCAATACCGTTACAATTCGCAATTTATAACAAATCAAAAAATGCCAGTTCGTCGCATCGTCATAGACGTATCCTAGGTCGATTGCGGATTCTTGCTAAACTCGGTGTTCGCAAAACATGGAATCCCTGTTCATCGTATATCTCCACTGCCTATTACACCTGGGCATATGCGCACATTTCACCAGGTTTCAAGTCAACCCACATACACAGCAGCTTCATAGCATCACACATAGTGCAACAGAGTCTCAGTACCCAGTGTACAGATGGAAACGTATGGGACATCTTTTAAAGAATCATGTACTACTCATTAAATGAGACATGATTCGCCGTCTTCGGCCCATTGTTAGCCGCCTATAAATCTCCCAGGACACGAAATTGCTGTACTGCCCAGCCCACAGACATCTCACACAAAACTCTTGCCATGCAATCTTTGCCCTCTGATAATTTTCGCGCACAGACTTTATCTCGAATCTCACGTCGCGAGCCAAAGAAGCCAAGACAGGACATATGCAGGTGAGCTAGTTTCCTGTAATTACGAAAGCTTCCATTTGACCGCACGGAGCGATTTAATCTGCCTCACCTGTCAGCCATATATGCTACTGTGGGGAACTATTAGCCGAGTGAGCGAGTTTGAGTAACAAGCTTTTCGCCAAGCGTGATCGGCGGGTGAATGAGCATGTTTGCGACAAGGGAGGGGGTGTGTGAGCACGTTCACGCAGGGAATGCCATGTGGCTGAAGTAAAGATTGTGCTTTGAGGATGTAAGGTGTGAGCCTCGATAAGCGAAGCAAACTATAAGACCACCGTCGGAATATGCTTGCCTTTTGTTCTTGAGATCGTCAGCATCGGCATCAATGTCAAGATGAGGACAATAAATTTTGCCAGTTTCCTCGCTCTGTCGCTGCCAGATGCAGCGTCAGCATTCGTCGGCTATGGCATACCAAGTAAGCATGAGTATAGCTTAGCGCAACCACTCTAACAGGAATCAGTGTACAAACCGAACTGCGCATTCGCATGCCGCGACCAATTCTCCAGCGCACACTTATCCTGCACATCTATGAACCATGCCAGCGGCGGCCATCACGGTAGCGGTCCAACGTCGAAGGAATGCTACGCCTCTAACACGCCCTGGCTCACTACACTGGCATACTGCATCAACGCGACATGCAGCGATGTGCCAAAATACAAACTCGAGGCGTTTTGGGCCGAACGCGTGACGAAGAGTGAGAGATGGAATAAAGTAGCGCCAAAGTGGACGTATCAAGAAACGCTGTTCAGGATGGCGGATATGCCAGCGCCTGTGAAAGAATTGGAGGAAGATGAGGAATTAAATTTTACCGCGCTGTTTGATCCGGTGGCTTGGGAAGCGGGAAGAGGGGCGCTGGAGTATTTTGAATACTCGGAGACAATGCATTCGAAATACGGGTAAGGAGTGTGGCATATTGTCAAGAGGTAGAAGCTGATTTTATTAAACCAGAATTATTCTTCTAGTCGTTGGTTTCGCCACGCCGATCTTCATCACGGGTCTATCATATCTCCCATACATGTCTGGCGTTCTCGACAGACTCAAGCCTCGTCTCGTTTGGCCATCTTTGATTGGAACGTATCACGTCCGCGGTCTTCCATTTTCTCTCGGCAATGCCCCGACGCTTGGTCAAACCGGGTACATTGTTCTCTTCATCGTACTCAACATCATCGCAACTGCATCGGAGTATCGATCATTCCCAAGTTCCGTACAACGCGTGGTTCCCCGATCGCTGGCAAGAAGTGATGGCCTATGTTTCGAATCGCACAGGCGTGCTAGCATTCGCGCTCGCACCACTGACGATCTTGTTCTCCGGTCGAAATAATATTCTCCTGTGGTTGACTAATTGGAGTCATTCGACGTACATGCTGCTGCATCGGTGGGTTGCGCGCATCTTTACGCTTCAAGTCATCCTGCACTCGATCTTGGAATTCATTCTGTACCACCGCAAGGGCGAAGTCGATGCCGAGCAGAAAGAACCATACTGGATCTGGGGCGCTGTTGCTACGGTAGCATGTTGCATCATGGTCGTCATATCGACGCTGTATTTCCGCCGCAAGAGCTACGAGATCTTTCTCATCTTGCACATCCTGCTGGCGATTTTCGTCATCGCGGGCTCGTGGTATCACGTTGAGTTCAGATACGAAAGGAAGTGGGGATATGAGTTCTGGCTTTACGCGACGTGCGCAGTGTGGTTCTTCGATCGCTTAATGAGGGTCGCCAGGTTGGCGAAGAATGGTGTCAAGAGGGCGGAGGTTACGCAAATCACCGACAATATTGTAAGAATTGACATCAAGGATGTTCGATGGGATGCAAATCCTGGAAGACATGCTTATGTTTATTTCCCAACGTTGAATGCGTTAAGGCCATGGGAGAACCATCCGTTTAGCGTTGTTCCCTACTGCGCTGCTTCAGTCGAGAAGACACGAGGTCGCCACATCAAGCTCAGTGTCGGTATCAGGGCATTCACGGGACGACATTGAGAAATGTGGTGCGGCTGGAAAGAGCGTTGCTATCACGTCGGTTACTGGGCCGAGGAGGATACCTCGTGGAAGTACAGCGGGCATCTCGCTCTACGTGCGCAGATCGACTGGCCTTACCAAAGCACTTCAGCTCCACAAAGATCTCGTCACGCTCATCGACGGGCCCTATCGTAACAACTCGACTTCCGGCGTCCTTAAGACAGACAGATTGATCTTGATCGCTGGCGGCATTGGCGTCACAGCTGTTTTGCCCTTCATCGCCCACCATACCAACGTCAAGCTATTCTGGAGTGTCAAAGCCAGCAGTCAGGGTTTGGTCGATAGCCTCAGTGACGTGTTGCAGGATCTAAGCGAGAAGGAAGTCCGGGTAGGAAGCAGGTTCAACATCCAAGATCTGCTGGAACGCGAAGAAGCCGAGGATTGGCAGAGGATCGGCGTTGTTGTATGTGGACCTGGTACGCTTTGTGATGATGTGAGAAGCCTCGTTGCGAAGAGGGCTCGCTCCGGTGTTGCGTCGTGGGAGCTCGACGTCGAGGCTTTCTCTTGGTGAATAGAATGTAGCCTCATCCACTCGATCACAAACCTAAAATGCGACAGAGTAGTGTCAAAGTCAAATCTTGATATTATCACGCTTCCAGGGCTAAGATGAAGTCAATCACCCTCGGAGCTACGTCGAATGTGGCCTAGCGCGTGATCGTCAGGAACCAAAATGACGACAGGGTCCGAGAGCTTAATCCGCGTGATAATGTCACAACTGCAAGATCGTCACCCTCCCTCACTTCGCTTGGGCACGTACCGATCCCTGCAATGTCTGCTAACAAGCTCAGAAACACTGGCAATTAGAGTTGGTGATACGAGGCTGCC
This sequence comes from Parastagonospora nodorum SN15, assembly GCF_000146915.1. Taxonomy (NCBI): domain Eukaryota; kingdom Fungi; phylum Ascomycota; class Dothideomycetes; order Pleosporales; family Phaeosphaeriaceae; genus Parastagonospora; species Parastagonospora nodorum. Next base: position 199,869 of record NW_001884565.1, on the reverse strand, counting down.
ATCTGCGACGCGCAGGCGCAAACCCCACCAGCCCACCAACCAAGCTCTCCGTAGCTCCTCCTCGCAGCTCCAACATCCCTTCGCACGCGGCGCAACCCACCAGTGGTACTGTGTAACCTACGAAATATGCCCGATCCAACCGACATCCCCACCTTTGCCTCCTTGCAGCTTCTCCTCCTCGACGCCGAACTCCAAGCCGAACTCTCGGAAACCAATGCCCTGCTCTCGTCCCACACTCCGTCCGCGCTCTCACGTGCCGGTCTCGCAATCCTGAACCTTAATGTGTCTTCTATACGGACAGGGCTGGGCGGCAAGACCGTCGTCGAGCTTGGACTAGACTCGGCTGTCGTCGCTAAAGGCGATAAACCGGATATCCCCGAGCACGGTATACGCGTGGGTGATATCGTGGGGGTGCAGGAGCAGCCGAGTGGGAGTGCGAAGAAGGCGGAGAAGAGAGAAGGGGCAAAGAAGGGTGCCGAGGGCGTGGTGTTGAAGGTGAGGAGGGAGAATGTCGAGGTTGTGTTGGACAAGGAGGATGGGGAGGTGCCGAGTGCAGGCAAGCTTTGGATGTTAGTGAGATCGATGGGCATGCTTCATGGTCCAGGGGAGCTGATGTGTGCGTTAGAGTCAAGCTGGCGAACGACGTTACTTACAAGAGGTACGTCTGAGCCGAAATGTAATCTTTTGTTTCTTCGGCGCTCATATGTGATAGGATGAACCAGACTATGACCAGGCTCCAGAAGTTCAGCGATCAGGAGTACACGCCGTTCATGCGCGTGCTGTTTGGTCAAGCTTCGCCCACGCCTTTGCCACCAGACCTCAACGACCCTTCAAACCCTCTCCACAAGCTCGAATGGAACGATCCAAGCCTAAATGATAGCCAACAAGAGGCCATCAGATTTGCACTTGCGTCTCGAGAAGTTGCCCTAATACATGGCCCACCAGGGACAGGAAAGACGCACACCCTCATTGAGCTTATCCTACAATTGCTGAAGCAAAAGTTGCGCCTTCTCGTCTGTGGCCCGTCAAACATATCAGTCGACAACATTGTCGAGCGCTTAGCTTCGCACAAGGTGCCCATGGTGCGCTTGGGACATCCCGCGCGGCTACTCCCCTCCGTGCTCAACCATTCGCTAGATGTCCTTACACGAACATCGGAAGCTGCAGCACTTGTACAAGATGTCCGGAAAGAGATGGACGACAAGCAAAATTCTATTCGCAAGACTCGCAATGCCAAAGAGCGTCGCCAGGTCTACACTGAGCTGAAAGAGCTCCGAAAAGAGTACAGAGAGCGAGAGAGAGGCTGCGTGAATAACCTTGTCAGTGGAAGCAAAGTCGTTCTAGCCACACTGCATGGCGCTGGTGGTTTCCATCTCAAAGGTCAAGAGTTTGACGTTGTCATTGTAGATGAGGCTAGCCAGGCATTGGAAGCACAATGTTGGGTCCCGCTGCTATGGGTCAAGGCGAATAAGCTAGTGCTTGCTGGCGACCACCTACAACTGCCACCCACTATAAAGTCCTTGAACTCGAAGGAGTCTAAGGCAGCGAAGAGTAAGAAAACGGAAGAAGGCGCAAAGAATGCCGAAGCTCCGGCGAAACCGGTGAATGGCATGACATTGGAGACGACGCTATTTGACCGTTTACTTGCACTACACGGGCCGTCTATCAAGCGCATGCTAACAACGCAATATCGGATGCATGAGAAGATTATGCGGTTCCCCTCTGACGAGCTATACGAGTCGAAACTTGTGGCTGCAGATTTCGTCAAGGACCGGTTACTCAACGGCCTGCCGTACGATGTCAAGGATACCGAGGATACACAAGAGCCTTTGGTGTTTTGGGACACGCAAGGCGGTGATTTCCCAGAGAAGACGGAAGACGATGCCGTGACTAAAGGCAGTAAAGGCATGAGTCTCGGCGACAGCAAGTCAAATGAAGCCGAAGCTGCATTGGTGAAGCTGCACGTCAATCATCTAATCGAAGCCGGCGTCAAAGCAGAAGACATTGCCGTAGTTACGCCATACAATGCGCAGGTACGTACGCATCTTGGAGACCCCTGCTCATCTTACAAACTTTCGGCGCGAAACTGGGGGTTTCCTTGCCGTGATTCGGACTAATGTTTCTCCTGTACAGTTGGCATTGTTGGCGGGGATGCTTAAAGAAGCATATCCCGGGATAGAACTCGGATCTGTCGATGGCTTCCAGGGTCGCGAAAAGGAAGCTGTCATCGTAAGCACGGTCCGCAGCAATCCAGACCGCGAGGTAGGATTCCTGGGCGAGAGAAGACGCCTCAATGGTATGCATACAAGCTGCAACACAGCGTGAGGCCACACTGACACGCCCCTCCAGTTGCCATGACGCGCCCAAAACGACATTTGTGTGTGATCGGAGATTCAGACACCATAAGCAAGTACGTGCACTTTTTCCTTTGCTGTCACACATCACGGGCCTCAAAAACGTGGGCAGCCGGGACCCAAGTTGTTTTTTTGTGGCACACGAAACCCCACACAGGCAGGCTGTTACACGAGACACGACAGACTTGGTACCCCTCACGTACCACGCCATTGGGTACCGTCGCACAAGACGCCATGCATGCTAACGTGCATCTCAGGGGCAGCAGGTTCCTCAAGTCGTGGATGGAGTTTCTCGAAGAGAATGCTGATTTGAGGTACCCGAATTTGGCGGATGTCTACGTGGACGAACAGAATGCATGAGAACGATTAAAGGACGGAGAGCTGTAACGTGCATGTGGGGCCTGCGTGGCATCCTCCGCGGCGACCTCGAGAGTGGAGGGAATTAGAGGCGGCTCAGCTACTTAAGCGAGACCGTCTCGATGCTGCAGCTGGCGCAGTACAGCAGGCCAACAGCAGATCAAACGGCAGGTTTGCAGTAGACACAGTGAGCTGAGTGCCGGTTACATAGATGCACGCCTCCCTCGGGCCTTTGCAGTTTCCAGACGATAGCTTGCGAATTGATGCTGCTAGCAAAAGATGGTGTGCTGGCCATGGAGGTCGTTCCCAATCAATGGCCTCAGTATCCGTAGCGTCCAGCGTCCGTGCGTGCCACCTCACCGTCCTCACGTGTGCCCCGCCAGCAAGCCCACAAACCTTCACCACTCATCGTTCCACGACCAACTAATTCGTCGCATCCCAAGGCTGTTGAGCTGCACGCACTGGAGTTGCCGCTCGTCGTCTGTCATCGAGCACGGCTGGCCCCTACCCGCAATCCCACCAATGCGAGTCAGCACGGCGGCACTGAATGCATCGACTTCAAACACACCACTGCATATGAACCTAGGCACGTCAGGGTCCATGACATGTTGGCCTTGTCCAGTCTCGCGCTCCGATGAGGTCTCTGAGAGGAAACGCGTGGGTCGTCAGACGCCATTGGGAGCGCGGCATCCTCGCTGGCCTCCAATTTGAGCTGCATGGCGCTGCGCTACTGGGTTTCAGAGTTCCCCCCAAGCTGCTCTATGGACCGCCGTAGCGAGCGCGCGTGCAGGCCGACGATGTGGTTATCGATTACCTTAGCCGTTTTGGCCACTTGCATGCATCAAGCAGCCCGCCTCGGTCGTGGGCCTTTTTCCAGCCGCCGTTCTCGTCCGCTTGCTTTGTGTCTTGCTGCACCTTCTGCTTATAATTAGCAGATGGACACGGAGTACCTCAAAGCATCCGGGTCATCTTCTCCATTGGCAAGTGCGCCATCAATAGGCCTGGCAACCCTTCCCGCGCCCCGCTACACCCCCTGCAGACGCGTCGAACTGGTACATGACGCTCTGGCCTGTTTGATACTTATTCCATCGTTGTCGCCTCCCTCAGCGCGAACTACGTCTGTCGTTTAACCTCGTCGCTCATTCTCAAATCTTCTTCTTGCTATATCCCCGCCCGCTGTGCCGGCTCTTCTATTGCGCAATTGGCTTCCACGTCACTACTAGCGCACTATACTAATACACTCCGAACGTTGGCGCATTGCACAAACGATATACACTAGGAGCTTGGAATTATAGTGTTCCGCAATTTCGGATTCGCTGCATCTCTCGGGCATGACTTTGTGATTGTTTGATTCGCTCTGGTGGTGGTGCGAATCATCTTTCCGGGACCTCCCTGCGGCAACTTGTGAGCGCAATCTCATCTGCATAACATTACTGCATCTTTCCTGCGCTCAACGTTCGCCATTGTGGCCATCGACTTTGCTTAAAGCAACACGTCCACGCCACATGCTTACACGGGAGGGTTTCGTGGCCGCAGACATGAATGGCCCGAACAGTTTGCAGCGCTCGAGCTGGAAGGCCGAGGCTATCCGGAAAGGAAACTTGAAAATCAGCGGACCAATTCCCATTATGGAGGACACGCCGCTCAACGAGGATGAGGAGAAGGAATTTGCGGAGACGGGTGCGCTGAGCCCTAGCCACCCCCAGGATCAGGATGGCCAGCCCGATATTAGACCGCAAACACCACCGCAGCCTGGACATGCACCACCAAGTGTGCCAATAGACCGAGGATCCCTCACATCCCACCCCGTCGATGAGGAGGTACAAGAGGTGTTGCAAGCTCGCCAGTCCAGATCTCCGCCCAGGCCACGGCAAGTGACTGAAATGGCACGTGAAAGTGTCATTGAGCCGACTACGCCCTCTCGGAATACCTTTCGTGCGACGCCTGATAGTACGACCAAATCTGCGCAGAAGAAGAAGCGCAAGAGTGGGCTTCGTAGTGTTTTCCGCAAGATGTTTGGGCGCAAGGACAGAGACGAGCCCGAGGAGGAAGAAACCATGCACAGAGGGCACAGCTATCACCACAGTGTATGTCGCTTCGCATTTCGAACAGAACGTCAATTAACAGTATACAGGATCCGGGTATGCTACAGCAGTCGCCACCACGGGAAACTAAGACACCAGGTGGAACTCGCATATCAGATCTTCCGGTCAAGGAGTTGAAGCCTCTTCACCCATTAGGCCAGCATCTTCCATATCCAATGAATGTCAATGCGCCACCAGTGAGCCCACCAAAGGAGTATCTGACTTTCGATGTGGAACGACCGGACATTGGTCGCCGGAGAGCGACTCTTCCTAGTGTGCCAAGTGCTGGCATTCAACGGCATAGTCTGGACGAACCACGTGGAAGGTTATCAGCATGGGACGAAAGACCAGATGAAGAGACGTTACCATCACCGGGTATTGGTATTGGCATTGCATTATCGAGTCCGACCCAAGCGACTTCAATGGCGAATAAGCGCAGATCGAGAAGTGCAGATGCGTTACGTGACCTGGTTAGAGAGAGTGCCTCTATGGACAGAAGGAGAAGCGCGGAGATCAGGTACTGGAGGCAAAGCCATGCTTCAGGCAGTATTTACAGTCGACCACAGACTGCACGGACGGTGGAGACCATCCGGAGCATTCAGAGGCAGGAGACTAGAATCACGCAGTCTGGAGACGGCATTGCCGAGATGAGCGCGACCATATCACACGTGGATGAGCCATCACCGTTACCGATCGAGGCCGACCAAGTGCGAGAAGTCGAGCCTCCCGTGTCAGCGTTCAATTTTGGTCTGAAGAGCGGATTCTCTGACGATGCCACAACTACTTCAGAGGCACCTGCGCCTGTCTCGCCACCCGAGCGAAGTAAGAACCGCCTCTCCATTGAAGACCGTGTAGCCCACCTCGAAGGGACATTCCAGTCTATTGAGTCTTCGCTGAAGCGCATGTCTTCACGCAATAATCGGCAAACCATCATTCTCTCCGACGCACCGCGCAACCTACGGTCACGGCAGCGGTCAAGCTCTACATCCCACACCAATTTCGACAGCCTGCCAAACTACCAGTCCAGCAACGACACGCTGAAATCCAACCCCGCATCACCAACATTAGTGCGGCCCAACACCAACGAAGGCAGCAAAGAACAAGTCGTCGAGAAGCTCTACGAAGCGCTCAAATACGAGCGCACTGCGCGCAAAGCACTCGAGCAACAAGTCCACAATCTCCAACAAGACATTGCAGACCTGCACGCACTCGTCAACAAACTCATCGCCTCGGCTACGGCGACGTCACCATCGTATCCGACACCCAGTCCGGATACCCTCATCGTATCGAGGGAAGACAGGCTCGTCACGCCAAAAGCCGAGTATCGCGGAAAAGAGAATTTCGTGCGCATGAATAGCAAGGATAGTATGCGACGGGGTGAAGAAGACGATTGGAAAGAGAGCCCGCACGATGTCTGGGCGACGCCCAAAGAAGAGGGGTTCAGTGGCAGTGGATTTTTCGGCCAGGATGGGAGGGGGTATGCTTGATTGACCAGCATTGATTGATCTTGTCTGGGTGCAATCGGGAAAAGATGCGTATTTCCTACTCTTTGCATATGGGATTTGAGATTCTGTACGATACGATACCCAGCGCTGGCGTTTCTGAGCGATGCTGTATTTGCATGCAGCTTTTTCTTTTGCGGTTTAAACAGTCTTATAGATATCACATCTTTTTTTCCTTTAGTTGATGGGGACGAGAGATGGAAGCAATGCATGGCAGTTTTGTGTGCGAAGAATCGTGTGGGCTTTGTTTGTCTTGCATGTGTGTGGTGATTTTGGCTTGATTGATTGGACGTTGAAAATGCTTCCTGGAAGTATGCACTGCTGTTTTCAAGATTAGGTGTGTAAGTATGACATGGCGAATGCCTCCAGGCGAAGCTTTGAGGGGAGCGAATGAGTGTTGTTGGTCGTGCCTTCCTCGCTCACTAGCGCATGAGGTGCTTGGGTCGTTTCTCTCACGCGTGAACAGACGGAAAACATTCCTTCTCTCACTTCCCGTCTTTCTCTCACCCAGCGCGAAGCATGTCTTGTGTTTCTATATAAGCAAACCACGGCTGCACGGCAACTTCACATCTGCATACCTGCACCAAACGCTCCAATCTGACATGCCTCGCTTCTCTGATCGGAACTTGCTACAGTAAGCACAAAGAGTAGCATCACTTCCCCATAACATTACTGAAATAACCAGAATGGGCACCAAAATCATCGCAGTCCGTGTTGGAGCAGAGCCCAAACACACAGACTTCAGCGTTCATGAGAGCCTGATCCGTCTCTCATCACCGTTCTTCGAAGCCGCTCTCAGCCGCGAATGGAAGGAGTCCCAGGAGAGAATCGTAAAGCTACCCGAGGGCAACGCGCATGCATTTCGCATCTACGTACACTGGTTGTATACCTCCCAGCTGTGCTCCAAGCTTCAGTTCAACCACGTCTCGCTCAACGATGGTCAGTGGGAATGGGCCAATCTGGTCAAGGGATATTTGCTTGGCGACTACCTACAAGATATTGACTTTAAAGATTCTGTCATGGACGCGATGATTGACTGGGGCAACGAAGCTGCGCGCGAGTGCAGCGACGCGCCACCTCACTCATCCATCGAGGTCTATCAGCAGACTGGAAAGACGTCTCCGCTCCGCAGGATTGTGCTTGACTTCACTACGTGGCGCATCATCAACAACTTCCCAGTCTCTATGAACGACTATCAGTTCCCATCCGACTTCCTCACCGCAGTGGTAACGTGTCTGACTGAGCGCATTCGATCAGGCAAGGTTGTCCGTCCGGGCTTCGTGGATAAGAAGTACTGTCACTATCACTGCCATGGAGATCGTACTTGCTACAAAGACAAGGATAAGGCATCTCTCCAGGAGGTAAGGATACTCTGATCAAGCTCTTCGAGACTTGGCTTAATGTTATAGGCTTGCAACGAGGTCCTCGACCCACTTCGCATGATTCTCTGAGAAGGTTCACGATACGATGGCACTGGAGGAAAGTGGACTTAGGGATAGTCCTGGAGCTCCTCAATGGTACACTGTCACATGAATGGTCATCATCATGTCCACATAAGGAACTCATCTAACATCAGTCCTTCTTCCCAATGCCCGAAAGTCTTACCTCACTCTGCGCTCTCATATCCTCCCAACTTAACCCCACCCCCTTCGCCTCCTCCACTTCGTCCCTCGTACCTCAATTCTTCCCATAATCCGCCTTCCTATACTCAAACTCCTCGGGGGAGATGGTTAGGAGCTTTGGAGAGGTGAGTATGTATTTGCTTTTCTTTCTTGAGTTGACACTGTAGTAGAGCAAAAAGATGGAGGACTTGTAGGGGACGCTTACCAATGCCGAACTACCATTTTCAAATCCATTAAATCTCGGATCACCGGGATACAGCAGCCAGGGACTATCCAAGGGCATCTTGGCAATCAGATTGTAGCCTTCTGCTATTGTGGTTATCGAGGGGGGTGAGTCGGCTAGGGAGATCTTCGGCAGCAAGAATGCTGTTTTTTTGAGATGTGACAAGAGTCGCATGATGGTTGGTGGTGTTGGAGGACACTCTCCCTCGACCACGTTGATGGTTGTTGTAGTGTATGCCGAACCCGGCTTGGTGATGAGGATGAAGAGGACACGCGAGGACGCAAATTAACGAATTCTGAGTAGTTTTGTTTTGCTGGAACTGAGGTTGAAATCTTGGAAGAAAGCTTTTGAGGTAAGATTATCAGGTGTACGAGTGCCCACGGTACGGTGAACAGAAGACCATGATGAAAGAGCAATAAGTCTATAATATGTACAGTAAAACCAGAACGCCTCAAGACCAAGTCCTCCAGCCTGTTTATGCGCTGTCGCTAGATATGCATGCAAACATCCAACACCATCGCCATGCCTCTACCGACTTCACAAATCAGACATCTTCCTGATCCCCACCAAGCACCTCGTCCTCCCTCATCAACAAGCCCATAATGCCATCTTCACCGAGACATCCACCAAAGATATCCCCATCTTCCGTGTCCATCATCTTACTCGGCACATCTGCATCCACCACTGCATCACCGCTAGCAGTGCTTTCCTCCCTATCCATCCTCTCCAACGCCTGGCGAATAATCTCACACCCCTTCAACGCATCCGCATTATCCCCCCCTTCCCGCTTCAAATACTCCTCCACATCCCCCACTTCCTTCACAACGCGCTCAAGCGCCGTCCACCGCTCCAGCTTCGCATCACCACCCGCATATTTCCGCACCGCCATCGCTCCAACCTCGATGATATGTCTGCTGCGCCGCAATCTCGCTGGATCAGTCACGCGCGTGAGATACGGCACGTCATGGGTAGGATTCGTGCCATTCCACACCGGCCGGACTCTCTTCCGACTCCCATATCCCTCATGCATCTGCTCGAGCGGCGTGCCGATATGCGTTGCGCCGACGAGCGGACTTCCCGGTAGGGAGTAAGGAATGGCGTTTTTCAGGGGGCGCCCGTGGTGGCTGGGGCCCTGGCTGGCGCTCCTGCCATGGCGTATGTACGCGTCTGGTCGTGTGTTGTCGCCGGAGGCGTAGGAGACTATGCGTGGGGCTTGGGCGCCTTGCAGGCGGATGAATGTTGGGTGGGGTGGAGCGGTGATGCGGTCGATGTCGCCGTGGCTGAGGGAGCGGCGGCGGTCGTAGCCTTGCCGGGAGTGGGAGGGGAGGGCGAGGGGCGAGTTTGTTTGTGCGCGGAAGGGGAGGGGGCGGTGGTGGAAGGTGGGTTGGGTCCCCTGATGGATGATGGGGTAGGGTTGAGGGGTGTTTGGGACGGTTGGGTAGGCGGAGGGCGTCTGGTTGAAGGTGTAGCTGGAGAAGTCTGGTGTTGAGCTGGCAGATGGATCTGCTGATGTGGCATGGGAGTGTGTGGTATTGTCGATGGAGAAGTCGAAATTATCGAGATCGTCGCTGAACACTGGAGTGAAGACAGGCTCTGGGGAGGTAGCTTGCGCGAAAGCTTCCTCAAGCTGCTCTTGAGAGTACGTCTCTTGTTCGATAGAGGGGAGGCAGGGATCAATAGCAGCGTTCGTCCATGGGACATTAGACTGAGACATCGGTTCAAGATTTCGATATCCTAGGAGCGTGTGATCGATGTCTGTTCGAAGGAGTACGGATTTCGGGAAGACGGTTACATGGGGCTGGAAAGATACGGATCGGTTGTCCAGATATAATAGTCCATGATTCGTTTTCCTATGCAGCTGTGCTGAGACAAATGGACGTGGTTGTTTGTCGCGGCAGCATGGTGGCGTCAGAGCGGGCGAATGGACGGATACTTGCATTGAGGTTGGAAGCCAAACAAACATTGCGGGTGATGACGATAGCTTGTCTTCAGAATAGTCCTACGGTCATTAGATGCCATACAGTGATTGTCTGCTGAACTGTGTATGTTTGGCAGCCAAGATTTGACTCAGTACTGAAGACATTTGCGTGTCTCTGAAGCACTGACATTAAAGCCTGTGCTTGTGTCAACACTAAACTGCACCCACACAGCTGAAATCTGTTGCATCGAGAGACAGGAGAGTAAGTCCATGTAGGACGAGACAAACCGTCAGACAGTTCGCACATATCGATTCAGATTTCCTCCTGCTTCGCGTCTAAAATCAGAACGGAGTTCGTGTGATCCGAGGACTCGTCGTCCAGCATCTTTTGTACAAATCATAAAGTCATTACCAGTCGAGACCGCTGCGTAAGCGCACCCCAGCCACACCCCGCAACACGGTCAAGACCCCCATATTGTACAGACATCATAACGCAAAACACATGCCCTCCCTACTCTTTCTTCCCCCCATCCCCACCTTTCTTATCCCAATTCCACACCTCCCAAATCTGCTCGAAAATCATATCCCAATATCCCTTCCCCTCCTCCAGCGCCCTCCTCTCCTCCTCCAACCGCCTCTCCTTCCACCCTTCCTTCTCCTCCCCCATCCAAATCTTCCCCAACAGCCCCTTCTCGTCCTCCCACAACCCCCGCCGACCCTTCTCCCTCTCCTCTCTAATCACCCGCTGCATTTCCCTTGCCTTCTCCGTCGGCATTGCGTCTGTCTTGGGCGCGAATTGCTGCACGAGTCCGCGCCCGGTGCGCAGGGTGAAAAGGTGGTCTGCGGAGAGGTAGAAGCCGACGCCGAGGGAGAATGTGTAGAGGTCGAGTTTTCGAGGGGGCAGGAGGATTATTATGGGGCATGCGATTGCGCCGCCGATGGCGAGGTTGCGGACGATGCGGTTGTAGCGGTCGCGTTGTTCGAGGGCGAGGCGCTCTTCGGGCGGGATTGGTGGGGTCAGTGTTGGGTTGGACATTTTTGCTGGTGTAGGAGAATAGAGCGTGCGACTTGTTTGGTAGAGTTTAAAGTGTTGGTTGGGTCTTGGGGATTTGTGTTGTGGTACGTTACGGGTTTGTGGAATTGTGGTGATGCAACTTTTGGCAAAAGTTCAATGATGCAAAGACCGCGGATGCGCCTCGGCTAAACTTTCCTTGAGCGAGCGGCATGAGGTAGTGTCAATACTACACATTTCTGAGGCGAAAACGTAGGCGTTTTTGTCAAGCCGTCATGGTATTTGAGTATCAAGAGCATGCTTTCTTGTAATTCTTGATGTGTTCAGAAGCTTTTACAGCTTAATCTCCCCCTCAAATCCACCAACATGCATGAAATTCGCCCTCAACGGCGTCACACTTGTGAACCCCTGCGCAACCGCCCACCCATCATTCCCAGGCTCACTCTCCTCCACACTCTCATACACATCCTTGAAGCTCGGCGCCCACTTGAAGTGCTTGTGCGTATACCGCATATGCTCCTTGCCCGTCGGCGTCTCCGCGCCAGAATTCGTGCCCTCTTGCAGCACACCCTGACTGTTAGATCGCAGCTCCTTCTTGCCCAGCTTCTCCTCTTGTTTGCGGATCTGCGACTCGATCTCGGACGGCGAATCGTCGGCTTCAGAGGGGACTTCGACGACCTGGAAACACGAGCCGGATTTCCACTTGTTCTGGAGCATGTTTGTCCAAAGGATTTTGCGGTCGCCGACTTTCTCCACAAGCGGGACGTTGACGGTGTACAGGTGAGTGTTCGAGTCCCAGTTGTCGTAGAGGTGTTGTATGAGTTTCGCGCTCAGTTCAGAGGCGTCTGATATTATGCCTGCGTCGTGGTTGCGGTCGAAGAAAGCGTAAGATAGGGCGATCGACTTGACGCCGCAGACGGCGGCTTCCATTGCGCCGCCAACTGTGCCGGAGCTGAGGGAGAAGACAGCCGTGCTGTTGCGCCCGTAGTTGGGGCCCGAGACGACGAGGTCGATGGGGCCACGGGCAGAAAAGTAGTGGTAGAGACCGATTTGCACACATGAGGCGGGTGTGGAGTCGACCAGGACCCATTCCTCTTCGGTGCTGTTGGTTGGGAGAGGTGTGTTATGTGTAGAACCGTGGTTCGTAAGGCGACCGTCGGTGGTAGTTTGCAGAGGTGTAGGGCGATAATAAGTTGGTTTGATCTGTAGCAGATGGTTGTGAGCGCAAGTCCTCATGTCTACTAGTAAACGCTGCGCAGCACATTGCAGCATGGTTGAGGTAAACGTACCGATTTGCCGACAAGATGCGCTTTGCCTATCCATGACCGCTGGGTATGCGGTAACACTACGGAGACGGTATGCCCATGCTTTTGTAACGTGGACACGAGAGAGTGCACATAGGGCGAGGACTCGTCCGAGGGCGGGCCATCGTCGTTGGTGATCTATGTAGTGTTAAGAGCTGAAATCGGGCCATTGGATTATGTCGACTTACGAGAATATGCATTCTGACTACGAGGATATGATTGAGGAAGTACTTGTGTAAGGTAGCGTTAGAAGTTGTCGAGAAGCGCGTAGAGGGGCAGACATTGAGCGTGACGTGCTGCGTAGATCCGAGATCGCTATCGATAAGTCGGAAATAGACATCGCGTGGCTCCAGTCAGGTACCATCTTTAGATCCACTCTTTTGATGTTGCCTAGTGCATTCATATACATGTCCCAAGGAACGTTTGGATTCTGTTGGATTCTGTTGGATTCTGTTGGATTCTGTAAAGAAATACTGCTCGATTGCGGATATCGTGACCACGCTACATGCAACTCCTCGTACACCGTTCGTACTTTACACCATTATTTGAAGCCGCAGTAACTCCGCCAATGCTAGTGTCATACATGTCCGCGAGGACCGATTGTAGAAACGCCATATACCCAAGATAGAACATTGATCACTCCTCATTATCCACCCCCTTCTTCTTCGCAGTTGCGGTTTGCATCTTGCCGAGGATTGTCTTGCTCTTCGCCTTGCCTTCTACTTGCTCCGCACGGCTCAAGCTGCTGTAGAACGAGCGCACCTTTTCGTGTGCAATGACCTTTCGCGGATCGAAGCGCAAGATTTGCAGACCAGCCATACTCGTTGCACGTGAGAGCGCTACGTATGCTTGACCCTTCTCGAAGACTCGGCCAAGGTCGACACGGACACGCTCCAGTGTTTGACCCTGGGCTTTGTGAATAGACAACGCCCACGCAAGAATGAGCGGGATCTGACTCCGAGATGCTTGCACTTCGCCGTTGGGAAGTTCGATCTTCCAGTCTTCTCGTTTGCAGAGCAGGTCACGTGTTGTGCCGTCAGCGATAGCAAATCGTACAACAGGGAAGACTTGTGCTGTGTTGAGACCCAAGGTCGACTTTGCCATTTCGTTCTTCATGGCCTGTTCCGATGCTCCACCCTCAAGGAAGGCTTCTTCGTCTTCCTTGTAGAGCACGAACATCTGTTCTGTCATGAAGCCCGTCACCTTGCCTAACGAGCCGTTCACCAATGTGTCGTCCATGTTCTTGACCAGCATAACTTGGGCGCCCTTCTTGAGATGCACAACCTCCGGGACCATACAGCTCTGCAGTAACCGGTCGCGCTGTTCCTTGTTTGTGATTGTGCCTCCGTCTCTTGCCTCGAAACTGAAAACGGTGCCATGCAGTTGCTGCATGCGAAGGTTATTCGCACGGTCCACCTCTTGTCGGGTAGGGAACAGCTCAGTAGCTTCAATGTTCTCGTCTGACGCGGGGAGTGCCCGATCCAGTTTCCGGAACCGCGCAATCGAGTCTGGTGTTAGCCTTCCCTCACGCATCTCGTTCAGCATATTTGCGAATACGGGATCCTTTTGACGGAAGACGTGGGTGAGGCCGATAGTGTGTTCGATCGAAGTCGTCCAGGTGCCAGCATCGAAGGCAAACTTTGAGGCTTTGCCATATTCTGGTACGGGCGGTAATTGGAAAAAGTCGCCGGTGATGACGAGCTGGATGCCGCCAAACGGCCTGCCATTGTTGCGAATCGTCCGCGCAATCTGCTCGAGCTTGTCGAATAGATCTCCGTCCACCATAGAGACTTCATCCATGATGAGAACCTTCGTGCGCATCCACCTTTGCTTGGCTTTGGCATTTCTTCGGATCTTCTTGATCAGGTCTTCAGCAGGCTCTTTGCCGAGTCCGATGCCTGAAAAGCTGTGCAGCGTGACGCCACCCACATTACACGCTGCTAGCCCCGTGGATGCCGTGACTGCGACTCGGTCTGGCTCGCGAACGTATTTTCTCCGTAGAGCTGCGATAATCTCTCGTAGAAGAACAGACTTTCCGGTACCTAGAACAATCAGCAATGAGAATTGTGTGGGGTGACTTGCAACATACCGGCCGAACCAGTAAAGAACACGCTCTTCTTGTACTCTGTGACCAGGTTGAGCACATTCTGTTGCTCTTCACTTAGAAATATGCGAGCCACAGCGTTCTTCTTCCTCTTCTTCACGGCTGCTTGGAGATCGTCCACGGAGGTATCAGCTTCCTTGGTCTGCTTCTTATTCTGTTCTCGCAAGTTTTTCTGTTGTTCTTTCAGGGCGCTTGCTGTCGCATTCCAGAGATACTGTGACTTTGGCTTAGGCGTCGCGGCGACTTCTGCCTTGACTTCGGTAGTTTGCCTCTTCTTTGGCCGTATGATTTCTTCTTCCGAGTCTATCTCATCTTTCGCCTCTTGCGTATTGGCCGCCTTTTGGTTCTGTGACCAAGGCAGGAACGCACGCCTGGCCCTAGGCTTAGCTGGCTCCACTTTCCGTGGTGTTTTGAAATGCTCTAGCGGGGACGATGACCACGGTATTGGCTGGCTGCTGTCCAATTCCAACTTTTGAGCAGCTGTTTGAGGATGCGACTGGTAACCAGAGTCCCGCGATTCACTCGATGTTGTGTGGGGTAGCTTGGGATATGATACGGACCCTTTGGTCGCGGGATCCTCTACATCCAGGTCGATATCGCTGTCGAAGTCGTCCTCATCGAACAGAGCAGTCGCCAGTCCGGCACTTTTGGTTCGTGCTGACGCGCTATATGCCATTGGGAGATCGTTCTCCTTCTCCAAGTCTACTATATTGAGCGTAGGGTAGTCGATGATATCTTCGTGGAAGTCCAACGTCTTCGCTAGGCCAGTTGACGTTCTCTTCGTCCCTTGGTTGTACGACCCTCGAGCCAGAGGTCCCGATAGCCCAGGTTTCCCAGCACCGTTCTGCTTTGTGCTACTCGCCAGCGGATTCGTGTTGCTCTGTGTTGATCCGGTCCGTGCGAATGAGCTTCCTAGTGATTGCTGCTTCGAGGCGGCGGTGGGCGCGGGTTGAGGAATAGCAGCATTGTGGTTGTTCACAGCTTGCTTGAACATAGTCACTGTGGACTGTGGCCTGGTAGAAAGGTAGCCGTAGTATGGGCGCGGTGAGGTCGAAACCCGGTTGGGACGTGCGGTTGAGAGGCGCGTTCGGAGGTGTGTGGATGCAGGGTACGAAGGCGATTGTTTTGGAGAAAACAATTTCAGCGACGCACCCAGCCTAGTCAGTGCGAGAAGCATACAGCACACGAGGAGCGCAATGAGAAAGGAAAAAACTAGCGACAGAGTGTCGAGAAAGTGCATGCCCAAACGGCGGGGAGTGATGCTTGGTGAGATGCACTGACCCACAACGCGATGGAACGCGCTTTCTCGCGGGCAAAGTGGGACTAAACACGTGACTTCGCGAGGCGAGCTTTCTTAGCCCGGTCCCACTGCCACACCTGGGCAACCACGATGAAAGCGATCAAATTGCGACATGTAGCTCATAATATGACCTGAAGCTATCCACAGGGCCTCGGGCGCTTAGTTAAAGCCGAGCAACACTGCATGTAGCTTCTGGTAAACAAATGAATCGTTCCCTTTCTTGCGTAAGTACCAATATTTACCGTCACATGTGATGGGAAATATTTTAGCACACAAATGCTAGGCTATCAGTGTCACTACAAATGTGACGTCGGTATCCGCCAGTAGATCAATATGTTCTGATTAATGCCATGGAAGCCTCATGCATTGCTATCACCTTCGAACGTCGATTTCGTCAGCTATGTATCAATGCTGCCTATTACATGCTCTTCGCATTTCATTATTTTTGCTTCCAGTCCAAATCTGCATGTACTCCAATACCATTGAGCAACCGAGCCCATACTAAAAGTGCAAAATCGGGTAACGCTAAACGCTAGACGAAAGCTCATATCACCACTTATGCCCATACCACAGGCCAGGTGTTTTCATGCTACACAAGGGAATAAGGCAAAATGCTTTTAAGAGGTGTAAGAATAAGGTATCAAACAAGCAACATGAAGATGGGCAGACGGCAAGATTGTATGTGCCCAAAAAACAGCCAAGCAGACAACGACATATGGAGGGGAGCAAGGAAATTCATTCAAAAGCTCTTTCCGTGATTCCGACCGTTAAAAAGGCACACATACTCTAGCGCAAACCCTAGAAAGCAGGATGTACGCTAAGAAGATTGTGCGCAGCTTGGAGAAAATAACCCTGTGCAACGATCGACACTGCTCGTACACCAATTTTGAATAACAGAAGAGTCCCCGTCGAATAGATATGGGCAGATAGCTGATGAGATGGATCCAAGAAGATGGCGTCTATCCAACGGACACCTCGTGTAAACAACCAGACATTTCGTAATAATGAGTCGAGCAATGCAAGAGCAGAGAAGGACTGATATGAAACGTCATGCTCAACCTTGGTATCCGCCAAAGCCGTTCTGGTTGAAGTTGCCTTGCTGGGGCTGGCCCCACTGCTGCTGGGGAGCACCGCGGCCGTAGCCACCGGCACTCTGGGGCGTCTGCATCTGTGGAGGGTAGTTCATACCAGGACCGCCGAAGCCCTGCTGCTGCTGGGCAAATGGTTGTCCACCGGGGCTGGGTCCTGCCCGCGCATTAGATTGTGTTTTGCGATATTGCAGCTTCCTCCGGTGCCGCTCACCTGAGGGTGACATGGGGCCACCCGACATGGGACCGCCCGACATGGGACCACCCGACATAGGACCACCTGACATGGGACCACCCGGGCCACCACCTCCGTACTGAGGGAAGTACGCGCTTGGGGTTTGAGGGTAAGCTGAGTTGGGACCTGCGGGCGAGTAGCCTTCGAATTGGCCCGTCGGAGGACGGTCTTTGCCCCACTAAGAGAAATTGTAAGCAAGGAAAGAGATTGAAAAGGAAACACATCAACCTACGCTACACTTTAGTGGACGGCCGTTGACATTGTACCCGTTAAGTTGACAAATTGCCATGGCGGCGTTCTCGTGAGTATCCATCTTGATGAAAGCAAATCCACGGTCAGACTGGAAACGTGTTTCGGTGACATATCCAAAGTTCTGGAATAGCGGGACCAAGTCAGACTGCGAAGTGTATGGAGTCAAGTTGCCGACGTAGCACGTAGTCTGCCATTGGGGAGTCTGCGCAACAACCATATCATAGCTTTGGACACCCTGAGTTGGGAAGTGGTGGTGTCCGAAAGGAGTTGTGGGTGTCATGCCCATGGATGCCATGGCTTGCTGCTGGGAAATGGAGGGCTGACCCTTCTGGTTGGCCCAGTTGCAGCGAATGGCACGAGACCCAAGCCACTCTCCGTCCATGGAGCTGAGCGCGCGCTCAGCATCAGCACGATCCCGGAAAGCGACGAATCCGTATCCACGCGATCTGCCCGTCTTCATGTCCCACATAACGCGAGCTTCTGAGACGGGACCGAAAGTAGAAAACGCCTGGAGAAGGACCTCGTCGTTGACCTCGTTGGACAAGTCACCGACAAAGATGTGGAAGTGGTTGGAAGTGTCCTCCTTCGCGGTGTTGTTTGACTGATAAGCCCAGTTGACACGAATTTCCTGTCTGGGTCAGACGTGTACTCCCACACAGATCTGGGGATGCGCGCTTACGTTGTTGTGGATACGACGGCCGTTGAGAGTCGCCATGCCTCTCTCGGCCGCCCCCGGGTCATCGTACTCGACGAACCCATAGTTGAAGCCCTTTGAATTCACCTGTTAGCCGTCAGCCCGCGTGTATTTCGCAAATAATGCAAGATAGACCCAGACTGTGCCACACGACATGGAAAAAGCAATGCAGCGCTGGAGTTTTATCTTACAGACGGAGAACTGACGGTCTTGTCTGGAATAATCTTGACGCTCTGGACGTGGCCAGTCGTCTCGAAGATCTGACGCAGCACATCTTCAGTTACTCGGGGGTCCAGTCCTCCCACATACAGAGCTCGCTTGTTCGGTTCGGGCGCGGCGCGACGCGGGACGTAGCCTGGTCCACCACTGCCGGGAGACATGGCGTCCAGGCCCGGGTTGCCAGGCAAGGGCGAGCCCATGGCGGTGGGGATGGGGTTCGTGTTCTGGGGGATGACCACAGGTGCGAGCGGCGGGGGAGGCATATGCTGCTGGGGAGCGCCGTGTTGTCCGTCATAGCCAGGGGCTCCGGGTGGAGGTGGGAGGTTACCTCCAGACTGTTGCTGGTCGGCCATTGCTGCTAGGAAAAGGTGCGCAGAGGGCGCACGTGGCTCGTTAATGGGGGATTGGAGAAATGAAGTCTTGGGCAACCAGGCGAGCGATGCAGGGAAGCGACGTCGACACGGCCACGAGGGGAGCAGGTGGTCGAGCGCGAGGCAGGCGGCAAGGAAAGTCGTTAGGCGCGAGCAAGACCAGATGCGCAAAGAAAGAAGCAGAGGAAACAGAGGAAGAGAGAGGGTAAGGAGATGCGAAGACACGCAAAGAACCGACGCCGGACAACGGAAAGCTGATAGCCTGGGTTCTGTGTGGGGTGAGGAGGGAGAGGTGCGAAGGGTGAGCGCAGCAAGAATTAGCCCAAGCGCCCCGAATGCACGGCGGGCCGGGCGTTAGCTGGACCACCGTAGCCTTACCGTGCCGCTTACTCTACCAGCGACAGCGGTTTGGTACACCTATATCAGTCCCGGCACCGCTGGTCTGGAGGGGCTCACGGCTGCCACTGGCGAACTACTGCGGGCTTCGGGGAGGGTGTGCTGGCAGCGTCTTGTGTGCTGCACTGCGAATCGCTGTGGAAGGCGTGATCGGGATTGTGTGAGTGGAGTTCCAAGGTTGGCTCACGAAAAGAAACGTCTGCAAAAGTGCAAAAGGGTCCTCCTAGTAATACACGTTACCATGTGCTAGCGGATGGCTGCCTCGATCTCTGCTGCCTAGACATGATGGCACTGAATACAATTGATGCTATCCGCCCCTCGACATCGCCCCTTCCCCGCGACGCTCAATGGGAAGGTGCGCTGGAAAATTTCAGGCTTGGCGTGTAATGAACGGCAGGTGCGCTTCGGCTGTGGAAAGCTTGGTGCCACGCCAGTTTAGGCTCAACGCTACCAGCGGAAAGCCAACCCGCATGTGTCAAAGGCAAAGGTAGTGAACACGCCGACCGCCGATCATCCCTCGCGTCCGTCTGCGCGTCTCCGACACATCTGCTGCACCTCGACGACTCTCCATCACACCACACCACCCCGTCCCACAGCCGCCAACATGGCCGCCACACAGCCAGCACAACCAGACCAGCAGCCACCCGGCGCGCAGCCGCTTATTGGCACCCAGAACCTCGACACCCTACAGAGCATGCTGAACCTGGTCTTCCTGCAATCCGGGCGCTTCATCAAAGAACACCAATCAGGCGGCGGCACTGGTCGCCAGAAACTGGCGTTTCAGCGCGCGGTACCAATCGCAACAGAACGCTGGCACGATGCGCTCGACGAGCTGGAGAACGAAGTGCGCCTTGCGCAAGTAGTGCTGCGCAGAGACCTTGCGTTGCTGAAGCAGGACCGCAAGAAGCGCGAAATAGCCGCGAAAGAGAAAGAAGCAGAGAAAGCGAGACTAGCAGCTGAATCCCGCAACGTCGGAACCTCCATCAAGCTGCCAGACCCCGTGGTGGAGAAGGTCTCTACCCCAGTGCAATCCGAAGCGCCCACAGAAACCAAACTCGAGCAGGAACCCTCACCCGAAAAGCCCTTGAAGCGCGAAGAAGAAAACGTGCCCCCGCCAATCGACACATCTGTCACCCAGGAAACAGAACGCGACCCCCTCTTCGACGGCACGCCCACGACCGCAAACCCGCAGGAAAACGAATTCGACTTCGACGCCATGTTCGGCGACGCAATGGATACATCTGGCGACAATAATAACCAGGACAATATGATGGACACGTCGGGAGATATGGACTTCAACTTCGACGAGAGCCCTTCTCTGCTGCGCGGCCTCGAGGACTTTGCAAAGGATAGTGTTGATAGTTCGACTGCGCAGAATACTGGAACCATGGACGTCGATATTGACATGACTATGCCCGACCTGCCAGACCTGAACACGAGCGCTGAACCGCCCGCGCCCGTCGAACAACCAGCGCCGCCGAAAGAGCCGACGCCTCCGCCGCCACAGCCACCTGCTGAACCTGCTCCTGCTCCTGCTCCTGCTCCTGCTGCTGAGGCTGAGGCTGAGGCTGCCAACAACGATACTGCGAACAACGAGGCTAATAACGACGATCTCATGGGCGGCATGATGACGGAGAACCTCGATGATTTGTTCAACATGGACGAGTATGCGAATCCGGAGCAATCGTCTTTTGACGACGCGTTCTTCAATTTCGAATAGGTCTTATGAGTACTCTTCTTTGGCTTCATGCCTCGGCGTTTTATCGGATTCGTGGAATTTCTATACCCCTGAGAGCAGTGTGTGCTTCAAATTCTCCATTTCGCGTTACCAAGCAGAATTATCATACATAATCAGATTTCATCATACTGTGGCACAACACTCAAGGCGCGAACGTGATAGACTTGTAAGTTCTCTAAAAATTGATTGATTGATTGTATTCCTTCATGCTCTGCGATGCAAGTGTCAAAGCCATCGACCGTCTCTAAATCTCTTACGCAGCACTTGCACTAAAAAGTGCTTGTTCCCATTCCGTCATAGCTACATTGCGCCGTGATATGCAAGACCGTAAATCGCTAAAGTGTCAAAAAAGCACAATCATCCCATCCTCTCATCATGCCGCCATTCCCAAGCGATGCTTGCTACTCAGCAAGTTGCATCTCAGGCGTTTGTCCGAGCCCCTGACTCTGATCCTCAGGACTTATCGCCGTCTCGGTGTCTTGTTGTTCGCCGTTGTTATTAGCCACCACTTCCTCGATGATGGCGGCAAAGTCCATGGTGATACCGCCCACGTTCATCTTAAGCAACGCAGCGGTTTCCTGGCCATTGTTCAATTCCATCTTTACATCGTTGTCGAAGCTGTGCAACATGGAGTCGCTGCCGAACATGCTTGCGCCGTTCCACAGGCCAGTCGTCGAGGTGATGGGGTCTTCGTAGAGTTCGAAGCCGAGACCTAGTGTGCCGTTTTTGGGTGGCGAACTTTGCATGCCCATGTCGCTAGACAGGAATTCGTCGTTCATGAAGTCAGCATATTGGCGTCCTGGAGTGTTGAAGGTTGGGAAGTTGTTGAAGTCAAGAGCTTGAGATGGAGATGAGAAGTTGCCACCGTCTGAAAGCATGGCGTTGAGCTGTCGAGTGAAGGGCGTCTCTGGGGCAATAGTTACAGCTCGGGTGCCTCGTGGAGTGAGAATGTTTCGTGAAGGCGTTATACGTGATGGGGTCATAAGAAGATCGCCATTCTCCGCACCTCTTCTAGGAGTAAGAGCGTTCCTACGGCGCGAGCCAGGAGTCGGAGTCTTCAGTAAGTCTTGAAACGTCATATCCTTCTGTGGCGTAGTCTTGGGAGATGCTGAATCCTCAAAAAGGTGCGCAAGGTCATCCTCTTCTTGAGCTAGTGGCGGTGGGCAGTTCTCCTTATCTGGGTTCTCCTGTTCAACATTGGCCATTTGTACAACAGGCGTCTCGAACCAGTTAGTTCTCGGCATCGCTGAGGGAACGCAACCGTCAAACCCAATCCCCGCGTTATCACAGGTGTTGCACGGCCGTTCTCGATCACAGGCCCGATGCAACTTTTTACATCTTTGGCACCGTGGCCTGTCTGGTACGACGTCCCTGTTGCCATCATCTGAAACCGTTCGAGGATGTGGTGGATGTGGTGACAGAGACTTCGCTTGGCCGTCCTTACGTGGCGAAGGAAAGAGTAGTCGGCGCGTTGGCTTTGGCGTCAAGTCAGGGTCAACATCAATGGGAGAATGTCTGCTCCCTCGAACGCCTGCAGGGCTTGACTGAATAGCTCGCCTCAATGCTTCTTCTGCAGCTTCCTTGTCCAACTCAGAGGCATTTATCGATGACATGCAGCTGGTTGCCCGTCCGAGAGAAGGTGGCGGAGGGGGCATAGTAGGATCCGCACTACCATCAACTGTCGGGATGGCTCCCGCACTCTCTTCTGGCATGATCGGCTCAGAGTGCGGTACAGGGGCGTCCGACGCTGGGCCGTCATCCATGCTGATTGATTTGGTACGTGCAGCTGTTGTCTGGCGTTTGCGCTTCGTTCCACGATCTGACTTGTCCCAGAGCTTCCGTGGCCGCATTGAGCCCTTCTTGATAAGCCACAGCCCACATGGGTTGCACAAATTAAGATCCTCAAACTTCTTGCCGTCTAGTTCCTCGCGCGTGACCTTGTTCTTGAAGACTCGATAGGATAGGAGCCCACCATTCTCTTCAGAAGGTTCAATGACTTCGTAAGCAATGATACCCGTCCCTGTTGCATCCTTGGAAATTTCAATATCATTTGGCGTGCCTTCTTCAACGCGGGTGAAAGCCTTCCTCCAAGTTGGTGTGTCGATCTCTCCGCAGTTCTTGCAGTGTGGTGGTAGTTCGCCCGCAGCAATGGCTTGCTCCATCTTCTCTTTGATATACTTCTTTCGTCTGGCACCGGATCCACTTCGAGGATTGGCAGAGTCCGATGGCATAGGAGCATCTGACATGGGCTCGCCTGTTCCCGACCATGTTTGAGACCTCGAGAGTCCCTTGCCCCTGGACGCTTTAGCCTTCTGCGGAGGCAGGTTCGGAGTTGCAGAGCGGCTATAGACATGTGCATCAACCTCACTGACAGGCGAAACATGTGAAGCAGTCGCGTCTGGTGAGTTTCCATGAGCTGTATTATTTGGAAACTGTCGCCGGTCACCTTTTTGCTGTGTCGATTCTTGGGAATGTGACTCCATAGGCCCCGAATGGCTGGCAGCCGAGTCCTGGTTCGTGGGTTGTATGTGCTCCCGTCCATTGATGGACACACCATTCGGCTGCTGCTCGATACTTTGTGCAATCTGCTGCGGTAAAGGTTTACGGTAGTGTTGCTTCGGCTTCGGTACATATGATTGCGGTAATCGGTCGACAGGGCCTGGATTGACCTGTTGCCAAGGGTTACCTGATCGGTCCTGGCGTCTGCGTATGCGGGTTTCAGTGGCAACGGGCAAGTCACTGCCGTCCCAGATGTTACTTCCGAAGTCCATGCCGTCCTCTTCCAGACCTAGTGGCATGTCACTAACGAAACCAGAGTCATTGGGCAGCGGTAGGGTAGGTAAAGGTGGGCTGGATGGATCAGGGGACGCCGTACGTTGAGGTGCGAGTGGAGGAGAGGAAGGCATGTCCATGGGTGTGTCTCCCGGACTCTCTCCTCTCTCGTCATCTGTCGAATCTACGGCGGTATCGGAAAACATGCTTGGATCATATGGCGACATGTACGGTTGGCTTTGGTCCATGGATGCATGTCGTAACGCACTGGGAGCTGGCAGGCGACGACTTCCGCGCTGCCCAAATGCTGCATCGCCCGGCCGTGGTGTGGGTGCCCGGGGTATCGAATCGGCAGACGCCAAGGCTGCAGCAGGGTTGGCGGCAAGAGGTCTATGAAGACGTACAGATGCCGCTGTGCTAGCCGTCACACGAAGCGAATCGTTGTGTGCCGTCAATGGCGTCTTCTTGGGCCTCTTCGTCTGAATGATACGGGCGCGCTTTTTTGGAGGGCCCTCCTCTTGCTGCTCAAACATGTACTGATCTTGACTTTGATAGTGCTGCGGCGGGATGACGTCGCTTCGCACAGATGCGCGGGATGCTGGTCGGGAGTCTGGGTTGTACTGGTAGTGGTGGAAGGAAAGGGTGCTCATGGCTGGACTAGAGGCACGGGTCGGCTGTGTGTTGAATGACAAATTCGATTGGTCGTAGAAAGAGTCGGTCCGCATAGGATCCTGTGACGGGCTGTTGCGGGTGAGCATCTGATGGAATGGCTCAAACCCTCCGACAGACGAGCGCTGAGAAGTGTGGCCGGGCATTGTGGGCATTGGCTGGGCAAGTTGGCTCAAGGCGGGGTTCTCTTTCAGGAAGTCGGACCAGGCATTGTAGTCGAAACCTTCTGGCATCAGCTGACTCAGGCTGTGGTATCTCTCCATGTTCTCGACATATTCATGTTGCATGCTTGTTGGGACAGGCACCAGCTTCAGCTTAACCTCCAAAGTCTCCTTCAAGCCTTTCCCGAAAAGTCCTTGCATATTTTGACACACACGACCGGTGACCATGGTCTGGGACTCGTCGGCAGGAGCATTGGGTGTCGAGGAGGCGGAGGCAAGGATCCATGACAGCATTCCTTGCCCGACTAGAGGCGTCTCGTATTCGGAAAAGTCGTAGGCGTAGACGGTGTAGTCATGGCCCAGTTTCGCAACGAGCTCGGGACTAAAGCAGCGAGTGATGAGCGATGGCGCACCAATGAGCGTGATTATCCACCCACCTTGAAGAGACTATTGCCTGGATGCATGTCTTAAGCTCAATGACTCCTACTTGCGTGTTCTCGTCGAGTGAGACAACGGGGACGTCGAACGCGTTCGGCAGTCGGGCCAGGCAGTTTGACTTGTTCTGATCGTCGAACGTGTACAGTACCTTGACTATAGGCACCGAGGTTAGATACAGACTATCACGAAGATTTGACAAGCTTGCCTCGCATTGATCGACGCGGAATGTCGCTCATGCTGTTGTCATCTGCGGTAGCAGACGCGGGCGTTTGCTGCATGGCACCACTCTCCGCCGGTGTACTGATGGGCGTCGACATGGCTGCCCATGGGTTAAGTTATCGAGGTAGACAGGCCGCGTCGTGGAGGTGAGTGGAGTCGCGTGGTGAAAAGGGAGGGACGTGGTCAGTGTTTCTAAGTCGCGATCGGTGGCTGGCGTATCATAGCGGAGCGCGTGCCAAAGAACCACGGAACGAGAATGAGAACGTCAAAACGGGTAAAAGACGGGATTTCGGGGTCTATAAGTAGGCGAGATCCACGAAGTGCTACAGCAGGCAGCAACACGCGTCGAAGAAAGGAAAAAAAAAGGGCGTGTAGAGGCGTAGAAATGGCGAAGACAGCCGTGTCGTGAGGTGCAAAGGCACGAGCTTGGGGAGGTTTGAAGCTAGAGTTCCCGCGGTCTACGCTACTACGCGTGACGCACTCGACGCCAATCTTGCGCGTCTTTCTATTGGCTCGGCACCGGATAAACCCACGGTCTAGCTCGATTTCCGCCAAGCACGCTCACCTCAACTTCTTTCTTGATATCCATCTCCGATCGCTCCACATCAATCATCCAAGCGCGTTGCCGTGGTTTTATAAGCCTATACCAGGTACGTACACCCACTCTTGGTCTGTGCATCTATCTGCGCAGGCTCCCAATCGCGGACAGCACGTGCGCAGAGAATATTCGCAGGCAGAAGCTGGTACACGGAAAGCTAACAGCAACACCAGACCGTCGTACGCTTCCATTCGCATTTCATACTCTCGCCGATCGCAAATATGGTCGATGCCAAAGTCCAGTACATTTAATCAACCTTAACATAGACATGCAGAGTTGCTAACGTGTTGCAGAGAGCTCCTCGCGAAGCCGCGCTCTGAGTTGACGTAAGTGCATGAAGTTCCCCTTCTATATGTTTATCTGATACTGACTGTTGCATAGCGAATATGAAGTCGCTCAAGTCGAGGAGCATGAGCTCACTACCGGCCCCCTCTCGATCCTCCAGACTGCCGTTCGCTCCCGCACCCAAGTTCTGATCTCATGCCGCAACAACCGCAAGATCCTCGCGCGTGTCAAAGCCTTCGATCGTCACTGTAACATGGTCCTCGAGAACGCGAAGGAGATGTGGACTGAGACACCACGCTTGGCCAATGGGCAGTACGGCAGGAAGGTCAACAAGGACCGTTTCATTTCGAAGCTGTACGTATCGTCTGCGTTCAAGACGTACGCCATGCTAACAGCCAGCAGTTTCTTGCGCGGTGACTCTGTCATTCTTGTTTTGCTATCATGATTTACGAATACCCTACGCTACTAAGGCGGGCGCGGTCTCGGCGACGCGGGGGAGATGGAGATAAAAGTTACATAACATCGAGGACCGGGCGGTTCCCCCGAATACGAACAATCAAACGATACCCAGAGCCTTTTCACTTCTTCAGACCTTCGCTCAAACCCAGCAACAGTTCTGCGAGCCCATGTGCACCGGGATCTGGCACCTCTTGGAAACCTACACCACCAACGTAGACAGTTCTTCCGAGACTGGCTTTCATTCCTTTGGTACCCTTCGATCCCTGTTGTGCCGCTTTCGCTGCCTCATCGATACTGCCTGTTTTGGACAGCGTCTGAACGAATGGGTACAGCGCGTCTATCAAGGTCCGATCTCCGGGTTGAGCTGGCGTGTACTTTCCCAGCGACTGCAGCGATGACTCAAGGGCTTTCGCCCAAATTTGAGGCGTGACCGGTTGGGGCGAACTAGGCGCATTTTGTCGCAAACCATGGGCCAGTGCGTTCAGAAAAATAGCATAAATGGCACCAGATGTACCATCCATGGAAACTTCGACGACCTGAATGATGTTGTTCACCAGAATCAGAAGATCATCCGTCTCCTTTGCCGTCTCAAGCATCTTCAGAATTGCTGGGCGAATGGTCAACATCAGGCAACCAGACACGTGATCACCACTTACATTCCGCGCCGCGCTTCAGTCCTATGCCGCAATCGCCATCCCCGACGATCGTATCGTACCTCGTGACGTCAGGCTCTACTGTAATAAGCCTATTGAGCGCATTCGTTAGGGTCTTCTTGGCTAGGCCAGGCTCGACTACACGCTGTCAGTGTGCGAATACCCGTGATCCACGGGTGCCTTACCTCTAAGGTTACTTGGCTGAACCTCGTCTGCAGCCATCTGATCTTCTTGTTGCTTCACCTCTCCTCGTTTCGCCCACGTGCTCGTGCTGATGGCTGCAGACCAACCACACGCTTCTGTCGGCGCATCCAGCAGTTCCAACATCGAAGCTCCTGCAGATCCAGTGTCCGCTACTCTTAGGAGACTGATGCTGAAACCTAGACCGTTCAAGCTTGTCATGAATGTACCAGCCAGTATTCTGACAGGCTTGATCTTGAACTCGCTTGCCAGCTGCTCCACGACCTCGTTGGTGATACCACCCAGTTCGAGAGGACTGACTCCACCGAGGTTGTTCACGAGCAGTATCACTTCATCTTTTTCGGTGATCTTGGAAAAGCTGCGATCCTGATCTGCGGTGTTGAGGGAGTGCGACAACATCGTTTTAACGAGTCCAGGTAGGTCTGTCTTCTTACGCTCAGAACCTGCTTCGTTGTGGATACCCATTCCGATCTCGACCTCACCCTCTTTCAGTTCATCATCTTCGGGCTCCCGACGTCCGGGGACGTGCACGTGCGAAAGCGAAGATCCGATTGAGACGGTGTTGTCCGCAACGAGTTGTGCAATGCGCGTTACTTCCTTAAGGTTTGCCCTGCGCACATATTAGCCTCCGACACCCTTCTTCCATCCGTTTTGAAACTCGAAGAAGATATCGCATACCCTTTTGCAGCCAGCGCTCCAGCAATCTTATGCACCAAAACCGTCCCCGCAATACCTCTCCTTCCCACCTTTCCTCCTTTCGCTCTCCCGACACCAGCATCGTCCCCAACAACAACCATATCCACCTCGATCCCCGCAGCTCGCGCCTTTTCAACCGCCATACCAAAATTCAGAACATCACCCGTATAGTTCATAACCACGACCAAGACGCCCTTGTCTTTCTGCACGCGGTGCAATATACATCGCCGCACTTGCTCGGCACTCGGCGACGCAAATATTGTGCCTGCAACAGCGCCGGAAAGAAGACCGGCGCCTACGAACGACGCGAAACTGGGTTCATGGCCTGAGCCGCCGCCCGAGACGATGGAGACTTGCGACGCGCCGTTTTTGCGATATATGATCTTGTTGGCGATGTCGCATTGAACTGAGGGGTTGGTCTGCGGGATGCTCAGGAGCGCGGTGTTGACGAGGTGTGTGGGATCGTGGATGAAGTGTTTTGCTGTAGTTTCTCAGTCAGTCTCAAATCTCACATATTAATACATCATACATACATGACATTTTTATATTCTGTGCTCAAATCACTAGGAATGTGGGGATTTCAAAGCGTAGTTCACGAGAAGGAAAAGTGCCAAAAACGCCAGAGCCCAAAACCCATTAAAGGAATTTCAACTTCCGCATCCCAATCACGCGGCCGGCCACACGGAAACGCGTCCGCCATCATTTCCAACGACACGGCACATCGCATGGCTTGGGGTGGGGTCGTTCGAGGTACCGTGAGGGGTAGCTCCAGTGGGGAAAGCTGTTGGTCCGAAATAGGAAGCCGGTGGCGCGGGTTACTAGATTAGGACAGCTTCACGATCCGATTTCTAGGCAGGTATGATGTGTCGTCACAAGAGCATGGATATTTTCTGGGCGGATGAAGTGCAGGAGTCAGGGCTTTGGAGTGTTGTTCACGACTAACAAACGAACGGGCACTCTCAAGTTTCGAAGTAAGTGCAAACAAGCTGGAGCTACCCTGTCAGGACCATAGCTATCCGGCATGATACGGTACTAATGTTCAAAGCAATGGTAATATGCTCTTCAAGCACAATACCACCCAAGTATCTACCTATTTAGGCGATTAATGGTAAGACGGTGATCGAAAAGCCAGGAGCTAAAAGCAGCTCAGGTGATAAGCTCAAGAGAGGTATTACGACCGCGAGCAAATGTGGTAGGAGCTCTCACGGTGGTCTTTGGTATCTTCTCGGCGGTCATTTGAATTCCGAATCTACCTCAAACATACTGAGTCCTAGGTCATCAAAGGATATGACTTTATAATCTCGCTCTTGTCCTTCCACAACCAATTCCGCATCATCAGGAAGCAAGATTCTCAGACTCTGCTCAAAGTCGAACTGTCCATCCTCTCCCATATGTGAAGGCCGCTCAGGCATGTACTTAACCGCAACACCAAAAGCTGCGCCCTTGACCTCCATACGCTTAATCCGCGGCCACGACGCTTCGAGAAGGACGGGCATGATATACTCGCCGAATCTCATGTGGAGGATCACGTGGGGATTGTCTCTTCGAGGAAGACGACATGACCAGAGGTGTGCGATTGTGGCTTTAGATGTGCCTTGCTTGAAAGACAGATTATGTAGCTGACCGCGCACTGAGGTAAGAAAACATGCCCAAGAAGAGTAGCGTTGATCGTCCCATGATTTGCTGTCGATCCAGTCACCGCTGTTGCTGGCTGTTGTAATACAAAGAGACGTAAGTGTGGTGCAATGGTCGAGCAGACAGTCCAAAGCACCGGACATGAGGCGGGTGTTTGATACGGCCTTGTGGTCGGTACTATGGAGTCTCCAGTGTGCTTCGAGCTGTTCAGAAGAGAAACTTTGTGGCAATGGAGGCGAAGCTTCAGACCATTGGAAATGATTGTTCAGCTCGAGGTGCTTGAGATTTCCGCGTGATGGTGCCAGGATGTTGTTCACTTTATTCCGTCGTCAATCCGCTCAGTCGTATCGATCTTGCTGACGGAAATAGTGGAATAGAAAGATTTGGTTCGCGGAATTCACTGCACGATTTAGCGATACCATTTTTCTTAGTAGAGTGAACTTACTCGAGCCAGCAGATATCAATACATGTGGCGTTGACAAAACTCCGGAACATCCGTAAGATTGCCTCCCTTCTAGTCTTGTACGCCTCCTTTTGCAAAGACCAATAAGTCCCATCATCCATTGCTTCGTTGCGAACTTGCTCTAGCACGCCTCCCGGATCTTCCTCCTCCTTATATTTGAGTGCGAGGTCTTGGTCTTCCCAGTCGTCTTCACATATCCAGGACATATCCAGACTCGTCCAATTCGACTCGCGTACATGCTTTCCCAGTTGTGGCGTCTCTCCCAATGTCCGTAGAAGGCAGTCCAGTCTGCGATGAATCTTGTAGTCATACCCAATCCACTTCCAGCGTACGAAATCCGGAGGCACTCGAGCATCACTAGAGGTCTCTGATTGGCAGTCGATTTTGAGGTTGTGTGAACTTAAGTCAACCGTGTGATACAGCAACGATATCTAGACAATTTTGAGCCTTTATATACATCAGACTGCTCGTCATGATCACTTATGCTGACAAAATTGAGCAGCCAACACGTTCTAGACACATGTACCAGATCCGGTAAAGAACAAAGGCTGAGGGTGGAAATAAGCAGCTCAGTTGGAAGCTCAAGGAGACCAGTTGCAGGAGACCATACATTGTAAGGTGGGCGGATGCTGTCATCTGACTTGGGAGGATTTCGATCGTGATGAGCTATACCTGAGAGTATCTTTCTCATTATTCTGGTTCGTCTTTGGAGCTGTTGATTGTCTGTGTCGAACTTGAGCGCAGGTGTGTCAAGGTGAGGGCAGAGGCGAAGCACAGGCCATGGCTCTTGAGCCAACTGTTATTGGCGCATGACAGCGGCGTAGTGAATCTTGGGAGCCTCAGTCTCCGAGACTCCAGAAAATATAGCAGATTTAAAAGTCCTCATATCTGGAAATCGTATTACATGTAGAACAAGCAAGTCTAGAGAGGAGTGCAGATTTTGCATACTGATTGATGACATGATTGTGGTTCATTCAGCCGAAGCTCCGTGCCCATCCTATGGACTTTCTACAAGCTGAGAGTATAATTGGACTATCCTTCAGCACTCCCATTTGACCATCTAAACCCTCTTCCCTGCGCCCTCAACCCACTCCACCACCTTCTCCAAAAGTCCAACATCCGCCTTCGCCTGCTCGAGCCCCTCACCCTCAAGATCCAAGTTCTCCCCACCCGCCTCCAACTCCTGTTGAAACCTCTTCGCCACCTTCTTCAGCGGGTCGATATACTGTCCCAGCTGCAGCTGCTTGATACCCAACGTATCATGGAGTTGCGGCGCCTGAAGCAACATATAGTAAAAGTTCAGCGCAGCGACATAGAAGCCTAGTTCTTGGCGGAACTGTATCCATGCTTCTGCAATGTCGGTTTCGAGAGAGGTGTAGTGGGTGGTCAGGTCGGGCCAGAGGAAAGGCGCGACGGTTGAGAGAGCGACTGGCGTGGCAAAGATATTTGTCTCGCCTTCTTCTTCCTGTGACTGCGCTTGCGGGGAGTTTGCTTCTAGTGTTTCGCCTTTGAGCCAGGACACTGCGCTGGCCTTCAGGTTTTCGTATGGACAGTGCTCGAGCGTGTCACGGATGAAAGTGAGGCGGACGAGATCATGTGGGTGTGAGCGCAGCACAGTGGTCGTGAGGTAGTGTGCGTGGCCGCGGAGACTTGGCGACGGTGTGTTTGCTGAGATGAGGGAGATGGTCTGAAGGTATTGCGCGAATGCTTCGTCATCTTTTGGCTCGCCAATGTTGTTCTGCTCGAGCGCAACGAGGCCCAGAGCCAGAATGGTGTCGAGAAGTGCCTCCGGCTCCAGACCGACAGTCTGTGGGCCCAGTGCACCGACGAAATTGCTGAGGATCGCCGCATGTTCTGGGAAGATGCTGAGGGATGATGGCTCATCGTCTTTAGCTGCGGCGAATAGCTCTTGCTTCACGTTGCGTGCTGTCAAAAGGAGCAACGCTCCTGTCCTAGACAGTGGAATATCTTCAGCAGATGCTGGCGGTTCGTCCTCGGTTCCAGGGACGCCGCGTTTCTCAAGCTCTGCGTCCATGACCGTTTTTACCAGATCCTCGGTTTTGAGACCAAGATCCTGAGTTAGAGCAACTATCTGCCCAAGAATAGCAGTCCTTCCAGTCAGATCCTCATCATCCGCAAATCTGTCCGCATACTTGCGGTAGTTGGGCTTCTTCGGTATCCGCTGCGGCTCGTACTTCTCCATCAGCCGACTTGACCATGATAAGCCTGGGACATCGTCGTCTGAAGTCAAAGAGAGTACATAGTCTTCCATAATATGTGTGATGAATGACTGCAGCAGTCGGTTTACCAATGTTGTCTCATCAGCATTCGGTGCTTCGCTCTGCGCCTCCGGATCTGGTTCCGATTGATTTGTCCTGGTACGCAGCAGCTGGCCACTACTCCTTCGTGAAGGCAAATGGGGTCTCTTAGTACCAGACAGAGTCTTCACGAATTTGATCGCAGATAGTGTGAGCTCATCGATGTTGGTGGTCGCTCTATTGAAAGCCACCAGGGCAGCCTGCAAGCTTGTCGACAGAAAGCGGCTAGGGTATTTGGTCTTCACTCTCCGATGAAGTGTCGCCAGAAGATCCAGAAGGATCTCAAATTTGAGTACTGGAAGTGGTGGCAGTATGGTGCGCGGTAATCCCGGACTCGTGCTTGACTGTCCAACCTCAATCTCGGGAGCTTTGAGCTTCTGTCCGCTTCCTTCTGCGCCCTCTCCCTCCTCGTCTTCCGAATATTGTCGTTCCTCAAATTCCAGTAATCTCAGAGCTTCAGTGACCTTCAAGACACATTCGCGGGGATTGCCCTTGGTAGCGATATCTTGCAAGCATTCCTCAGATGCCGGCAGCAGCGGGAGCAGTAGGTGGATCAAGTCCCAGCCGATAGTCGAAGTGAGCTCGGCATCTTGCAGGACTTCGTGTAGTACTGGTAGATTCTCCTCGGAAAGGTTGTACTCGACAATGGTAAGGTAGGTGATGGCATCTGTAGCGGGTGGTCGCGCCGCCAGAAGCGGGTTCTCCTCTGCAGCACGAGCCTGTCCCTGAACTTCGGCCATGTTTGGACGTTCTCAATTTTTACAGGAGGTGGCGGAATTAGTATGCCTAGGTGAGTTGTTCGAACCGTGGGGTGTTTCAGGTGAGACTCGAGCAGTCTGTAAAGTTGTTGATGCGCAGCAAACCGGGCCTGGGGTGAGTACTCGTGATTGACGCCATCGCACAGCCTTGACCCCCACTAGCGTCGACTCCGTATCGCTTATCCGCTAGCTCCCCGCTTCCGCCAAGACGATCGTAGCTGCCAAAGTTCACTCCGCCAAAACAGTGACGGCCCGCCAACCAAATCTCGAACAACCACACGATCGCTTCAACCATGGAAGAAAAAGAAGAGACCAACGAGCCGCTCGATCTTGTGCGCCTGTGCATCGACGAAGTTGTCATTGTGAAGTTGCGCGGTGATCGCGAACTGAAGGGTAGACTACACGTACGTTCGCATAATAGCTGGAGCTTGCCAATCGGATCGCGCGAGGATTTTGGCTGACGGCGAATGGTAGGCATACGACTCGCATTGTAATCTCGTACTCGGAGATGTCGAAGAGACCATCTTCGTGGCCGAGGAGGAAGAGGAAGACCAGGAACCACGCGTAAGGACAGTCAAGAAGCAAAGCGAAATGCTGTTTGTGCGAGGTAGGCGGTATCCGCGAGATCAGAGGGCGAAAGCAGAGCTAATCATCGCTTAGGAGACTCCGTCGTTCTGATCGCACCGGCTGAAGGAGCTACGCAATGAGCCTCGCTACGATGATATTCCACGATTGACGATATTGGGCTCTTGGAACGAAACTATGGCCTTTAGGACGGGAGGTTTCTGGCAATTCACGGTTGGCATCAAAAGGTCGTTGGCCGGCAACTTCAGTCGTGGCTGAGATACCCAAGCGAAGCTTCGGCATGGAGTGTAGTGGATCGCGCAGGCAAAAGCATAAGGACCGCATAGGTGACCCAAGACACGCTATATGAGCACTCGAGAGTCAGTAAAGCACTCGCGGTGCGCCCTAACATTTGTTGGGACAAGATCAGCACAATAAATCAGATCTGACTTTCACCTCTCACCAATTCGTCAACACACTTGATTCCACGCGTCTGATGGTTACTTTTGTTATATCCTGATTAGAGAGATGTCATAAATCACCAGTCACGGAAGCCAGATCAATGGGCAGTGTGTTTGAAATAAGATGCAAGCATTAAGCGCTTTTCTCGACTAGAAGTACCGCTATCAAGGGGTATGGACTCCACTGCGCCTGTTTATAAAGCATGCACATGTCGTGCAGTAACCGGTCTATACTCCATGCTCCGAAGCCCGCCAAGACGAGAAAGCCAAAAAGAGAAACAAAGGGGATGTGTGAGGTCGAGGCTCCGTGCGCGTCGCGTTGTCCGACGATGGATTAAACTAGGGTGGTGTGCTGATGTTCGTGACTTCGTGTGTCTTCGTGATAAGGTCCCAAGAGCCACGCTGCTGATGCAAGAAAATACAAGTGAAGGGGAAGGTAAAGTGCACCTCAGCCGACACGCGATCGTAGAAGCGACGATTGAGGTGTTAACGAACGGCGAAGGTAAGCCGGAAAGTGTTGAGAATTAGACATGGAAACCATAAACACCATGCGCCTGTGTGAACGACGGTGGAGCTGCAGCTTGCTGATGCTGAACCTGTTCCAAGAAGCCGCTGAAACGCCGTGTGCTGTCGGAGAACAATAAGCAAGAATGGAGAAGATTTCGGTGGTGTCCATGTTGGTGGTGGTTCTGATTTGAAATTGAGTGGAGGTTCTGGATTGTAGGACTATTGACAGGCCGGCGCTGATGAGCAGGTTGGGCGACGTGCGGTGTCAGACGGTCCCTATTCTCTTGTCAGAAACAGTCAGGCCAGGATCATGCAGAGACAAGTGGCTTATTCACTTTCGCCTCCACGTCTGACTAGCAAGACTGTCCCTAGACATGAAAGGCAACGAGAAGCCCTTCGAGACCTCTGATTCCACGAAGATCGATGCGCGCTTATAGCGCTTGTCGGTGTACTTCTCGTAAACTGCAGCATGATGCTTCTGAGGGTTGTCGCAGCACTCGAGGATCGTGCAGAGAAGCTGGCGAAGCTGACTCAGGGTGTAGCCAGAGTAGTGGACATGAGGTTGGGACTATTGTATGTTAGCATAGAACACGTGAGATGGCATGAACATCAACATACCCAGTCACCCTTCTTCAGCATCATGCGGGCCAAGCAGTGAGCGCCTGCGGAAAGGAAGCTAGGAGCACAGCCCACGAAGCGCTCATCCATGACCGTGATCTCAAGGAAGTACTTGGCCAAGGTGCGGGTCTCAAGATCGTAGTCGTCAGCCTTGCTGATGCGACGGAGAAAGCTCATTGGGCCTGGCCAGCCTAGCTCGAACTGAAGCATACTGAGCATGAAGCGCTCAGCTTTGAGCACCTCATCGGCAGTGTATGCACCATCAACCATGTAGACGATCTCTTGGACGGAAGGGCAGTTGATTTCCTCGTACTTGGGCGGCGACAAACAGCGCGGTGGCGCCGACAAGCTGGAGCTTGCCTAAGGAAACGACCTTGCACGAGAGGAAACGGTCGACGTAGTTGACAGCGAGGAAGAGGGTCTCCGGCAGAAGGGTGAAGCGGTTGTGGACTTGAACAAGCCAGTCCATGAGAACAGATCGCATCGACCACTGAATTTCTGCTTGGTGGTCCATGTAGAGCGCGTTGGGCTTCATCCGCTCTTCAAGTTCGTGCATGTATGCGAAGATCTCGTCGCCATACTCCGCAACCATGGAAGTGTCCCACTGCTCATCTTCAACATCCTCGGGAGAGCGGTTCTCTTCAACGAATTGACGGGCAGCGTCGAGTTCACGCTGGGTCTTGGCGGTAATCCGGGGGGCAAGGACCTGGGTAACGCCTCCGGTGGTGTTGTCACCTCGTGAGCGGAAAGATCGAACGGTGGTCTGTCCCTCAAAGTCATAGTACTCTTCTTCATCATCCTCTTCCCAGTACTCCTCACGGTCAAGGGACTTGGCAATCTCTTCGTCGCGTACTTGTTCAGTAACGCGCGCCTGTTCCTCAAGGGCATCAATGTACTCAAACTTATCTTCAGGCTCGGACTGGCGGGTGACGTGCTCTGTGTCGAAGTAGCTCTTTTCTCCCTTCTCGGCAACTACTTCTGGAATGGTAGCTACAGGCTCGTGGGTCGGTGCTGATGCACGGTCCTCGTTGAGAAATGAGGCAGGCTGGGAGGCAAGGGGCTGGCGCGCAGGTACAGGAGCGATAGCAACGTCAGAAACTGGCTCGGATAGCAATTCCTTGAAGACAGTGGTTGACTTTTTCGGGGCAATCTTCCTGATGTTGGCTGGCTGTTGGTTGGCATCTTGAGAGAGGTGGCTGGGGATCACAGACGCGACGGGATCACTAGCAGCACTCGCGTTGTTCTTCGTGGTGATGTTTGCCAATGGTCGCTGGGCGGGTCGCAGCAATGCGCCAGACTTTGCAAGCTCTTTGGCTGCGGCGGAGGTCGAGTCTTTCAATGCGACGGCGCCCTTCTTGCCAAGGACTTGGATGTCGTCCTTCGCAGCTGGCTGCCGCGTCGTGTTGCTGACATCTGCAAAGACGGTGCGCTTGGCCGCAGCGGCCTTGATGCCCCCGACCTGCATCAGCGTCGATAGCACTGGTGTTGACTTATTGCGCTGGTGGAGAGCCTTTCCTGCGGGAAGCTGGCGCGGCGCGTTCTCGTCGTGTATGCGCAAGGTACGCGCAGGGCGCTGTGGCTGCAAGAAAATTCTGTTAGCGATCTGTTGAGGTAAAGCTTTGGTGAAGCTGCAGGTTGAAGCTGGGCTAGCCAAAGCCAAACCAAGGTTTGCAGCGACGAGGTGAGGTTAAAGAGGCAGCAACGCTCTTACCTTTGCATCCATGATGGGCCTGGTTGGTCAAATGAAGCCGGTAGCTAGGTTAGTACAGCTGTTGACGGAGAGCGACCGTTGCAAAACAATTGTTGGCGAAGTGGTCGATAGGGGCGCTGGTGTCGAAGCGCTACAATGCAGTGGCTGGTATAAGAAAACTCTCCATCTAACGTTGGCGACAATGAGATACACAGGCAGATACCGTCGGCGGACACGAGAGGTGGTGCTGGCAGCGACGTCCTGGCTGGATGTAAGAAGCTATATAGAAGCTCGAGAGTCGTGTTTACACCATCACAAACGCGAGCTTATGCGGAAGATCGCTGCACGGAGCACCGCTGCTACTAGCCGAAAACACTTCCAGACCCTGGTCGCGTTGCCAGGCCAGGACCGCCAAGACGCTATAATATCAACGTCATCTTCAATCGCGGTGTCGAGAAGAACGCCAAAAAGCTGTTCCGCAATGCGCTGCACCGCACCAAAGATCTGAGCTCTCAATAAATTTCTCTGGCGTCTGATACAGTATTCTGAAGATATACCGAGACTTTTCAGCCAATGTCACCCTACCAAAAGAAAGTTCTGCCCACCTGCTCTCCGACGCGTCGTGGGCCTAGTCAGCCGCTTCGAAATGATACGTTCGCGCCACGAGATCACGTGTCTCAGACCCAACTGACGACCTCACTGAAACACACTGTCAACAGTCAATATCGCCATAACAACCTCTCGAACGCATGTGCCGACCTCGCGCATGGCCTCATATTCGGTCGCGACCACGGTGGTGTTGTTGACATCGCATAACAGCTCCGCTCCCCGCTGTCCACAGCCTATCATTCGGCGCACTGCCACTCATTCTCAGACTGCGGCCTACACCTCCCTTACCGAGCGAGCCGTTGCTTCAGGTTACTTAGCAAACATGCTGTACGTTGAAACAACCTAGAAACTCTTTTCGGCATGTGTGGAGAGCTCGTTCGCTTTCTTTGATGCCGAGCCCACAGCTTCACCGACTCTTCTATGGGGCCGCCAGCTCCGCTACGCGAATGCACAACACACATGTCTGCGAAAAATGAGTTGCTAATAGGTTTGCGACCGCATTGCAGCTCTTAGATCGCTTGCGCGACATGCGTGGCAGAGTGGATTGAAGATCGGAGGGGTCATCACTCTAGACCGGTTATCCGTGGAAACGTATGAGCCACATGCAGCGCTACGTATTTAAGTCTTGGACAGCACGTTCGCGCAGATGCAGGGTCGGAACTGCTAGCTGCGCAAATAACAGTCACAAAGCGTGAATTCTTGAGAGACTGGTGGCGCATCTAGTAGGTTCCGCAAGAACAATGCGACTGATGATGCGAATTGAGTACTGCGGAGTGGCGATCCTCCAGTCGAAAAGAGAATGTGACTGCAGAGCCGACCTCATATGTTTCACCGAATCGCGCCGCTTTCAATACCCGGTGAGCAACCGTTGAATTTCATATACCATGTAGCGAGCAGCTGTTCGAAGACGCATGTTCGTGAGCGCATGTTTAGCAATCGTTGTCGCACGGAGATCTCTCCACTAGACGCCGAGCGCCTACTGCCAACGAATCCCAGGCGCTTCTCCCACTTTGAGGAGTTAGGAGCGATCTGAGGCTTCGAGATATGTCTAAACAGCAGGGCGACTCGAATCTGAACGTTTCTGGGTGCTTTGGGATGCTCTGCGACATGCGCATCAGGGTGCTCGTTCTGTTCACATGGAATAGTAACGTGCGCATGCTTTCGGCCTACAGAGCAACGGATGAGCTCATTGGCCAGGTTCTATGACATGTTGAGCGCTGTGGCAGTCGCCTTCAGGCCCTCTTGCGCAGACATAATGTTCTCATGTTAAGCAAGTGTTGTCCTGTCCTGTGCCATGCATTCTAGACTGGCTCAACCATTGGGCGCATAGCTGGCGCCCGGAGTCTGCCCATGTTTCGATCATGATTGGCATGCAACGAACATGGCGACGACTATTGGGAGCTCATTTATCTGCAATCATATGTCTCAGTCTGTGCAACTTGGGGATTGCTGGCCCATGTCGAGGTGCTCTAGATATCCGCCAGCTGTGCAGCGCTTTCGCATCGCAGAGCAGGAGAATGCGCTGAGCTGTCTATACAACATGGCCAATATAAATATAGCTAGAAAGTGTTTTGAATGCATAGGCGACCAGCAATTTGTAGAGTTTGGCGCATTGTGAGGGTGCGTGGCTGCCGTGAAGCGGTTCCAAGTCGCCGGTAGTCGTTCATGTAGTTTCGCTAATATGATGCGCCCTCCTCTCTTCCTCCACCACGCACATCTCTGTACTAACCCACAGCACAACTTCCCTGTAAGTCCTCCGCCTCCTCATCCATCATCCAACCCTCCTGCATTCGCAATCTGGCATCCGTCTTGTCCCATAACTGCTGTTCGCACCGGCCCGCTAACCTGACGTTGGCAGCCAGCGGCGGTATACGGAATCGGATCGAAGCGCCTCATTAGAGCCCGTTTGGCCTCCTGAACACTACAGTCGGTATGTATATCTCTCCTTGGGCTTATGCGACCGGATCGACGCATCCAGACGTCTTTGATGGCAGCCTTTGCCTGCTTCGGTGCTGTCGTTGCTGGCTCCCTGCAAGCCATCCACCCGACAGCGGTGACGACGTCCCGACAGCCTCCCTTTCGCTGAGCCACTTTCGGACCGCACTCAGAGGCATTGAGGACATCCTCAATCACCATCAAGCTTCATCTGCTGACATACGCAGTCCTAGACTCAACAATCGAATATCCTTCTCCGACCGCCATTCGCTCGAACCCTTGCGACACCGGCGGGAACGGTGTGCCCCGAACTCAGACCACGCACACCACTACGCAGCGCAAAAGCGTCAAGATACTCGGTGAACACCTGGATACTTGAATATGCAAGCTTCCGACATGATGCTGGAGCCCCGGGCTTCCAGCGCACAGCGCTACCCTGAGTCCGTCGAGGAGCTCATTGCGGGCCAGCAGCATACAGCCAGAGAGCCAACATCCGAGTATGAAATGATTCCACAGGGACACGATTCGAGCATGATGGATGTCTACCCTAGCACGGAGACGTCCTCGGCGCACGATTCGCTGTCGCCCACAAAGCAGGTCCAGCCCAAGCACGTTAGCTTCGAGCTGTTGCTTCCCCAGTCTCCACAGCACAGGGCCCGTCTGCCCATGCGGGTGAACATCTACCCTCATGATACGACAGACTCGATCATTACTACTGTCAAGAACTTCTACGGCCTCTATGAGCGAAGAGGCGTCATATTCGAGGATCGCCATGGCACCATTCTCATTGCCAGGTTTGAGAACTTCGAACATGGCATGGTAGTCTACGTGCGAGTCTCAGCCGAAGATCCCGATGTGGAAGACTACTCTCCCGATCCTCGCCAGCCAACAGTGTCCCCACGTCGTCCTCGCCCGCACCTAGATGAGGCGTTTCAAATGCTTCCACCTGTTATATACAACCAAGGTGGTGCTCGGGCTGACCTCCGCAACGAGCGCCGAACTCACTCTCCTCAGCCTCGAGGAAGGAGAAGCGCTTCTGCCAGCACTCATGCCAGGCGCAACCGACCAAGTGCGAAGAGTCGGGGTAACAGCATGCATGGCAGTTTCGCCGAGGAGAACGGTGATGTCTACAGCGATAGTGACGGTGGGGATGGCTCTGTCACCAGCTCTCGTCGCTCAAAGAAGGAGCCTCTAGCGAGCGCTGATATCAGCGTCGACAACATTGTCGAGGGTGGCCGCCGCAAGAGAGCGAAGTTTGACAGCTCGGTAAGTAACTTTGACGACGACGCTGTGCACAGTAGATCTAACAGTGGCGCCTTTTTCAGGAGCTGCCTTTGTTCGTACCTCCTCAGGTTCCGATGACCGCCTCGCAATCGTCCGTCTCTCCTCAACGTCGCGTCAGCGGAAACATGGCAGGATCGCCCTACTCCATGAGCAACCAGCAGACATTCTCCTACCAGCATCCTCTACCCTCGCCTCAAAGCTATGGGCAGATGGACAGCTCGTATATGCATGGACTGGCCACACCATACTCTGCGTCGAGCGTTTCCGCGCAAGGTCAAAAGTCGCGCAACCGTGGTTCTGGACAATTTGGCCAGTATCGGTACTCTGGCAGCAATGGAGTCCTGCCGACTCCTGAGCACACGCACCTTGCAAGCATCAGCGTAATATCTGACGAGGATGTTGCACGCCAGCTCATGCGCCTAGGTGATGCGTCCAACTTCTCTACACATGGGCGAACTTCCACCTCTACCCTTGATGACGCCTTCAGTGGCAAGGCTGATGCTGCATCCTCCAGCGAGGACTCGGATGACGGGAGCGATGATGGTGGGGAGCTTCCTCCTCTTCAATACAACATGGGACGCATGGACCACGTCGCGCCTGTTGAGTATTCTGGAGAGAGCAGTGATGATTATGAAGACAACAGAGACGGATCGTTCAAGGGTGAGAGTGACGAGATGGTGCCAGACGAGCACAGCCACCGCATCCAGACTGGTGTCGTCAAAGCTCGCTCATCGGTTTCCAGCAAGTCCAGCAAGCCCAAACATCGAGCACACTCGAAGAGCAAGACAAAGGTCAATGGCACCAGCAAGCCACCAATGTCTCCAACCTCATTGCCAACACAGTCCCGCAAGACGTCGAGTGCCTCTATCAACTTCCAGCACCAGCTCGGGGTTGATGAGGAGGACTTATCAAGCAAGCCTCGCTGTCAGCGATGCCGCAAGAGCAAGAAGGGCTGTGACCGTCAGCGACCTTGCCAGCGATGCAAGGACGCCGGTATCGGTGCTGATGGCTGCGTGAGCGAAGACGAGGGTAACGGCAGGAAGGGACGCTATGGACGCCATATGGGCGTCTCTGTCAAGAAGCCATCGTCGAACTCGATGGCACCACCACCGATGCACGACTTCAGCATGCCTATTGATGCCGCTCACCCTGGTCTCACCGCCAGCTCCATGGACAAGAGCAAGAAGCGCAAGAGGTAACAACATGATGCGCTCAGCTTCGTATAGCGCTTCGCAATCTGTTGTACTTTACAACCCCACCCAACTCTCTTCTATTATTTCGCATCACACTTCACGGATTGTTTCGCTCTGCTCATCTTCACCTTGATTCTGGATAGCAAGCAGCGTTCCGTCTCCCTTTCCGCATTTTTCTATCAGCTTCAAAAACTCGCGGCACGCGACTGCTTCTCAGCGTCGTGACGATTACATGAGTGGATGTCTGAAATTGGCTTGGAGTTACTGGTCTGATATCATTGGCGCGCCGCAGGGGGCTAGATGGTTGGTGGGCACACGGTTGGTGAATAGACTATGGGAAGGTATATGGCAGAGGTCTGGCTGTCTGTACTCGGCATGTGTGCTCTGGCGCGGAAGGTGGCTTTCATTTGTTTCGCATTACGAACTGGTTCTTGCACTGTAGCGACATTTAGCTGACGATATTGAATGACAATCACTACTGTATAACAGTGCGTGTAACATTGATGTCTAAAGTCTGTGATGTTTTGCAAATATTATTGACTCGAAGTTCTCAACGGCGCTGTCTCGGGCACTTCTAGACTCAATGTCGTTCCAAGGTTGTCCTGTTCTGGATGGCTGCACGAGCACCGGTGAGGAAGACTAGTCTAGGTTACACGGCATTGGAGGCCCGAGACAGGGGATGACGGTCAATACCAACACTGACAATTGATTGACATGGGCTTTTATCTCTTCTGCTTCAGAATGCAAGTTCGGTATCGTAGCAGTCCAGCAGCTGCATGTTTGCTGCCAGTCTGATGCGGGCTGCTGAGCGCAGGCTATTTTCGGATCCCGAGCGGCCAGGAACGAGTGGTGCAAAAGGTGGAGCAACGTGTGGCTGCGGCAGGATGCCTACCGCATGGGCGAATCATGGCTGTGCTGGCTAGCTGAGGATCAACGGTTTGCTCATAAGGCGCGCATCCTTCGCGCCAGATGCGGCGGCGCCTCTAGGACGCTCAAGTCATCGTGCCTTGTTCCCCCGTGCGAAACAGCGCAGGATGCGACTTTGTGTCTCTCCGTTCGCTGTCGTCGCTCGTTGCCTCCTGCCCTGACCGCCACAATCTTGAACGCGTCTGCAGCCTCAAACGCAGATCGCCCCCACACGTCGCGCCCGCCATGGCCGAGGGCAGCATCAAGGCGCGCATCGCCGCCCTCAATCTTGAAGAAGTCCACGCCCCGGCGCCTAGTGCGAAGCCTGCGTATACCTACGAGCCAGTCGCGGGGAAGAAGAAGGCTCCTCCACCTCCACCTCCACCAAACCAGCGCCCGCCGGCCTATGAGCGCAACAAGAGCACCAATAACCCGCCCCTCTTGAGCAATGCGCCCACAACTGCGAGGCAGCTGGGCAACCAGCCCATAGCCGTAGAGAGTCAGAGTCCCCGGCCATCCCCGACTTTACCTCCTCGCCCGCCTCCGCGCAGCAACACGACCAGCAATGCGACCCCACGGCAGACGCCTACGCTGCCCCCGCGACGACCCTCGGACAATCGCAGCTTGAACCGCCGGGAGTCGACCGAGTCTATAGCTACAGTCGCATCGGGCATATCAACACTTTCGCTGGGTTCCAATAAGACTGGGACAAGCAATGGCAATGGCAATGGCAATGGGACGCTCTACCAGGTTCGCGCTCCGGCGTATGATCCCTCCAAGCTGCCGCCACTGCCGCCAAAGAGACCAACAGAAGAGAAGAGCGCGACAAGGAATGCCATGAAGAGCAAGAGGGACTACGTGCCTAGCCACACGTTACCGCCCAATCTCTCCAGGACGCCAGAACTGCCTGCGAGGCCATCACTACCACCCAGACAGTCGACCGTCCAAGACCGTTCACCTGAACGACCGCCCCTGCCAGGACGACCTCCAACGAACTCTGCAGCCCCAGCGAGAACGACCAGGGTGATTGCACCACCGCCACGGAAGTCTGCGCTGGACATGGGCTTCAATAACAAGGCAACCGAACCGCCGCCTGTTCCACAGAACCGGCCCTCATTCAATTCAGCCCCTGATACTTCTGCGGGTGCTCCTCCGCCCGTGCCTCTATCTTCAAGACCCAACCTCGACGCTATTATGGCCTCGAAACCGAAACCTGGTGCTGTTGGATCGTGTCTGATATGTCGAGACTTTTCCGGTCCCGATCAACATGCTGCGCGCTACCCTCGAGAGCACCTACCTTCCTCCGACGTCGGCTATCTAGCCCACCAACTTTGCTCTCCTTTCTCTTCGCCAACAGACAAGGCACGAGCCATCTTTGTTTGGCTTCATCATAACGTTGACTACGATGTACATTCTTTCTTCAATGGCACTATTTCACCAACTACTCCCGAAAAGACCATCACAAACGGTCTCGCTGTTTGTGAGGGCTATGCGGGCTTGTTCGCTGCTTTAGCGCTCAAGGCAGGTTTGCAAGCCTTGGTGGTTTCCGGAGACGGCAAGGGCTTCGGACATACACCACTGGAACCCGGCCAACCAGTACCGGCTTTCTCATCGAACCACGCGTGGAACGCGGTATGCATTGATAATGGCGAATGGAAATTGATCGACCCATGTTGGGGCGCAGGACACATCGGATGTCCTAACAAAAACGAAGGGTACGTGTACCCAAACTTTCCCCAAGACCCAAACTAACTATTTTCCAGCTACGTCCGGAAATTCACGCCTTCGCAGTTTACAATGTCCAACGACGACTTCGGCACCAAACATTTCCCCTCTGACAACTCGCACCAATTCCGCAACGACGGCCGCATCCTCACCT
The DNA here is from genome assembly GCF_000146915.1 of Parastagonospora nodorum SN15. Lineage (NCBI taxonomy): Eukaryota > Fungi > Ascomycota > Dothideomycetes > Pleosporales > Phaeosphaeriaceae > Parastagonospora > Parastagonospora nodorum. The sequence continues at coordinate 155,125 of NW_001884565.1, read as the reverse complement.
ACGAAGAATTCAAGCGCGACGACATGGGCGGCCGCGTGCAAGTCATGTCGGGCTGCGACACGGACCACGGCGTCGGCGAACGCACCATCCAACCCCAGCAACTGACCATCAAGATCCGCGATCCCGCTGGCCCGCCCGTCATCCGCTTCCAGTTCTCCACGCTCTGCGCACACTGGGACCACCAGCGCCACGGGCAGGGTCTGCCGTATGTCATGCTACTTAGTGTTGCTGGGAGGGATGGGAGGAATACGAAGTACTTGCCGTTTAACACGGATGGTAGGACGTGGTGGCTTGATGTTGAGAGGGTGGAACTCGGAGCGCCCGGGCAGAAGATTAGCGTTAATGCGGTGACGGAGTTTTGCGGGAAGAGTGGACGGGGATTGAGTTACCAGGCGTGGAGGGATAAGAAGGCGTATAGTTGCCAGTTTGGGGTGCTGTGTATGTGGGAATTGGTTTGAGGGCGGGCTAGTAATGTGAGGGTAGACGGGCTACGATGCCGGGCGAGGTGCTGGTATGGGGCGGGCGCGATGGTGGTTTCCTATATTGATACCCTCCTTAATGTATGACATGTCCTATGAACACACTATTGAATCTTTGCTGCAAGCGTGGTTGGGCTGTGTTGAATATCTTCAATGTGGTCTGATGAGGTAATAAGAACCTCGGACTGTGGTGAAGATATTCAGGGTACAGTGACGCATAGTCTGTGAATTCGTGAATTGGCCAGTCTGGATGAGTGATACTGGTTGTGTGTCTGAGATTACACGTGGAAATGCTGAGGTGTTGTGAAGTATAGTTTGGGTGTTTAATTTTTCAACACAAATTTCGTGAATAATCAGCTCGCTACCAGACAATTTGCTTCAGCACAAAAGAGTAAAGTGAATGCAAAGTCTGTATGGAATACATATAAAAGGCACTTTTCCTGCTCTTTGTCTCCATCCATCTATCATCACAAGGCACTTTGATAATAACACTTTCACACTATATCACATTACATTTGAGCACAAATTGTCATCATGCCTTCACCAACACACCTCTTCCTTATCACCACTAATCCCGGTTCTCCCCTTGGGCACTGGGAAGGCGCAGAGTGAGCCTGTGGGACGAGTTGGTGTCAAGGTGCATGCGAGAATGCATGTCGCGCAGTCGATGCCTGGGGCTTGGGTGGACTCTAGAGGATAATGTCGAATGTTACATATAAACTGCGTGTCTGATTACATGTCCTGAAGCTAATTCACAGCTCTTTCGTGATACATCTTAACACCGTCTGAACTTTGAAGATATCCAGGCTCCTCTACCACATTTGGCTCCAGTAATGCTTGTTACGCAGTCAATACTGAGGTTTTGGGTGGACTCCAGACGATAATATCGAATGTCACATCGGACCCGGATCTCTAATTTCATGTCCTGAAGCTATACGCAACTCTTTCGTGATACAGCAGAGCCTTCTCTGCATGATGAAGATATCCAGGCCACTGCACCATTTTTAGCTCCAGTGATGCATGTGTAACAGGGGCGGGCGATCAGCGGCCGTTGAGGCGTCGCCTTAGCGGGCTTGGCAGACGATCAGCTTGTGAACTTTCGAGACGCCCGATGCAAAGGCGCGACTGCACCCTCACCTCCACCCTCTTAGCTAGTGGGGGTAGCTCGTCAAACCAACATACCTTACATTACCGCCGGTTGCCGTCCCGCAAGCATGGCGTCCAGCCTCATCGGCATCTCTGTCGCGGTGACGCTGCAGAATCCGCCAAACACGGTCGTACAAGGCACCGTGGCTGCTGTCAACTCGCAGACGGCTACACTGACACTGCAGAACGGTGGGTAACCTTTTTGGCCTTGCATAGAAGGTTTTTACTAATGCGTAGAAGTTTTCTTCCCTGCTTCGGGCCATCGCCTCAATTCGTACCATGTCGAAGGACACGCGATCGCTGATATCAAGGTCAATGTTGCGCCGCAGCCTGCACAGCCTGTCCCGCAGCCATCCAACCTACCTGCATACCCGCAGTATCCGTCAAACCACGCGCAGCAGCATGTGCCGAACCAGGGCCCGCCTGTTCAGCACCATGCTCCCCGGCAATCGATCCAGCATATGAGCCAGCCGGTGCGACAACCTGTCCAGCCTCCTCAGCCAGCTGCCTTCGTAGACCCTGCTATTCTGAGCATGGGCAAGCGCACCTCCACCGCTCCTTCCTCGAACCAGCTCTCAGCTGCACCTCCCCAAGAAGCTCCTGCCACTCCGATCAAGCCCGTCGCCCCAGCCCGCGCCGCCACCCTGCCAAAGCATGCTCCCACCTTCATTGGTCAATCCAAGGGACGAAATACAAGGAAGCCAAGCGCAGCCACGTTGGAAGGCCCTTTCTCGTCGCTGGACATCGCAGACGCCGAGGAGGCCGACAGTGAGACAAAGAAGATTACCAGCGTGCGTAGGGCAAGCATCAATAAGACCAGAAATGGCAAGCCGATGGAGGACATGAGTCCGCAGAAGCTCGACGATGGCGGCAAGAAGACGCGCAGAGGAGGCAAGTCTCGTAAGAAGGAACTTGCTGCGCAGGAGAGAAAGAACGGAGACCTGCAGTCGGGTCCTGATAGTGCGCGGAAAGGGTACGTGTGCTTTTCTTTCTCTTTTCATGCATATTGCATCTTGATTCCACCTACAGATGCGGGCTAACCTCTAGTAGCAAAGGCAATGGCTGGCGCAATACCCCCATACTTCAGGATGCTGAGCAGCCCTTGACACGTACACCGGGAGTCATTGGAGGCAGAGTCGGTATGGTAGCGGCACACGCCTCCAAGACAAAGACGCGGCGTCAGAAAGCACTCGATGCAACCAACGGCTGGGCTACCGAAGACGCGACCGACATCCAGGACCTGCCCGAGTTTGACTTCCAGAGCAACCTCTCCAAATTCGACAAGCGTACTGTGTTCAATCAAATTAGGAATGAGGACACAACCGCAGACGAGGATCGCTTGGTCAGCTTCAATCGCTTAGCAAGACCAGGTACACATGGAGGCAAGAATCTGCATCCTACGGAGAACGTGCTGGAACGCAAGTTGAGAAGCACGACCAACACCAGCTCTGAAGATGACTCGGAATTCGGCAGCAGTCGCAACTCTCGGCGAGCTATGTCACGCGCCTCTGTCAAGAGGGCCCCAGTACGACAGGGCAGTGGTGTGCAGGCAGATATGGACATGATAGGATCTGGACTACTGTCGCGTGCTACCCGCTCGTTGATCAATCGGCCGTATGCTTCGTCGCATGCAACTGGCAGTCCCAGACCAGGTCGTATCGCAACTCCGCCGGATTCGCCTCTCGAAAGCACTACGCGAGGTTGCTTACGTCTAACGTCTAACGAGCGTCGGTGCCACACTATCAGTCCCGGTGGTATGCTTGCGGTGGAAGAGACGGCTGAAGTCGAGTTTGGTCTTACCGAGGACATGATTGCTGAAAACTCTGGTCGTGGCATCGCTGAAGTCGCCTTAACAGCCATCAACCCTGGCGGACGCCGACTGGCTCGTGAAAACCCGAACGCCCGCCCTGTCATTGTCGTGCTAGCTGGCAATCATCTCGGTGGTGCTCGCGCAGTCGCAGCAGCCAGGCATCTGCAAGCCCGCGGTCCAAAAGTCATGGTTGCTCTCCTCGGCTTCGAGCGTGCTGCCGATTGGGACAAGGACGTACGCCGACAAGTAGACCTGTTCCGAAAGTTTGGTGGCTCTGTACGCGCATGGAAGGAGACCGAAGAAGCGCTCAAGCGTCTTCAAGCACCCCCGGAGCTCATCATCGATGCACTCCTCGGCCGCCACAAGGAGTTCGAAGCCCTTGGCGATCAGGACCGCCGTACCGTTCTTAGCATCGTGGGCTGGGCGAATAAGTCTCGCGCTGCTTGCCTTGCAGTCGAAACACCCTCTGGCGTCGGTGGATCCACAGGCGAAGTCGCTATCCTCGAAGGCGAGCCGTTGGAAGTTCGCGCCAAGTACATCGTCTGCCTCGGCGCACCTCGCACGGGACTTCTCAAAGCTCTACAGAACGGCGCGGGTCGAGATCCCCAGTGGCTCATCTGGGTAGTTGACATTGGCGTTAATAAGCCATGGCGCGAGGCTGGTATAAGTGGTGGAAAGGGCATCAAGTTTGGCGAACACTGGCTTGTCCAGGTCAGGTTTGCGGTGGAAGAAGGACTGGAAACGAAGGTATGAAAATTTGTACGATATGA